>NC_056749.1:190829925-191169925 GCF_019279795.1 Protopterus annectens | reverse complement strand
AAATGTGTATGTTTTACAGACGTAAATGGAAATCCGGAGGTTAACCTCAGTCCAGCAAACTTTAAAACATATCTGAAATTAAATCACTTTATAGGCTGGGCCACAAAGATTCTATATCGCAGAATTCAATGCAGCCAGACACACAAAAGTTTGTACTAGGATGCTTTCTGTATTGTCTTTGGGGTGGACTAATTATTACCCTGGAAGTGTGAAGGTATGCAATTGTTTAAGACTCCCAGTATCTGCCAAAGGATCTGAGCAAAACCCTTGTGTGTGTATTTTTATGGGTAGGTGCTAAATCTTGCCAGCAATGGGGGTTTGCATGGGAACTAGAAGTCAAATGACCAGACGTGATGTTATTCTGCAAGCTATCCCAGAAGTAATATTTTAGATATAATTGTGAAAAGCCTCTTGGTGAGACTGACCATTCTGTATTCTCTCTTGGGCCTCACAACAAGAAAGACCATTTACCACATCATCTGCCTTGCTCTATTAAGTAAGTAATTAGGGAGTAGTGATTCTCTTAGATTTAGTCAGGAATATAGTGAAGCCAGACCTCTCAACTGTCCCTGATTTTCAGGGACGTCCCTGATTCTGACTCGAATTTTAGCTCTGTCCCTCTTAATCCCTCCTAAAACTGGCGACTTTTGGAGGAAAGTTGGTGAATTAAACGTAATAAATAATGGCAATAATTACGAGTTGTAGATTTCTTTTACCTCACAAAATGTACATTATTCATATGCTGTGATTCTGTGAATGTCTCAAGTTAATAGCACAACTATTTTAAAAGTGTCCCTGATTGTCCCTGATTTTTTCTAGCTTTGTCCCTGATTCTTTTGAAATTTATCCCCGATTGGTTGAAAGGTATGAGTGAAGCTTAGTTTATATATTGTTTCTCTTTATTTGCCTGAGCCTGTTCATGTTATTTTAAATATTTCCTGTGATTTTTAACTCTGCTGTCACTGTGACTATATACTTGCTATTTTCTTCTTTTATTATTTATTATTAAATGTGGTATAATAATTCCTGCTGACTGTAAAGCTGTGCTCACCCCCAAACCAAAATGTAGAACAGCACCACAGCAAACCAATAAAAAGCAAATGGCAAAGAGCAGTGTAAAATCCAGAAAGACTTTTATTCAAACACAGGTGAGTGCTTTTGCAATAAAATCGCTTCTTCAGACCATACAAAAAAATCAGCAGCATCTCAAATATTTAAAATGCAATCAATTAAATGTCTACCAATAGAAAACATTCAAGTGCAATTCATTCAAACCTGCACATCTACGTGTATAACCTAGTATTAGAGGTACCAAAACTAGTTATTCTATCTGTGGTAAATGTACTTTTTGTAAATACATTTATACAACCAGACAATGGTAATCATTATTTTTTTAAAGTTAAAGCTAATTGTGACACCAAAAACTTAGTTTGTTTAGCACAGTGTGTAACTTGTTCAAACTTTTATATAGGAAAAAACTAATAGGTGACTTAAGGAACAAATTAGAGACCATTATTATTGTGCTAATAAAGGCCATAGGTATAGTGCCTTAGCTTAACATATACTAGAGATAGGCACTAACCATTTGTTTAAGTTTATGGCAGTAGAAGTAATTTATGAAAGTTTTAGGGAGGGTGATATAACTAATGTCACAGAAGGAAAATAATTAAGATGGATTCTTAAACTATCAGCACACAGAGGTGCAGGTTTGAATGAATCAGTACCTTTTAAGCCAGTTCTGAAAGAAAGCTTCTTAAATAAGTATACTGCGATGTGTTTTTATGACAATAGCCTTTTATGCTTTCTGGAAAGCGGTGTCTTTAAATTATTATGGCTATTGTACTTGAATGTTTTTTTATTGGGATATATTTAATTGATTGCATTTTAAATACTTGAGATGCTAATGAATTTTTGTATGGCCTGAAGAAGCGGTTTTATCGCAAAAGGACAAACCTGTGTTTGAATAAAAGTCTATTTGTATTTTACACTGCTCTTTGCCATCTACGTTTTACTGTTTTTTTCATGGTGCTGTGTTCTACATTTTTGTTCATACTTATTAAATATATTTAAACCTTTCATTGTAGCTGTTCTTTGTAGAGATATTTAAGTTTTGAGAGTACTTGCATATTTATTTGCTGACACTATGTGGGCCACTCCTAATAGTCTTGCTCTTGGTCAAACTGCCATTTGTATTAAAATTAATTTCACTCAGTGTATTGGGTACCCTTGGAAGAGTGTTAAGGTAGCTGGAAGGAGTGTCTGGTGGCAGTCATAACTTCATTATAATAAAATAACTTAAAATACCCTGACCACGAGAAACGAACCTCGAACTATAAAACAAAAAAAATAAAACACGTAGGATGAACTAGTGTTTTAGTGCTTTCATCTTTTATTGATGGATAAGACTTCTTCAGAAACAAATACATAAATGCAGTGTAATCAGTTGTACACACTTGATATTCTGTAATTCAAAAAATAACAAGTAATCTCCATTGTATCCCCGAAGTCTCAAAACAACCCATTAAAGTGTAATGGGTCTAAAAACAAAACAGTGTAAGAAACTTCTCTGTGTGGAAGATTTTCAGTCCATATATTTCTAGTTAATCACTGTATATAATCAGATCAGTCAATAGTAGCAGAAGTAGCGAACGTAAACTCGTCAAGTCAAAACGTAATAATAGAAAATATATAATTCTACAGCATTACTAAGTATTCGAAAGTAATCCAAGCAAGGCAGGCAGTCTGTTTCCAGTCAAAAATCCTTTATTAAGTACACAGACAGGCGATCCAAGTAAAACAAAAATAGAGTAATAATTTCCTCACAAGCTTTCTAAATATATATATACTTTTTATCAGGTATGGGAGTGGTTTATTGTGCTGTAAAACAAAGTGTTATTGGTACACATGTTAAATTCACATCCCTTCCCCCCCATCAGTGTGACATTCGAGCTGGTCCTGCCCTACCTAGTAGCTGTCATAATAATATATAGCCCTAATGTACTTTAATGGTACATCTTATTTAACCAAATTATTAAGTAGATTATTAAGTCTGTGATTTTATATACAAGGCAATATACTACATGGCTGGAAATATATAAACCTTAGTTCATTTTGCGATCAAAAATTATATATAAATATATCCTTTTACATTTTGCATGTAAAAATCAGTTTCTATTTTCATAACCTATTGTTAACAAAGATCGCTTTCGTCCTTCTAGACTTCTTCAGATCTGTGTACAAGAACCCTAAAAACCTATATAATTGTATAATTAGTTAGTATTGTTATTACCATCATTTTGAATAAAGTTGAAAAAAATATATATATATGTATGATGATGGAAACAAAATATACACTTAAATTTCAAATGATTTAAAATGGTATTTAAAACCAATTTGTAGAAAAAAAATAAAATAAAATACAATTAGTCATGTAAACAATGTGGTAATTTTTTAAGTTCCAGTGCACTTTTAATTGAACAGTAGTAGTTTAGTCCAGGCTTTCTAAGAGTTTAGCTTTAATTGCCACATAAGTTCATGTTTCTCCAGAATATTCGGGATGTCTCCTTCAAGATCTCGCATGTCTGAAGCACCTTCACTCAACCTCCCCAGTAGAAAAATGTTAAGTAATTCCACAGAGAATAACAAATGCAAAAATAGCTGCATCCTGACATACACTTTGGATTATCACAGTATCAAAAATATTATTGAAGAAAACTGGGACATTGTCACAGGAAACCCTTTTCTGATTAACATCTTAGGTGAAGCCCCATCATTTGTTTATAGGAAGGCCAGGAATATTAGAAGTTTTGTTGAATTTAAACCTAGACCATGTGAGAAAAGCACTAAAAGATGTGAAACTAATTGTACATTTTGTATATTTATACAGCAAGGTGATAGTTTTTATTGCCCTTATTTAAAGAAGATCATTAAAACCAGTGCAGGGGGCGACTGTAACACTAAAAAAGTAATTTACAGGGCACAGTGTGCAGGGGGCGACTGTAACACTAAAAAAGTAATTTACAGGGCACAGTGCAATGAATGTGATGCATTCTATGTGGGAAAGACTGTAAATAAACTCAAGCGAAGGATTTCATGTCATCTGTCAGAAATCCGCTCTGGATGTAAAAATAATGCACTAGCCAAACACCTTTCTCTTCATAAAAGACACACAGGTTTTAAGTTCCAGATCCTGGATTGCATAGACATGGAAGATCTTGAAGGAGACATCCCGAATATTCTGGAGAAACATGAACTTATGTGGCAATTAAAGCTAAACTCTTTTAGAAAGCCTGGACTAAACTACTACTGTTCAATTAAAAGTGCACTGGAACTTAGAAAATTGCCACATTGTTTACATGACTAATTGTATTTTATTTTTTTCTACAAATTGGTTTTAAATACCATTTTAAATCATTTGAAATTTAAGTGTATATTTTGTTTCCATCATCATACATATATATATATATATATATATATATATATATATATATATATATATATATATTTTTTTTTTTCAACTTTATTCAAAATGATGGTAATAACAATACTAACTAATTATACAATTATATAGGTTTTTAGGGTTCTTGTACACAGACCTGAAGAAGTCTAGAAGGACGAAAGCGATCTTTGTTAACAATAGGTTATGAAAATAGAAACTGATTTTTACATGCAAAATGTATATGTATATATTTATATATAATTTTTGATCGCAAAATAAACTAAGGCTGATATATTTCCAGCCATGTAGTATATTGCCTTGTATATAAAATCACAGACTTAATAATCTACTTAATAATTTGGTTAAATAAGATGTACCATTAAAGTACATTAGGGCTATATATATTATTATGACAGCTACTAGGTAGGGCAGGACCAGCTCGAATGTCACACTGATGGGGGAAGGGATGTGAATTTAACATGTGTACCAATAACACTTTGTTTTACAGCACAATAAACCACTCCCATGCCTGATAAAAAGTATATATATATATATTTAGAAAGCTTGTGAGGAAATTATTACTCTATTTTTGTTTTACTTGGATCGCTTGTCTGTGTACTTAATAAAGGATTTTCGACTGGAAACAGACTGCCTGCCTTGCTTGGATTACTTTCGAATACTTAGTAATGCTGTAGAATTATATATTTTCTATTATTACTTTTTGACTTGATGAGTTTACGTTCGCTACTTCTACTACTATTGTCTGATCTGATTATATACAGTGATTAACTAGAAATATATGTACTGAAAATCTTCCACACAGAGAAGTTTCTTACACTGTTTTGTAATTCAAAAAATATTAACCTGTCATAAAGAGATAGAATGTCAAAGGGCCAATCATAAGACTCAGCAATAAAATAACCCAACCCATTAAAAAATGCTTTGATTACCAAGAGATGTCAGCATTAAAAGGTACATTATCACTGTGACTTAATTAACTAATCAAACTAAATTAAATTAAATAAATAAATAAAGGACAATATTTATTTAAGCTATTCAGAAATAACAGTATAGGGGAATCATTGAAACCAAAGTAAGCACTAGGGCTGAAATCCAGTATTTAAACTGCCAAAGCAACCCAGGAAATCTCTAGAAGTCCACAACTCAGTGTGTCATTCATCTAGCAAAACCCCTGTTCCCCTAGAGTAGTCTTGTAACCAAACAAAACGAAACCATTCTGTTTTTAACGTAGCCAACGCAGTGCACATTTAATATTAATATGTTCACTGAGACCAGGGGCTGAGTCAGCTCCCAGCTGGAGCTGCCATTTAAGTTCCTTCATTTCCAGCAGCACGTTGCAGTCACCAAAAAATAAATCCAGCTTTTCCAAAACCAAGAACTGAAACCCAGAGAAACTTATGCACTTGCTGCTCTGGTTTCCTAGTGCATTAGTGCTATCCTTTTTGCAGATAGCTGCCAGGTGTTCCTTAGATCTGTCAGAAAGTTTTCTGCTAGTTTTACCAATGTAGAACCGGTTACATCTTTTGCATAAAGCTGCATATACCACCCACTCCATGTGGCAGTACATATGCTGCGTAAAAATAACTTTGTAGTTGCAATGTGGGAAGGTGTAAGAGCTGCAGCTTAAAATGTGTTAGCAAATTACACAGTGGCCACAAGTAAACATGCCTGGGGGTCCTTGTGTTAGATCCTGGTTTCCTATTAGAAAAGGCAGAATATCTAGGAATTCCGTTTTACATAATGATATTTCCATATGATTTGGGTGAGCAATTGCAACCCATACAGCACTTTTGAGCACATGCAGGAAACCGAAGCTGAACATTTGAAGGAAGAAATTCTGCTGATACACAACATTAATACAGTGCTGCAGACCAAAAGTGAAAGTGTACAGGACCCAACAAAAGTCGCAGTAGCACCATGTAAAGACAGGCATTTTATAAATAAGTTTTCTTCATTTCAAAATGTTTTATACATCAGTATGAATTGTTCAGGTAACAGAAGTAAGCAACTTCCCTTTGCTTGAACATAAATCTGACAATTCCAAAATCAATATGCTTTGAAGATTGAGAAGTCAGTGATAGTACTAGACCCGTGTTGCAACATCCATAAATGGTATTATGTTTCAGAAGGAGAGGTGTAATACATGGTGGAGATAATTAAATTAGGACTGACTTTAGATCAAGGCCCATTCTCATCATGTTGCCACTGTCATCACAGAATTAAAATGTCCCATGACACATACTCAACTACAAGAAGTTTATTTCATTCCATCAATTGCATCCTACATCTCATCTTAAAAACAAATTGCTACAGCCCACAAACCAATGGCTGAATAAATTATAGCTGGTTCTTCACTACCTATGAATAGATACAATTTAATAGGAAATACCAGATACAGTTTCTGCTGACCAGAAAGTTACTGCTGAAGGGCTTATTATTCAGTTGGTCTGACTACATGCATAAAAAACATGTTGCCTGAAAGTGAGTAAGGTACTTTTACCAACAGAATTAACAGTAGCTTATGTAAGCTATTATTTTCCACTGAGAGTCTTCGTGCAACAATTATTTGAAGATGACCATGCTGAGAAGTACCACCAAGATTTACAGCAAGATGGTTTTGAGATGGATGCTCCATACTCTCGGTATCTTATCACCAAGAGTAAAAAAAGTGATAGATCCTTTTAGACTGTCAGCACTGGCATTCAGACACCTTTTCAATGATTAAAGCATAAATCCATGACCCTCACCTCAGATTGTGAAGGTAATCACTTTACATGTTTAATATACCTGAAAGGGAAGGAACACAAATCAGCAGTGTGTGGGAACATCTGTCCCAAAGACAGGTAGTGCACATGTGATAAATAAGAAAACAAATAAATATGGTAAATAAAGAATGAAATGCATACATAAAATGGATAAACAGAAAAACATACAGAAATATGTTCAGCAATCATGGTACTTAAAACAGTCTGCATGATGTAATATTAATAAAACTTTAAAAAATGAATTAGGTTTATTGATAGACTTGAACCATATTCTTTAGCCTCTAGAGAGCTCCTTACTCAATACTGAGTGGCTAGCAGGCACTTGCTGCAACTTTCTATTTCTGTTTCATGCCAGATTAACTATGGTACAGTCAAGGCTATGGTGGTCAGGCTTGCGTTAATCTTCTGCGTGCCAATGACTTACATGTATGTACCTCACTAGACATCTACAACAGCTGGAAAGGCCACAGAAATACCTCACTAAAAGAATCACAGGCCTAAAGCAGATGCCATATGCTGACCGTCTAAAAAAAACTCCAGCTATACTCTGTGGCATATTTTCTACTCAGAGGCAATCTCTGCTTAACATACAAGGCCATGTCAAACCCTGAGCTGTTGGACATGCTCCACTTAAAGAACTCCCAATCCCTCAGAGCCACACGCTCCAGGGATCTAAACCTTATCATCACAATGAACAAAACATGCTGGAGGGATAGGTTCCTGACCCAGAGACTCCCCATACTCTGGAATAGACTGCCCATACATGTCAAGCAGAGCGCCTCATTGGCCCTCTTCAAAAGGAACCTTGATAATTGGATGGGAGATAGGAAATTCACCCCAGGGTTCATGTCAGTCGCCCTGCTAGACAGGGGCCCAGAGAAGTAAATATTGTGGGAAGAAATATCCAGGGAATTGTTATGGCTAGGCTTGCATAGGCCTTAGAGCTGATAGCCTAGTACCAACCTATGAACCTAAGATGACTGAAAATGTAAAGTGATGCCTTATTTTTGCTGAAATGTAGATCAAAGACCTATGTTTTAATTATAAAATAGGAACCACAAAAAAAAAAAAAAAAAATCAGTTCCATCCCCTCTCCCCCTCCCAATTTGCACATCATGTTCCTTTCTTTGAATAACTGAACTCTTCTACCATAATCACTATGGACCAACTCTTAGAAGCTTTGTCCTAAACCACAAACAATAGTTCTATGGGACAAGACAATGCAACATGTTGATAGTACAAATTGCAGTATTATAGAGCTATTCCTGAACCTTTTCAACCTTACTCTTTCCACAGGGTATGCATTTATTTATTTATTTGCAGTTGTTTAACCAGGATAGTCCATTGGGCCTAAAGAACCCGTTTTCAATGGAGTCCTGGGGAGAAAAGCTCCACATAAAGATTATACAGAGATTATGTTCCACATACAGATTATACAAAGATTATGTTCCACACACAGTTTACATGAGGATTATAGAGAAAAACATTCTAGAATTTCTGGTTAAAAGTTAGAAGTAGTATATATGTATATATATTTTTTTTTCTTGTATTTTACTAAAAATTACTAGGTACAAATAAGGAGTTGTATGCTAGAAGCAAGCATGAATTTGCTAGCTGGGAATTGAGAAAAAGGAAGGAGGAAAAAGTGTTGGGAGTAGAGAGTAGGTTATGAGGGGTGTGAACAGGAGCATTCCCATGAGGATGTTAGATGGGAGTGTAGTGATTTTTTAAAGTATGGGAGGCTAGCAATTGTACGAATGGAGGGGGGAAGGGAGTTCCATAGGCGTACTAGTGAGAAGGACAGGAGGTTTTGTCCTGGAGGGTGTAGGGGTCTATAAACTTCTATGAGGTTTTGATTGTTAGATCTTAGAAGTCTTTGTGTTTGATGCATTTTAAAGGTAGTAGAGAGAGAGGGACAGAGGGATGGCTGGAATATGAGTTTATGTGCATAGGTGAGCTGAGTGTAGGAGAGGTAGTTGGGAAGCTCTAGCCAGTTGAGTTAGTTTGTGGAGAGGTTCACAGTGATGGGTAGATGATTTGTTACTGGTGGCGAATTTGGCTATTTTATTGCAACAAGAGGACAGTCTGGTTTTCAGAGAAGATTGTAGGTTTGTTAGAAGAGGGGCACCATAGAGAAGGGAGGGAAGGAGAAATGTGGTAGAGAGAGTAATTTTGGTAGTTGAGGTGAGGAACCGATTGTGACGGTAGAGCATGCCTAGTTTTTGGTGGGTTTTTTTTTTATATTTAGTAGTAGATGGGAGTTGAATTTGAGCTTGTCATCAATTTGGACCCCTAGCAGTTTGGCTTCAGATACCAGCTCAAGAGATGTGTTATTTTGGCTGGTGATGGAGAATACATTTCTATCAAGGTTATTAGTTTTGGAGGGGGTAAATATCATAAGTTTAGTTTTAGCAGCATTGAGTGCAAGATGGTTGTCTTTCATCCATTGTTCTCTGGTGGAGAAGGCATCTTGAGTGAGTTTTAAAAGAGTTGGGATGGATGAGGCAGCACAGATGATTGTGGAGTCATCTGCGTATTGAATAATGTTTGCAAGGGGGATAGAGCGGAAAAAGTCATTAATGAAAATATTGAAGAGGAGGGGGCCCAAAATAGAACCTTGTGGGACACCTGTGGGGGTGTTGAGGAAGGAGGAGGTGGCGGCTTTTTTCCATTTGACGGCTTGTTGCCTATTGGAGAGATAGCTAGAAAACCAACAGAGGGAAGAGGGAGAAAGGTTTAGGTTAGATAGCTTAGTAAGAAGTAGGTTATGAGAGATAGTGTCGAAGGCTTTAGAGAGATCAAGTAGGATGGTAGATACAGTGAGGCCGGAATTTCTAGTTTTATTCACAGTTTCAAGGAAGGATAGGAGGGCAGTCATGGTACTATGATGGGGTCTGAATCCATGCTGTGTAGGAGTTAGTAGATTGTTGTCTAGGAGATGGGGAAGGAGTTGAAGATGGATAAATTTCTCTAGGACTTTTGAAATGGGCGAAAGGATGGTGATGGGATGGAAGTTGGTAATATTAGTATTGGTTCCACCTTTATGCAGTGGAATGATGTAGGCTTTTTTCCAGATTTGAGGAACAATACTTTCTTGGATCGAGCGGTTAATTAGGATACTGATAGGGAGGGCAATGGCTTCAGCAGCTATGCTGAGGAAGTATGAGGGAATGTTATCAGGGGCATTGGTGCATGGTTTTTGTTTCTGCAGGAGTTTTTTTATGGTGGATATAGGAATAGGTTTGATGAAGAATGGTGGGGGTGGGGAATGAGTGGGAGAAGTTGGGGGAGGAGAAGCCTCCCAAGCCTCGCATTTGATCCGTGAAGAATAGCCATCATGGTGTCAGTCCACAAGGGCAGCTGCACCCCAGACCCTGGAAATGTATCACCATCTAAGCTTCACTGTAAAAACCATGAACGACCTCAAACACTGCAAATGGTGGTCTAAACTCTAGACTCCACCTAATTCATTTTCATGAAGATGAATGCTGGATCCTTAATCTTGTTGATTTCTTTTAAAATATTATGGATGAAACTGATAAAGACCATAGCCTATAATACAGTTCCCATTCTGGCATTATAAACAAACTCCCAACTCTAAACATAAACCACTATATTCCCTTTTAGATTAAAACCTGACTCTTCAATTGAGCATAATGTTTAAGAGCTGGGGGTACCTTCTTATCTGAAAGTAATGTCACTAGTGGTGATCCATAAGGCTATGTCTTGGGTTCCCTCCTGTTTGGCACCTACTTCTCTGATGTATATGCAGATGTCAAAGCTTGATAACTACCTAAATTTGCTGACAACTGTAAACTAGGTGCTTTTATTGACTCCCTCATGAACACTCATGTCCATCATGAGGGGCTTTGCAGAAACAACATGATGTACACATCATGACCTGACTTAATGCCAATGAATGTAGTGTATCTGCTTTTGGACAAGTCCAACCTTCTGATTATCACAAACTTGATCCCTCATAAGATCTGAGTGCATTGTCCTTTGGATGAGATGTTAAACAGAGGTCCCATCTGCTTGATTTGGTGGTAGCTCAGATGGATGTGAAAGATCCTATGGCATCTATCAAAGAGAGTAGAGGTTCCTTTATTACATAAACACTTTTGTGTCTTTCTTTCATTATTTACACATTCATTATAATTACACTTTATATAATACTGTATATATATCACAATAAAGTACTTTACATGGTTCTCTTCCTAAATACAAATAAAACCCATCCCACCCCCATCCTTTCCACCATAACCATTTATTTACATCATTTGCAACTTCCTCATCTTTTCTTTTGTTATGCAGCAATTCATGCCATATTTTCCATAAACACCAACCAGTAATGAATAAAACTTTATCCCATTTTTCATTTACTTTTTCACTCCCAACCATATATTTCCCATACACCATATCCATATCAATGTTTTTAAATACTTTCTAGTCATACGCATCTTTGAATAATGTCCTAAAACATTTATTTTTCTTACAATCCAAAAAAACTGATGTTGCGTTGTCTCTTCAGGTTTACAGCTATTACACATTCTTTGTTCTATCATTTTATTTTTCAGTCACTTTTCACTGGCAGTTTGTCCAACAGTAAACACCACAGAAAATCACTTACTTCAAAAAAGATTCAGCTCTCTCCTGCCTTTTCCTTACTGCCTTCTTATTGCATATTGCTTTTTCTCAAAAATCAATATAATAGTTCACTTTGTTTTTATACCATTCTTTCCCTTTCATTTCTACTTTATTTATATTAATTCCCCATCTTTTACTTCCATATTCCATCTTTTCCAAACCTTTTGTTTTTCTTTTTCTTACCTTCACCAATCCACATCCCTTTATTTTTTTTTTCAAAATAAAAAAATAAAATCATAGTATTGTTTTTTTTCAGACACCTTTTTAACATCCAAAATAAATTTACTGACACTAAGAAAACAGCTGGATTTATTACATTCAACCCCCTTTTCTTTCATATTATAAACTATCCCTCTTTTGACAGGTTTCAGGCCAGTTCCCAACAGAAAACAAAAAAGATGCCCAATAATTCAGTTTTCATAGAGCTTGGAAACATGTAGATGCCACCTAAATATGTAAGCTTTCCTAAAATGTGTGTGTAACATTTATACCCCTTTTTCTTATGGACAACTGAAATACCCTCCACCAATCTATAAACATTCATTTTTTTTTTAGAAATTGTCTCCAGTGTCCTATTATTAATTGTTCCCTTTCAAACTTGACCCCCAAAGTATCAGTTTGTTTCAGTTCCGGTAAAAAAAAATTCCTGCCATTCTTACCACATCTTCAAACCCTTTATATTTCGACTTCTCTAACTGTAATCTATTTGTTCTGATCTGTAAATTATCTCTTTCATGGCTACTAACACCAAATCACCTGTACAGGTTAACATTAATGGTGACCCTATTCCTTCCTTATCTTCCCATTTACCACTGTCTAACCTTGATCTGTGTGTTTGTAAAACTGCATTCATTACCATCAGAAACAATAAACCTTGTTTAATCCCTCTTCTCGGTCTTCTATCTTTTTCCTACCTATCTGTTCACCATCACTGATACACAATAATTTATCAACTGCCCTCACTATCCTCTTGACTTTTTCTCCTACCTCATTCTTTTAAAATGTTCAGCATTTCCCTGTGAGCAATACTGTCAAATTACTTAGCCAAATCAGATACTGGTACTTCTCTGCAGTGAGCCACTTACTTAATCATTATAAACATTTAATTTAATCTGACCTTTAACCTCATACACTCCATCCAATTCTTCTTTCATGACACCCATCATCCTTTCACATTAATCTTCATAAATATCTTGCTGTCAATTTTCTCAATTTAATTGTTCTCCATTTTTTTATTTCTTTCCTAACCCCCCATTTCCATACACAGTTTATAATCTCAGGTCAAATCTCTTCTATACCTTCTTTCTACCATTTATTCAACATTTCCATAAAAAATCCATTTCATCTGACATTTCTTTATAAATACTATACTCCAATCCATTTGGAAAAGGTGTGGATTCATCTTTACCTTTTTATAGCATCCTCTAACTCTTTAGAAGCCTTTTTTCTATTTCTTCCACTAGCTTCTTTTCCATCTTCTTTAATTCCCATTGACCCCCTGTCACATTTATTCTCATGCATATTCTGTACATACCCTTCAACTATATCCATAATTTCCTCTTACTTACACCTTAACCACCCTTTTCTGGGTCTATGGTTAATTGTCGAACAGCATGCTCATTGAATGGCTGTTCACTGAATAATTGCCACAACTTCCTTTAATCAAATGGCCATATTATTGTAAAGATATTCATAGAATGATGACAGTTGGCTAACAAAGGAAGCTTTACCAAATACTTAGTTACCGGACTGATAAGGAAACCTGCCCTTTCTCCACTGTAGTGCTACCTTAAAGTTAGTATATACAATTAGCGGGGAGTGTGGGGGCTACAGCCCCCACAAGAGGAAAATTAGTACACCACCATACACTAGTTATGTGGGGGACACAGCCCCACACTCCCATACTCCCGCTAATTATATATATACCAACTTAGAGATCACATTACAGTGGGGAGAAAAGGCAGGTTTCCTTATAGGTCCATTACTGGTAAATATTGGGTAATGCTTCCTTCCTTTATGTTGGCCAACTATCATTTGCTGAAAATCATTATGATGATCATTATGGCCATTGGAAGAGGTTCAACAATTATTATTCGCTGAAAAGCCATTCAATGAATGTGCTGTTCGACGATTAACCATAGACCCCCTTTTGTTCATCCTTCATTACACTAATTTTTTTCTCATTACAGGTTAGTTTATTGGCCAAAAATAGGGAATTCTGTCCCCCCTTTCAAACAATACTTTGTCTCAATATCATTCATTCTTTATTATATTCATACAATTTCTGTTCAAGAAATTTTCCTGATCGTTTCTCTACAATTCTTTTTCAAATTTATTTCTGTTTATTATATATCATCTTTTTCTTCTTCCATTGCGGTCTCTCTAATTTTAAGTATATATTTTAAACTTTTCTTTGGGTGGCCACGGTGGTGCAGTGGTCAGCATTGCCAACTCACAGCAAGAGGTTCTCTGGTTCGATTCTCGGCTGGGGTGCCTTCTGTGCGGAGTCTGCATGTCCTCCCTGTGGCCGCGTGGGTTTCCTCCGGGTGCTCCGGTTTCCTCCCACATCCCTAAGACATGCTGTATGTGGATTGGACACTCTAAATTGGCCCTAGGTGTGAGCGTGTGTGTGTGTGTGCCCCTTTTGTGGAAGGTTGGGCACCAGGCTGGCAACTCGACACTGTAAAACTCCACTGCCAGTCATGAGCGGACAGGTGATCCGCTGTGGTGACCCTTAACCGAGAAAAAGCCGCAAGAAGAAGAAGATTTTAAACTTTTCTGTATACTCCATCCACCACTTTGTCAAACTGCCATAAAATGTCTTCATTATCATATGATCTCACAATCGCCCTCTTTCTTTTTTGAGATGCTCCTTTCCTGCAATTTTTCCTGTCAAGTCTTTTTAACCTTTTTCTTTATTTTATAATATTTTCATTTGCTCCTATTACTGTCCATAAAACCCTATGATCTGAAAACTTTGCTTCTCTAATCAAACAAAACAAATCAACCCTTGGGCAAACAGACTGCAGTTAATGTAAAACAGAAGTAAAAGCAAAGTAAAACAAATGAAAGAGTGAAGCATGGCTGTCATAAACCAAACACTTTAATAAAAGCAAAAAAGTAGGTAAGCACTTTCACCACGCAGAGGTGGCTTTTTCAGACCATCAAATATTACACAATACCAAATGCACCAGTTAAATACTAAACAAATCTAAAATCATCCAATAAAACATAGGTTACTCACTTCTCATAATACTTCATAGTCAAGGCCTTCATGTCTAATGCATGAAATGCAATGATGTCATCCTAACTAGGACTAGCTCTTAAAGTGATGCACACAATGAAGGCAGCAACCAAATACACAGTTCAATAAAAACTCTAACACACATCAATAAAAAAATATATATAACAGTGCATAGCTGAGGCAAGATACATGCCAAATCATCTAAGTAACCCTATGGAATTCAGGATCGGTTTAATGGAAGTGACACCATTCAGTCCTGATCTCCTGTCTGCTCTCAACCTCAGGATCCAACAGAGCATCGCTCCCTCTGTCCTATTCTCTACATCACCTAATCTAACAGTCTCCCTAATAGTCTCAAGTACCCTAAACTTAAAGTCATGATGTTGACCACTACCTATTACATACCTAGCTAATGCACTGGTGGAATTCTCTGTATGTATACTGTATAGGTGTTCCCTGATTCACTCCCTCAGGGTCTGATCAGTTTTGCCAACATAAAATCATTGGCAACAATCGCACAGTACTAGAAACACTATATGTTTTGTAGCACAATCAGCTCTAACTTTAAACTTAAAATTCTTATGAGTGTCAGGGTGGACAAACATGTCACTATGATTGTCCATGTACTTGCAAAATTTGCAACATCCACATTGGAAAGTGCCCATCACACCACTTATGCTAACAACTTCTCTGCCCGGATAGCAAAGCATCCTTTTCAAAAAAATACAATTTCTATAACAAATATGTGGTACTTCACCAACCATTCTACTGATCCACTCATCAGTAAGCAGTAAAGGCCAATGTTTCTCAAACACCTGCAAACTGGCTCACTGATATAACCCACCTAGTCAAAATAGGGAAGCCGACTCAGTGTACCTCAGGGATCAGTCTTGGGGCCTCTGTTGTTTGGGATATACTTTTCTGAGGTGCAGGCCAAAACTAATGGGCTATGGCTAACTACGTTTGTAGATGACTGCAAGCTGGGTGCTGTCATCAATTTCCCTAGTGATGTGGAAATCCTCCAAGAGGATCTCACTCAAAGAAATGACTGCTGCTAAAGAACTGACAACTCTTTAATTGCCTGTCTTGGTAATAAGAGCGGAACACTAAAAAGAAACTACATTTGAGGATTATCATTTGATTGTACTAGTGAAAAGGGGACTGTGTTCAAAGATTAAGAGGCCTGATCAGAAAAAGTCCAACCATTTATCATTTCTTTACAAGATGGTTTGACCCACTACTGTGAGCTACTCAGCGGGTACATACTTTCACTTTTAATGCAGGTGCACGTGTCTGGGCAGAGTACATACTTAGAATGGCATACAAGTAAAGGTGTGTTTTTGTACCACAGCAGTCCTGAAAAAACCTGTCTGGGAAAGATCTATATTATGATGCATAAAGGTCATCGTAACAGATGTCTGAAATTAATTTAACTATGAATTCTAAGTGTTATTGTCTTTTAAACAGTACTAAAAATATATCAAACAGTACTAAAAATATGGCACTCTCAAATGCACATTCCTGGGATGGTATCATCTGCAAATAAAACGTTGAAGACCACAATGTCTAAAACTTGAATACCAAAGCCCCCCAACAGAATAAATCCAGTACAGCAGGGGGGTTTGGTTGAGAGTTCAGTACTGGCATCTTTAGCAATTTCATTTTTCATTTTATGGCCCTGGGATTGCTCATTTTGAGACAATAGATTTCAAGATTGTGATAATCCTATACGAGAGATCTGTGTGTTTGGTTCACATCTGTTTAGTCAACTGCTTTTGGCTGAATATGCAGACAGCTGACAGCAGTGCAAGACTGCACAGTTCTCAGGGTTGGGGAATATTCTCTTTCCCTGATTTTGTGTGCTCTCAGAGTTAGTATATGATTAACATGTGCATGTGGGGAGTGCACAGAGGCTTGTCTACCCTGCAAGAAACAATGCTTTTAAATATTTTTTTTTTTAGTTTTGCATGCACTGCAGTTGTTTCTTGGTGCATGCATAGTAGTAGCAGACATTTGTGTCGGTGATGTATTGCAGTCTGCGTTTTGCATGCTGACAAAATGAAGCATAATCGCACTCTATACTCACCCACATGGTTGTTCAGAATGTAAACACTCAGAAGGGCACTACTGGAATAAGGACAAGTCAAAATGTAAAGAGACAAGTAGGGTGGCATTAGGACTGGTAGATTAGGGTTAGAGTAGGGATAGTAAAGAAATAACTTTAATATTGTGCATTGTTGCTGGTATGTGTGTCTGTGTCCCAGCCAGTCTTATTTAGTGGCAGTGTTACAGAAGGGTCTACATTCAGCCATCGAATAAAAATTTACAGCAAACAGCTATTACTTGAACAACAAACATTGAACTTTACTTCTGTTGAACAGGGACACCTCCAAGAATATCACTGAATATCCATAGGCGGCCAACATCTCCAATGTCCGATGATGCTGCTCAGTGAAAATAAACAAACATAGCCTTCATAAAAACACCTCAAGTGCACAGTATAAAACATACAGTAAGCAGCACCTTTTATACATTAATAAGCAATAATATTATCCCATTATAAACAGTGTTGTAAATGCATACTCAATTATATTTTAAAGCATATTTCCACATATAACAAAACCCGCCCTTTCAATGATTTTATTTTCAGAGGTATCACTTTTTGAAGGATAGACGGAAAATAAAACTGTGTACATAAATATAACTTTTTGTCATGAAGAGTAATTCTATGGTCAAAATCAGTGGTGTCATTTTGAGTTGTACGGGGGGGGGGGGGGGCAATGCTCCAAACATGTTATATGGAAGCATTGACTCCCCTTGCCATAATTCAAATTATTCTCAGATTATTCTCAGCCTTACACCACATTAATGCTAGAGTAATATGAGTTACATAATGTGACAAACAACTGCCTTAGAATATGTTATAAATGTTTCTTAAGTAGGATATCTGGTAGCGTGGGCACCTGCCTTGCAAGTTCTGAAAGAGTTCCCCTTTCTGAACGTGATTTTTTTTTTTTTTAAAGATTCAGACAATTTCCCTTTAAATAAAGCAAAACTTTTTTTAATAAACTATAGCAGAACGTTGTAATCTGGAATTTCTATATTGAGCCAGTTTAATCTAAGTTTACAGAAGCATAACAGAATAAAAGTGCTAGCGTCCTATAGCCAAAAGACAGATAAAACAGGCAGGATAAGTGAGAAACTAAGACTAAAATTAGCAGTTGCAAAAGTTGGAGAAACACCGAATTACAGCACTGGCTATAAGAGAAGGTTATGCCTTCACTTGCTGTTGGTAATATTAGGCTGGAAACAATTCCATTTCAAATGTCTCTAATTCTCCTTCCATTATCGCATGTACTCAGGGTATACAAGTTTATTTGGATAAATTCATTAATTGAGTCAAGGTCCTTATTAGCATACAGTCAATGACTTCTTCTATTCAGGATACAAAAGAAAGCCATTTTCAGCCTTGTGATCTGTTAGATATTGGGCTTATTTATAATTCCAGAACTAGAAGGAGCAGCTGAATCTGCTTCTACTTTCAAAGTCTTAATTAGGCTACCTCTTAGCACAAGAATTCTGGACAAAGCCAAAAATAACGATGGAAACAGGCCCAACATCAGAGACATATTTTAAATATTGCCTTTATAAATGCATGCATTTTTCTGTAGGATAAGAAGTCTAAAACTCAAATGCCAGTCATTAATTAGTGATCTTAATTCTCAATGATTTGCTAGAAAATCACATTTTATGAAGACCATACCAAAAATATGAGGCAAAACTCTGGACATTCTGCACAATTCTGGACAGTTGAGAGGTATATACATGCATTTCTCTAACCCCGAGTGTCCCTTATATCAGTTCCAAGCTTCCTTTAACTTGGTAAAAGGAACGCTTGTAAAGGCAGTGCTGCATACATTTATAATATTTCATTTTAATTGATTACATTCCTTTACTAACCATGTACATTGCTTTATTAACCATGTAAATTAACATTTTAGCCATGACCTGGATCAAATAAATCTAGGCTAAATATAGTATGTATAGACAATTTCAAATAGCCAACATTCTATCAAGTTTTGAGGAGGTGGGAGGAAACTAGAATGTCTGCAAAAACTTAAATAGATACTACTGAACTCCAACCAAAGCATAACTGGAGGTTTAGGAGTGAATCCTGGGGCATAGAGTTGTAATGCAGAAATATTAACCAGTTAGCATGATATGAAATGACTGCTAAAATTACAGATTAATTCAAAAATGTGAAGTTTTTACACCTTGACAGAATGGCTATGTTGGGAGACATGCAAATATTGAGACCAGCGTTAAGAAAAAAAGGTATGTAATTGAATTTTAAAGATACTTATCATGGAATTTTTTATTATGGAATCAGAAATGTTTTACAAGATAGTGTTAGCAGTTGAAATGTAAATAGTCAACCATTTTTATTTCAACTTCACAGACTACAGTTATAAGTATAGTTTTGAGGCCCTGACATTGCCAGGTGTAACTGTTTGGGAGAGATGTTTCAGTAAATTCCTTTTACTGCTAGTCCTTCAAATTAAATGTTAGTATGAACCCAGTAAAGGTGGTTTGAAATTAATACATCCACAGACTCAAACAATTACAGAGATGAAGCCATCAGTGAAATGCTGCCCCAATTTTTGGCTATCACATCCGACTGCAAAAAGATATCTAAAAGGCAGTAATGCAGGGCTAAAACCTATAATTTACAAAACATTCAAAGCAATAGCTCAATGTGTGGCTATATTTTCTGGCACCCCCTCCCCCACCATTTTGAATCATTCACTGATCAGAAAATGAAATCAGAAATGGTATATGTTAAACATGGACTGGTCCTACAACCTTGCTGACACACTGTAAAATGCATCAAAATTCTGAAGAAAAACTCAGGACTTGTTCTGACAGAAGGGGTAAGAGAGGAAAAACATTTATTAAAGAAAGCCCTGAAGCACCAAATTTTCTCTGCAAGCTTATCATTCACAAAAGTCTGTGCAAGAGGTGAACAACAGACCCAGATGGATTTCATACTTTACATGTTGTTCAACTGTTGGGATTATATGAATTGAAGCCACTGTAATATCTGCAAACACAGGAATGCAATTTATGAAAACATAGTATCATTGTGAATTAACAATGCTCTTAACTATAAAATAGTGCCATTAGAATCTGAAATACTGATTAGTATAAAATAACTTTTATTGTGAAATATTCTACTGGTCAAACAATTATCCTGAATTTTAAAGTTTAATAAAAAATCTGCCCAGATGACAGAACACCATACTGTTAAATCACAACATTGTCTTATGGCAATAAATCAAATATTTCACACGGTGGAGTAAAATAACCAGTGCAGGGTAGGAAGTGGGAAAACACATCACAAAGGGAAATGTTTAAATGGCATTCAGAAAAAACGTGGTGGTAGTAGTCACACATAACAGGTAAAGAAGCAGAAATATTACATTGTGAAATGTGCATCATGCTTACAGAAATTATGCCAAAGCAGCTGGCATATGTCTTGGAACACATCTGTTTACGGAGGGAAAATAAAACACCGATTAGTGAAAATATTCAAATAGTGTAACATATTCCACACCAAATACATAAACCGAAATACTACCTGTCAGTTTTTACTGTTGCATTTAAACCCAAGCACTTATTCTTTACAAAACTGTATAACTAACAGAAACAGAGGCCCCCATGACACAGACAAAGCCCTTATTGCACTGAAGATTATCCATGTTGTATTATCAGTAAGGGCACTAGAGTCAGTAGCCGATGCCCCCCTAGCCACCTTGAGGGAATGGAGGTACGGTATGCTGGCTGAAATATGCAGTATACAACCTGGCGAGTGGTAAGTTGTTAGGATTTTGAGCATGTGTGGAAGCATGCATGCACTGCCTGAGAGCACCTATTGCTGAGCTGTTAAGGAGTTAGGACACAGCTCCCAGCAAGCTGCATGATGCACTGCACACCTGCATCTTCAGTCTCCTTGGGTACCAGAAACTGGGATTGGGCTACATCCAGGGGCTGCTAAAGAATAGGGGTTGATAGATTCTATGATAGAGGATAGGTGTAGGTGGGAGCTGATGGTCTGTTGTAGGGAGAAAAAGAATCAGATTAACAGGTAGCAGGAAAGCAAAATAGTGTTGGCTATGTTTTTTTTTTAATTGTGCATTCAATATAGACTAAAACAATCACAACATATGCTAAGTGAATACTATAATTCAAATGGTGTGTACTGAAAAATCTAGCTACAATTTATATCAGAACAATCTACAAAATTTACTGATGGCCTCAATAGGTTTTGAGAAAATGCACAAGACAATAGACATTTTCTTAAGTATACCACATATTAAAACAATTTGAGAAGCCCATGTGTGTTACATAAAGGAGATGTTACCTTATAACTCATGGTAACCATCTATTCAGAACTTTATATAGGGCAAGAATATATATATGTGTGTGTGTGTGTGTGTGTGTGTGTGTGTGTGTACTTAGAAATCACTACACATCCGTGCTTTCATACCCAATTATCAAATTATTCAGGTTCATGGAAGCCATAGCATATACTGGTACTCAATGAGCATGACAGAGAAACGACTGTCTTCTCTAGGAATAGTCACACACATGCACGACATACACAGTTTCAGACAACTTGGAGATTCATTTCACCTAGCACATGTCGTATGGATATAGGAGGAAATGGATACAGTACAGTTTTGTACCTACCATAAATGTAGATGTTCGAAGATCCACATTGCTGCAGTCCTTACATATGGGTAGTCCGCTGTCCTCGGTCGGCCCGAATACCAAAGTATTAGGCTGATGTCGGTCATGGGCGCTCAGATCTGACATCAGAGCGTCAGGGTATAAAAGCGCATGACCGACGTCATATCCTCAGTCTTTTCTTGCCCCAGATGTCAGAAGGCCCTAAAAAGAAAGGCCACAGCCCAAAAACAGGAAACCTCCCAAAAACATGCCCAACAACAACCATCACCCAAACCATATAACCATGCCAAACTACAGAGGGGAAGGAGGGAGGGCAAATTGGACTGCAGCAATGTGGATCTTCGAACATCTACATTTATGGTAGGTACAAAACTGTACTATGTTCTTCATCCCACATTGCTGCAGTCCTTACATATGGGTAGAATCCCAAAGCAGAGGTAAAGGGAGGATGGCAAAATCATAAAGCATTAGGGGCTGCTAAAATGCCCTGTAATATTGCAGTGGCAAATCCAGCCCTAGACTTAGAATAAAGAGGAAGGTGGTAATGCTTGGAAAAAGTATGTACTGAACTCCAAGTGGCTGCTTCCAAAATATCTTTGTAGCTACCCCTTAGAAAGGCAGTAGAAGTGGCAGTAGCTCTAGTGGAATGAGGTCTGATTCCAGCCGGAATCTCCTTACCATGATGGGAATAACAGAAAGAAATACAAAACCCAATCCATTTAGAAATAGTTTGTTTTGAAACAGGTTTTCCCTGGGAACCCAAAGCAAAAGAAACAAACAACTGCTGAGACTGCCTGAACCCCTTGGTTCTGCTCAAATAATAACGTAACTGCCTGTGAATATCCAAAGTATGCAAAATCTTCTCCCCTTTATTTTGAGGGTTTGCATAAAAAGTAGGCAAATGAATAGTTTGGTTCAAGGCCACACTAGAAACCACTTTAGGCATAAAGGAAGGATTAGTACGCAAAGATACCCTATCCTTATGAAAAATCAGGAAAGGTTCCACTGCCATAAGGGCCTGTAATTCAGAAACCCTTCTTGCAGAGGTAATGGCCAACAAAAAAGCAGTCTTCCATGATAAATACTTTAACTCGGCAGTAGCTGCAGGCTCAAAAGGTTGTATTGTAAGCTTTTCCAACACAAAATTGAGATCCCAAGCAGGTGTAGGAGCTCTACGTGGGGGTCTTATGTTCTTTGCCCCTCTAAGAAATTGCTTAAACAAAGGATGGGAAAATAAAGGAGGGTCACAGTCATAATGAGCAGAAATGGCTGCAGCATGAACCTTTATCGAGGAGAAAGACAAACCCTTGTCCAATAACTCAGTAAGATATTGAAGAGAAACACTTAAATCAGGCTTGGAAACATCAAAGTCCTTCGCTTTGCTCCAAAGAAAAAATCTCCTCCATTTATCAGCGTAAACTTTCCTTATACTAGGCCTTCTGGCCTCCAAAATAACATTCAGAACTTGTTGTGGAAGCTGAGACCCTCCAGGGTCTAAAACAGAATATGCCAGGCTGTGAGATGCAGAGACTGAATCTTGACATTGAGGAAGTGATTGCCCTCCTGAGACAAAAGATGCGGAATCAAAGGCAGAGGCCATGGAGGCTCCCGTACCAAACTCCTCAGTAGTGGGTACCAGTGCTGTCGAGGCCAATCCGGCGCTATCAGAATCATGGATGGCTTGTCTATTCTGGCCTTCAGGAGTACCTTGGGAATGAGAGGCAGAGGTGGAAAGGCATAGACATGAAGATTGCTCCAACTGAATGATAGAGCATCCACCTTCCAAGCTGTGGGATGAAACATTTTTGTGCAAAACTTTGGCAACTGGTAATTTAGTGGAGAAGTGAACAGATCTATGTCTGGAGTCCCCATAACACTGTCAACTTTTGAAACACATGAGGATCCAGTTTCCACTCGTGAGGATCCACAATTTGTCTGCTCAACACATCCGCTAAGGAGTTCTGTGCTCCTGGTAGAAACCTTGCCTGAAGATTGAGGTGTAAACTGAGAGCAGTCTCCCACAAAATCATCGCTTGCCTGCAAAGAGGGTACGAATGGGTTCCCCTTGCTTGTTGATGTACCACATGACAGTAGTGTTGTCTGTTTGAATCAACACCTGTCCTGGGTGAAGTAAATCCTTGAAAGCCATCAATGCAAATTGGACTGCTAACATCTCCTTCAAGTTGATATGCAAATGTTGAAGTCTGACAGGCCACATGTCTTGCACCCATTTTCCATTGAGGTGTGCTCCCCAAGCCTTGTCCGAGGCATCTGTCGTTAGAATCTGACTCGCCTCTGGTCGGGTCACAGAGAGTCCCTTGTTTAGGTGACATTCCTGAGCCCACCACAAAAATTCTTTCTGAATGCAAGGTATTATCTGAATGACAGTGTCTAGATCTTGGCAGTGTTGTGTCCATACATTTTTGAGATACCATTGAAGCTTCCTCATATGCAGTTTGGCATTGGGAAGCACCAGAATACAAGATGCCATGAACCCCAAGGCTTGAAGGACTGTCCTTGCAGTCAGCCTGGACTGTAGAGACATTTGATGGAAATAAAGAGAAAGGCTTCATTGTTTGTCCGGGGTCAAAAAGGCCATCTGGGAAGCTGTATTCAGTCTCACACCCAGAAAGCACATGTACTGAGAGGGTACTAGACTGGACTTTGTTTCGTTCACAGAATACCCTAGGCATCTTAACACTACCATCACATACTGTAGATGATGCAGAAGTTCGTCTTTGTGTTGTGCAATAATCAGGCAATCGTCCAAATAAGGATAAATCTGTATTCCTTTTAACCTGAAAAAGGTTATCACTGGAGCCAGAACCTTTGTGAACACTCTGGGCGCAGTAGATAAGCCAAAGAGCAATGCAGAGAACTGATAATGTAAATTTCCAGCCCGAAAACGCAGGTACCTCCTGCAACTGGGCCTGATAGGAACATGAAGATAAGCCTCTTTGAGATCCAGAGTTACCATCCAGTGATCTTTTCCCAACAGAGGTAAAAGCTGTTGTAACGTCAGCATTTTGAACTTTGGAATGTCCAGATAAGTGTTGAGGATAGATAAATCCAAAATTGGTCTCCACGTGTTCCCTTTCTTTGGTACTAGAAACAGGCGAGAATAAAATCCTAGTCCCACTTCTGACAGAGGAACTTGCTGTATAGCTCCTATTTGAAGAAGTAAAGAAATCTGTTTGTGAGCCTCTATCCTTTGCCGAGGAGGAACGTCTGGCATGCCTTTGAAAGGAGGCAATGTATGGAAATAGAACTTGTAGCCTCAGTTTATAATGTCCAATACCCATTTGTCCTGGGTGACTAAAAGCCAGTTTTGCTTGAAGAGTGCTAATTTTCCTCCCAAACGAGCTGCCAGGGAAGAAGAATCTGGCAGCTGAAAATGCAGGTCATTGGGCCTGTTTACGAAAGGACTGGCCCCTGCCCTCACCTGCAGATTGTGCAGGTGAACTCCAAGTTCTAAGCCTGAATGTACTGTGAGCTCTGCCCCTGCCACGTCTAGATCTACCCCTAGACTGGGAATCAGAAGAAGGGTAGGTCCACCCCTTAGTAGGCCAATTTCTACTAAACTTTGGAGGTTGCACCTGCAAAAAATCTTTAACAGTCTGCATAGACTTAGCCTTGTCTTCCATTTTTTTCAAAACCGACTCCACTGGCGGACCAAACAAAACTTCAGACTGTAAAGGGGCATCCAGAATTCTAGTTTTAACATGCTCGGACAAATTCTGATCCTTAAGCCAGGCATGCCTACGAAGAACTGATCCAGTGGCAGCCACCCTAGAAGAGGCCTGTACAGCATCAAAACCACACTGCAAAGAATGTTTACCCACCTGTTCAGAGACATGTACTAAATCCTGCAATTCTTTACACTCTATGCCCTCTGCCAAAGCATCCACTTTAGATTTTAGCTGAGAAAGGAGGAAATTCTGATACTTCAACATATGAAACTGGCAATTTAAAGCCCTCATTGCTAAAGTAGAAGAGGTATACACCTTCTTACCCCATCTATCCAAAGCTCTAGCTTCCTTATCTAGAGGAACCGGATTCTTTACAACAGAAGCTCTAACACCCTTAGGCCCCTGACTAATAGTTTCTGGGTCCGCCCTAGGACTCTGATACAGATATTTATGAGCCTCAGGCACCCTGTAATACCTGTCCGGTTTAACTGGCGCAGGAGGCAAAGAATCTGGATTAAGGGAAGCCTCCGAGAAAACATCTTGAACAACATCCAAAACAGGAGGTATAGCCAAGGGTCTATGCTGTGGTAAAAACAAGAATTCCCTAAGCCTCTTTCGTGAATCAGAGAAATCCTGTCCTTCCCACTTAAAATGCACCCTCATGGAATGCAGAGTTTCTGAAAACGAAAAATCCTCTGGAGGAGAAGCAGAAGGAGTGGAATCCTCTGCATCAGAATCCGAATAAGGGGAAAATCTTGAATATCTTCAGCAGAAGAGTCTGAGTCGTCTGAGGCCTGAACCAAACTTTCCAACTCTGGCTCCACCCTGGGCCTCTTATCAGGAGGGGGCATAGAACCTCTAATTAAAGTAATCAAATCTTCTGCCATTTTAAGCATGTGCTTTTTAGGCACAGACCCTGAAGTACCTGGAGGGACACCAGAGGAAGGCAAAACAGACCTGCCCTTAGAAGAAGCCCTAGAAATAGTAGCAGAAGGCCTAACCACCTTAGGCATAGAAGGGAGAACAGTAACCTGAGAGGCCCCTTCAGCTTGACCTGACTCCTGTGAGGCCACATCCTGCAAAATCAAAGTTTCCCCCTGAGACTCAACAGAAACTTCAGCCGGATCCACCTGCTCCACTGTAGCTTCTGCAGGACCGGCATCCGAAACGGATGAATCAACCTGTCTAGGTTTCAAGGATTTGTCTTTGCGCTTCTTCGTGGAAGCGGGCGTCGGAGGATCCGACGGCATATTATAATTACACCGCTTACCAAAGACTAACCTAGCACAATCTAACCTTCTTTTTATAGTGCGCTTATTAAACCTAGCACAAAACCGACACCCGACTACGTCGTGGTCCGGTCCCAAACAAGGAATGCAAAGAGAGTGATAATCCCTATGCGGTATCTGTTTCCCACAAGAAATACAATTATTCACTTTCTGACATCCGGAATTAACTGAGGCAAGAAAAAACAAAAATATTCCCCAACGGGGTACTTAGCCCAACTTGGTTTCGGTCTGAAACTCAGAATACGAAAATTTCAGAACGCCGAACAGCACTTGCAACGCTGCTTCTGCATCGGACCATGCGGCAAAAAAGACTGAGGATATGACGTCGGTCATGCGCTTTTATACCCTGACGCTCTGATGTCAGATCTGAGTGCCCATGACCGACGTCAGCCTAATACTTTGGTATTCGGGCCGACCGAGGACAGCGGACTACCCATATGTAAGGACTGCAGCAATGTGAGATGAAGAACATCTGGTAAAAGCAGCAACAACACAGAGGAAAATGCAAACTGTGCAGATGGCAACCGAGCTGAGAAAAGAATTTTGCAAATAACTACTACGAGGCATTAAGATTAATTATGTAATATTGTGACAGCACGACATATTTCATGTTCTACATAACTAAACAAGAACTCTACATATAAAACAAGTGTGTACTAACATACATATGTTTATGTATATATGTATAGTGTATGTATAGGCATAAGTCTATATCTATCTATATTTATAGAGTGCAAGAGAAGCACACATGCATGTATATATCATAGATAACATACGAATCCCATGTGCTTAAAAATCATGTTGTCTGTGAACAAACAGCATCACAATAGAGATACAACATAGCCTGTGTTCTAAGTCCCACCTCTCAAATTTCCTGCTTGTATGCCGCTTCATGCTTTTTTTTTTATTGTACTTGGAACTGTTGGGCTGCTCAAAAGGTATTTGGCTAAATGTAAACACTTCAAAATCACAAACAGAGGTTGAAATCCACCAATGGTAGCCAAATATTTTATTCTTTAACAGAAAGAGCGCTTTCGTCTTGGATAAAAAGACTTCATCAGATATCACCACATCATTTTACTTGATTATTTATACCATGTGCCATTAATTCAACTAAAATCTAATTAAAATTTAAAGTCATATAATACCTTGACAATGCAAGCTCACATAGAGACTTTATATTATGCTCACTTTTCTAAGTGAACTTTTAAATGTCATTTCAAACCACATAATTCTTAAAAATGATCATATTAAAATAAATAAATTGTCATACAATGAATGATGTGTATAAAACACTAAGTATCCAGCGAATACTCTCCCATTGATTACACTTGTAGTGCTTTTTCCAATAACACTGGTCTAATGGTAATATACTCATTCAAACCTGGGGGAATGTTAGATTTTAATCTTAACTGCCATTTTAATTCTTTGTTTAACAAAAAGTTTTTCAAATCACCCCCACTGGCATTTGTTTTAACCATGTCTATAATGCCAAATTTAAAACCTATAAAACCAGGACAAACTACAGAATGCTTGTAAAATGCTGGACAGTTTGTACATGTGGATTCACAAGGAGGATAGCATTAGTCTACAAAATGGTATGCAGAGCAGAGTGAGGTATTGCAATGGGAATTGTAATACAACAATGATAGTGTATTTAGCAACATGCACAAACTGTCCAGCATTTTACATAGGAAAAACTGATAGGGCTTTGAAGGACAGAATGTACGAACATGCTTATGAAAGGAGGCCAGTGCACCTAGTGTTTTATACACATCATTCATTGTATGACAATTTATTTATTTTAATATGATCATTTTTAAGAATTATGCGGTTTGGAATGACATTTAAAAGTTCACATAGCAAAGTGAGCATAATATAAAGTAAATATGTGAGCTTGCATTGTCAAGGTATTATACGACTTTAAATTTTAATTAGATTTTAATTGAATTAATGGCACATGGTATAAATAATCAAGTAAAATGATGTGGAGATATCTGATGAAGTCTTGTTATCCAAGACGAAAGCGCTCATTCTGTTGTTAAAGAATAAAATATTTGGCTACCATTGGTGGATTTCGACCTCTGTTTGTGATTTTGAAGTTATTACAATTATTTATATCCATTATATGGTTTAAATGTAAACACTATTTTAAAAAACTGTTTTCCCTTATTCCAATTTTGATGCAGTACTTTTCAAAGTGAAGTTTAGTACAGCATAATGTGTTATTTAACTTCATGTGCTTATTGTTTAAGCATATCTTTCATCTGACTTTTTATAAAAACGTAATACTTGCTACAGCTCTAGCATGGACTGTGCACTATTGTGGACTGTTAGAAAAGTAAGAAGTCTGATCTGCAGCTGGACTGAGCACTATTGCGGACTGTTAGAACAGTAAGAAGTCTGATCTGCAGCTGGACTGTGCACTATTGTGGACTGTTAGAACAGTAAGAAGTCTGATCTGCAGCTGGACTGAGCACTATTGTGGACTGTTAGAAAAGTAAGAAGTCTGATCTGCAGCTGGACTGAGCACTATTGCGGACTGTTAGAACAGTAAGAAGTCTGATTTGCAGCATGCTCTTGCAGAGTCACAGATGATCCTCAAATGTAAGCATTTATATTTATGGAATATAGGAATGCATTGTGTGTTTTTATCTTTAGAGATTTCCTTATAACAGAGTAGCTGTAGGGTATGTATGACATAAAGGAAACAGGCTGCGTGATGGAATGCCACAAGGGATGCCAAAGCCCGAAGACAGGATGCTTAATCTGATTGATGCCTGCAGATAGAAACATTTTAGCAGCTCCTCAAGTGTGAATTCAGGGGCACAAGAGCTGTGCATATATTTCTTGAAACTAGAACAGCAGGAAATTCAGTGCAATAGAATTTGGTTTAAAATTCCAAGCATTCTGATGTTTAATTGCATGGCCTGACAAATGAGAACCAATCAGAATGATAAACAGCTTGGATGATTGTTATTGGTCATTAAAAAGAAATCTGTGAAAAAAAATGTCCAATTCCAGAAATGTTGCATAGCAAATCTGCACATTAACTCTGGTTTGCCATTCTTACTTATTACAAATAGTACTATATGAGTGAATGTGCATGTGTGTATTTTTTTCATACAACCACTGAGGGAAAAAAAAGGCTAGTTTACCAAATGGCAAGTTCTCATGCTGATGTTACGTTTTACAAAATAGTCAAGAATTTTATAAATAAACCATCTTTAAAAACAGTTTGTTATCATTTTAGACATGGGATATTGGAGCTGCCTATCATATACATTGCTTAGGTTGCATGTCAAAAGGATGACGTTTTGTAACTCATAGTGCAATTTCACTGCAAGAAATGCTTTCACGAGACTTTTTTTCCCTCACTGGTATAAACACTTCAAACCATTTTCTTTATCTTGATGCCTGAGTTTGGGTCAGTGTTCAGAACTAGAATTTCATGAAACGAATGATCCTAAATAATTTTGTTTAAAAATCGCCTTTGAGAAGTAATTCCCTCACTTTTGTAAGGTGTTAGCTGCAATGCAAGACTTTCATGCAACATTTTTTTTTTAATTCAATTTTTTAATTGAAATGATGTGATGACTAAATGAAACAGAATTCCTTTGTATGATCTGATTTGGAAAAAAAATGAATTAAAATCGTCTATGTAACTCAAGAATAAAGACCGCCCATAATACCAAACTGTGTTTAACACCTTAAACAACTTTTCATGCAATAAACAAAACCTGTGCAATACAAATTACTGCGATAAGCACTTTCATTAATTATCTTAGGAACATTAACAGGTAAACGTTAACGTCATCATCATGTTAAATTAGTATTTTAAACCCACCAATCAAATTATACAAACTGTATAAAATTATATACAAGGTTAGCTTTTTATATATTTTATATATACATATAGCAAGTGCTCATTTTAATTGTGTGAGACAAAGTTTTTATGTTTTTAAGAACTGATTAACAGGTTTGATTTATTTAATATGGAACCTTTTGAAGACTGACTATAATATTTAGAGCATACTGCTTTTATTACAGCTGACTGTATTATGGAGGCTTGGCAGATTTCAATAATTTGGGCAGTATTGCACAAATTTTGTTTATTGTATTAACAGTTTTTTAAGCTATTCAATGCAGTTTGACATTACGGTTGGTCTTTATTCTTGAGTTACGTAGCCTCTTTTACTTTTTTTTGTCTTTATTGTATTATTAGTTTGGCATGATCAGACTTGGAAAAGCTAGCCCTGGACTTTGTCCAAATGTAGATATATTAAATCCAAGTTTGCACTGCTTCAAAGAAAAAGAGGAACAAATTTGCAATAGGCCAAGATTCTTTGCTTCTAAGTTCCTGTACATCCTGGATGATGGGTGTTCATAGTTTTATACTAAGTTTAAGACTTGAACGGCCATTGAGAAATGTAGTCATGTCACCCTTACAGTGTGATTACCTTGGGACAGGAGATCATTCACAATTAACACCAGGCATGAATTTACAGTTCCTATCCAGTTGTTAAGGTTAGTCTTGGAGATGAACAGGGAGGTACTTTGACATGCAGAGGAAATCTGTTACAAAGGTGCAGAATAGGTCATAGGAGGTTACTAAGCTATTGACCCAGAGGTCATTTCAAGCCTAGCCATTTTATCCCAATGTACTACCATATATATTCTAGTCAATACCCAGGATTAAATGTATTAATGACTGCCCATGTCTGGGAGTGTTGTGGCACTACCCCTGTTAAGAATTTATGGTGTCCCATTCACTCATCGAAGTTCCTAATGAACAGTGTCATAAAGTTGCTGTGCTTCACATGAACTGGCAGCCTTTTCCAAAGATGTGTCAGTCTCTGAGAGACAAATCTGTCCCTCCAGCACATCCTATTCATGTAACAGGCCACATTTAGGTCCCTGGAATGGGTAGCTCTAGTCTTGCTTGATATACAGATGTGCAGCAGATTCATTAGGTTTTGGTTGGAGATTGCTCTGTAAGCCAGGCAGAAGTCTCACCCAAGAAGTCTATATGATACTGAGCATAGTGGCAGGGACTTTAGTCAGTCTGTTGTAAGGCATGTGCTGGATTCCCTTAATGACCTTGGTTAGAAACCTCTGAGGTCTCTCCAATTGCTGCAGGTGCTTTGTACAGTACCATGCTTACAGGCATGTTATACTCAATTATGAACCTGATTAGTGATGGGTATAGTGGGGTTATAACCTCATTTGCTCTACAGGCAATGCCTTTGCTAATCACGTGTGCTACATAGAAAGCCTTCCTTATTATAGTAGACACATGGTGGTCAAAGTTAAGGTTGCAGTCTACTTGTGATCCCAGATCTCTTACCACTTCATAGGTATATAGGGTATTGTTAATTTGATAGTGTTAAGGGACATTGTTTTTACCGAAGGGAATGATGATGCATTTCTTTGCATTCAGTTTGAGACTGTGACTAAGACACCAGTAGTTGGTCTCCATATCACCCTCCTGAAGTATAGTGACATCATCTGGGGAATCAATAATTGCACCCAGTTTGCAGTTGTCTGCAAATTTAGTCGGCCACAGTCCCTTAGTTTTGGGTGAGAAATATGCTGTACTGACCGGTACTGTTCATCATACATTCGAGTTTAAATCTTTGGAACAGGTGTCTGCATGACAGTGTATTGTGGAGGTATAGGAAGTCAAAAAAGTACAGGATCTTACAGAGGGATCAGCTATGTGGAGCCTCTATGACACAAGGTGAGAGGACAGGGATTTTAATCTGCTCACGTAGGTTAAGTGGTCTTCACCTTAGATAGTTTCAATTAGGAGTCTTTGAGGTCCTTCTACCACTGCTTGGTGCACAGATAGGTGCAGTCTAAAAAGGGCACTGGATTCAACAAGTCTGATAAATGAGGTGCGTAAATGTATAAGGACACCCTCTGGCCTGGATAAGATTCTATCACTGATAACTTCTTGACCATAACTAAGATGATGTGGTCAAAAGAGAGCTCATTGTCTTTGTAGGTATGCACGTATCTGAACAGTCTCTGTTTTGAGGGCTGCAACGCTTGGCATTTAGGAGGATCTCATGACTGGCACAACAGTTTGGCTTGATCTAGGCCCTGCTGGAGAATTATTTGCAAATCATGACTGGACAGAAATTGTTTGCATTCATCTGCAAACTTAGTTAGACTGAGGTTCTTGACACTCAATTTTTCATTAGAGTAATATATGCCAATAACAGTGACATCTCAGTAATTGGAAGTAGTGACGCTCATCTTTACAATGTGAGGCTTCTCTGCTAGCCTGCTTGTTATTCAGTGGACTACTTTAAGAGTTAACACTAAAAATGAGGAAATTATATCCATGATACTTGCAAGTGGTATAAAAGGCCTTGGCAAAGTATAAGTAGGCAATGTGAACAGAATGGCATTCATCTAAGTCTTCATTATCTTGTGAAAATGTCTACCAGACTGAGCAAACATGACCTGCCTGATCCAGACTATGAAGGTCACCTACATTATTTGAGTAGTTTAGCAATAATGCTTTAAATGGTTTGGCAGACTCTATTGATAAGACTAACGGGCCTGTAGTCGCTGGGGTATGTTGCAAGTCCAACCTTGTGCAGAAGTACTACCATACGTGTTTGAAGGTATTGGACTATGGGGAGCTTAGTAATGGCAAGTGGACATCCTGGAATACTGTATGGACCAGCAGAACTAGGGTTTTTGGTTTGGGAGAGGAACTATGTGCCCTGGTCTTGGTTGATTTCAACTAAAATGGAACAAAGAGATTTTTTGGGGGGAAAGTAAGATAAGGGGAGTATGAAGGCTGAGATTAACTTACTTTCAAGGAGAATCACTAAGGCCTTTGTAATGGAATAGGATAGGATATACCTTTAGAGAGAAGTTCATTGCAGACGTGTATTAGTTGAGTTTCCTGAGGTAGTTTTAAAAAGTCTTTTGAATATCATGGTTCTGGTACTCACTATGTTAGTATACAGCTTTGCACACTCTAATAATATAACCAAGGATCATGAATAACAAGTCCAGATCACTTCTAGAGAGAAAGGGTCTCCCTTAATAAGGGTGTTTGGCTGGCAGCTTTTCAGGTTGACTGACCTAGCCAGCTTGCTCATTCAGGGAGATAGAAGGGTACTCATAGGAAGCAGATGATTTAAGTGATTTTGTTGAGATTTTGAAACATGTTTTGATGACTATAAAACTATGGATGTTACAGAGGGTGAGGTAAGCCTGAAGCTCAGAAATGTTTTTGTTCAAAACGTTTAGCTCTGAGCAGTGCAAACCTTAATATTAATCAAACTAGAATTTCTGAGATAGGCATGCTCACTAGTTGAACTTTGCCTAAAAACAGGTCATATAATGGAAGCAAATTTTCTAGACAGTATTTGAAAACTGTGGAAAAAGAGCTATCCCTAGCAAAGCAGATAGATCTGCTGACCATGTGGTCCGAGGCGCTCATGCATGCGCACACACTAAATCACCCAAGAATGGCAGCATCTTAAAGCCAGTCAGTGCAACCAATTATTATTTTCTTACTTTAGGCATAATTCTTTGAGTTTGGAGAATGCAGTTCAACACTAGTGATTGACCCTGCTCAGAGACACAGGTAGTGAGCTTAACTATGTCTCGGAATTTCACTTAGTGTTGAGTACCTAAGCTCATTCACCTACAAATGGGTGACAAGACGTTCATACTTATTTCAGATGATGAAGGGTCCTGAGAGTCATTATAATTTCATTGATCCTAACACCAAGGAGACAATTCACCATAACTCTCTCTCTATCCATTCTGATTAATATAGTGTCAGTGTTACTTATGATGAAATTGCCTAAAACTAGGACTATAAACTTAGATACCCATCGTGAACATGAGTTATCAGAGTTGAAATCTTGATTCCTTGTCGAAATATGCAAGACCATTGGAGAAGATATCATTTTGAAGTGAAATGGGTGAGGTTTTCTATGAGTGAGCCAGAGAAGCTTAAGCGGGGATATCTTGACTACCTCAGCATAAGCCGGTATATTTATGTGTGTGCGCTTACTTAAGGTGGCTGAAGTAGAAAGACACTCCTCTTCATGTAGGAAGTTCTCAAAGGCCAAGCTGGAAAAATGTAGGAGTAAGGGGATTGTCAGTAAACATGAAGCACTTTTTATACTGCCTCAGTATGATGAGTGCTAACAAACTGGTCAGGTGAGATTTAAGAACATTTTACATGTGATACTGTATTGAAAAGTCAGTGTCTATCTCTGCTAAATATAAAGAGAAATTTAAAAACAATCCTCTCCGGTGCACTATACATATAAATTACTTATTTAACAAGAAGAAAAACTTCTTAAGAGGTTGCATTATTCTTATTTTAATAGCACACTTAAAGAAGTAAATAGCTTAAGGGAACCATTAGGAAGCTCCGTGCTGACTATGAGCTTAAAATCATGAGTAAATCTAAACATAACTAATAATCGTTCTATAACTACATCATGAAGTTAAGAACTACCACTTAATAATGACTGCAGTGAGTCCACAGTAATACTGCCTACACTGACCAAAGGAAATGATTAATATCTTTGTTAACAAATTTAGTGCAAATGTACTCCACCTACAGTTATAGCTATTCCACAAATTCCACAGTCCCAGACCCCCCTTTATTTACTATGGAACAAGACCCCATTGGCATCAAGCTAATATCACCTCACCCATGGGCTCTGATAACATACAAAGTTGCCGAAAGCACTGCAGCCACACAATGGTGCAAAAACTTCCTAACAGATACTTTAATGTGAACATTATTTCTATGACATACTGCCTACACTCATTCAGATGTACCACAACAATCCATACTTTCTCTACTACTCTTCCATTTTTGTAAATAAATTACCCCTTGACTTGCCTCAGCTGCAACTCCTCTTATATGCTGAGGACATGCATACTTGTGCTGGGTTGCTTCTGTAAATAATTTAAAACAGACTATAAACTAAGTTTATGAATGTAAACCACTAGCTGGCTCACCTACACAAAGCTTCTCCTTAACCCCACCACCCCTCTAAAGTTTTGACCACCAGAATAACCTTAGAGGTACCACTAGTTTAAGACACCTAGGCATCTGGCTCAAAACTTTCAGGGGCATATCCAAAAACTTTGATCTAAAATCAACTGCCTTCTTTTATGGGCTCAGAAAATATCTCATTTCCTCCCATCAGCAGCAATGGAAGCCATTGCAATAGGTGTCCTGCTTATTCGACTTAAGTATGAATTACCTTGTTTGTCAGCTAATTAAGCATGAATTACTTTGCTTGCCAGCTCTTCTAACAAAAATAAATCAGCACTACGTACCTTATCTAATAAAATATGCCACCTCATCAGCAATTCCCATATCCTTAAATCCCACTGCCTTACTTTATTCAAAGCAAACTGGATCCCAGTACAAGCCAAATGCAACCTCCTTCTGGACTCCAAGCTATTGAATTTACTCCAACAATGTGCTCCTTCTTACATGCAATGTAAAGTACCCCTACTTCCCCCCCACCTACAACCTCAGAAGCCAAGGCACAGGAGGCCCTATTTTCCAAACCCCAGTTACTAAACTATATAGCTTTGGCTTTAGTTTTCCCAGAATTCCACCCTTCCTTGTTATCTCACCTAGCATACAACTATACAAAGTTTAGGACCCAACAGCATCTCTCTAAGCAAAACAACTGCAAATATCAGAAGCCAGGACATATGATTTAATCAGTGCTATTCTGCAATAGTTTAAGTACCTCCTGTTACCCTGTCCACACCATTACTCTTTTGGTTACCACTAGGTTTCTACTTTCTACATGTATGTACAGAGCTTCTCTTTATCCCTGTCATCTTACTTTTACCTTCCACAGCCTGTCTCATTGGACTCTTGTCTTTACAATTCTTAGCCCTTGCTTTCTCCTCTAACTCTCCCTACAGTTTCTGATGTTAAACATGATCCTTATTCTTTCCTTGCTAGTCCTCCGATTTCACATTTCTGCTTGTAAATGTACATGTCAACATGGTGTGAAGTTTGTAGAGAGTAGCTTTTCCTTTTTGGGGACTAGTTTGTGCCACATTTGCATTCCACTGCTGGTCACAATGTTTTCATTCTTTCTGCTACTATTTTGAATGCAGCCCAGCCAGAGCCTGCAGTTGCTAATACTGTGATCAGGTGTCTAGTCCAGTAACCAAAATGTAAATTCATACAGCAATAAACAATCCTTCACTGGGCGCAAGTGATGTCAATGTAAAAAGTGCCTGTAGTGTTTCTCTGTGGTTTATCTTTTGAGTGGGGCCACTAAATCTTGTACTGAATGTGTTCAACACGTGCGTGCTGATGTGTGCATCATGCATGGTCTTTTACACCCCCCTCCTATTGGTATGATTCTGTTTAAATGGTGACGCTATCCAAACATATAAGATAAGTTTAGTCAACAGCAACTATTAAACAGGAGAATCTGTAACACAGGAAAATCATAGCTCCATTTGCTGTCATTTTGGTAGTCTTTAGCTGCAGTGGTACTGAAATGGCTACCAAGCTCATTCACATGAGTAATGCTAGATTAGAAATCGGCACACTGACTGCTTTGTCCAGTCAGCAATGAAATCCTATGGAGTGGGTGAGCAGTTTGATCACTGCTAAGAATGCCAGAATTCACATTTTTACTCATCCACAATATCTAAATAAAATAATAAAAACAGAAAATTAGTCATCTAGGTATGGCCTCAAGAATGTTAAATGCTATTTTTTCACAATTACACAAACTGAAATTGTTGATAGATAAAATGCACAAATTTCCAAATCATGTACAATTAATGTATCACTGGGAAGTTGCACATTTCTGGGACTACTGTTCAGTCTTACTTCAAATCCAGAGGTACTACAAAATGGTTTTCAGTCCAGAATGGAGTGCTGGGAAGGTGCAGTAAGCAATTTATGAGCTATTGTTATAGGTCATCCACAGGAAGTGTGTGAAAATAAATTGTTTGATAAAGCTGATAAACAGATTAAGGCACAATAATTTCAAGGCAAGTATGGGCAAATTTTAAATCAAAGTGACAAGTCAGAAATATGTGGCTCATAGTCAGACATCCGAGGGCCAGAAACCTGATCATGAAAGAAATAAAAGCAGCTGAGCAAATGCCCGTGCCGTACGATACTACCAAGGTCTCTAGGAATTTTGCAGATCTTGCAAAGTATGCAGATAAACAGGACTAGGATAGCTATTGTCTTGAAGCAAGCAGTGTGAAATTCTACTTGGAAACTGAGTTACAAACAAGCATCATGAAATAAATTAGTCACAGATGCTTCAACAATAAAATACAGTGAAGTGAAATCATACATCTGACCTTCTTAGCTCACGAGCCTAAAATAATGGGGGGATAAAAGTCCAAAAATATGGACAGATTTTAAATATCACCCTTATAAACTTAGATCAACATGATTTTTGTTTATGTGCATTTTCTGAAGGATATGAAGTTTAAAACTTGTAATTGTATTTTATTTTGACTTCAATCCTCAGTGATTTGTCAGAAAAACGCAAATTTATGAGGAAAATATAAAAAAAAAAATGATATGAAAAATATGGACATTCTGCAAAAATCTGGAGAGTGGAGTGGTAGGGGTGAAATAAGCCAGCTAAGTTGTAAACATATTCCAGTTAGTCAAAATGACCTGGCAGTTGACAGCTAAAAGACAGACCAGTTGCCTCTATGTCAAGAACATTTATATTTGCACAAAAGAAATAAGTCCAGACAGAAGAGAAACTAACTGAAGTAGTTTATAGAGGTTTGAAATTTCACGAATATGCCTGTGGTAAAGAAGTTCAGGTGGAAACAAACCAGGAAGCCTTGCAAAGCATATTCAGAAAACCTTTGTGAAAAGCATCTGTGATTGTGTAGAGGACGTTATATAAACTATAGAATTATCACATAAAAGTGAGAGTAGGCAAGTAGCTATGTATATAGCATATGCAATGAGCACCATGATATATGATTAATCAGACTGACATTTGTTGACACAGCAAGCCCCAAAAATAAACAGCTGACAATGTACATCATTAACAAAAAACAGGAAAAAGTTTTAGTGGGTGGTGGGGCAAGTCACCTAGCTCTCATCACATCCCCTCTTCTCTAAACATGCTAATTCAAAGATTCTGTAAACTGTCGAAAGATGGTACATATTTAGTGCCACCAGTCATTAATCATGTTAGGTACAAAGTTAAGTTTGCGACAAAACACTGCAATCAGAAAATGTTGATGACTCCCATTTCATCAAAGCACTGTGGAGGAATAAGTTCTGTTCAATTTTCACAAAATCATGGTTCCCAATCAACTAAGAAAACACCAATGCCTTACCAGTCTCTATGTATCATATTTAGGAAAAGTAAAGTGGGGAGGAAGATGAGATATAATGATCTGGCATGGAATGTCAACTCATATATAAAAATAATACAGAGTTATGGCAACGCAATGCATATCGCATAACAATCTACAATAAGAGATGTGGCATATCCAGCTCTAGATCTTCGGTGTAGCAGTTTGAGTACAGATTTGCTCCAACTCAGAGAAGTCATGTACTTCCTATGTGTGGGTGGTTATTCCAAATTCCCTGAAAAACATCAAACTGAGGCACAAGAAATGCAACTGTAATTAGGTTCACAGGTAGCTATTAGATACACAGTCAAGGAGACCACTGAGGAGCATAGCCCAATTTCTCAAATGTCAAGGAGAACTGACTGGTTAAGTGACTTGCTCCAGATAGTTATAGTATTCAAATAGTGGCTGAGGGAATTGAATTATGGACTATGTGAAGCAGCTCCTTAAAAGACCATAACATTAATCTTCTATATTTTCTGCCAGTTAGCTAATCATTGAAGTCTATATTCCTCAGACAGGGAAAACATGATCCTCTCCTGTTCAACAATGGTCCTTAATACAAAGTCATGAACTGAGACTTTTTATACGATTGGGAATATATTACATCAATTCTACACTATCCTTAGTCTAACTGACAAGTTAAGAGAGGAATTGTTAACTTTCATGACCCCAGTACAAGAATGCGACAATGTGGAGACAAATCTCTTACCAGCTCAAATGCTGATGGGCTGAAGTGTGAAAATAAGGTTATTTACTTCAGCAAAATCCCTATACCTGAAGATCAGCATTTAGGAAAGGAACTGCTTGGGGAAAAGAATCAGGAGAGCTAGAGATACTGCTATGACAAACTGTAGAGGGCTGACTGATTTGCAAGTTGAACACAAGATAAGAATAAAAAATTCCTGGAACGTCTGCAGCATGACAAAGTTGTTGGCAAAGCAGCTGAACCATATCATCGTTTTGCCCATGGATAAGAATGTAATCTGTTTAAAAGAAATTATGAACATTTACAAAAAACAACTATGCTGAAATAAAAGTACAGAAAGAGGAGGGCAATAAGTGTTGCAACAAATCTTGTCACATGAAAGACAACACAATAACTGTGACAGCAAACAGTTAGAGACACTGACTAAGAGAGACTCCTGAAGTTAGTACTCTAAGAACTGTCTGAAAATAAAGACAAAGTGTTCAGTGTAAATAGTTCTGTTACATTCAGTAGACCTAAAGAATTCAGTTTGAGTATAGACTCCATGGAGGATTGACCCCATCTACTGTCTATGTGAGTTAATTTTACTAATGTGATAGTGAGACCTTTAACTGTAGCATCCATAAATTTAGATTTTTTTTTATTTTTTAAAAAGAACGTTTGATGAAGCAGGGCATCAATGAAGCATGACTGGATTTCATACTCCATCTTTTTCAGCAGGGCCAACCATAATTTTTAGAAGGTTACTTAATGGGGTAATGTGTTTTTTAATGCAACAAAAAGCATTATATTCCTAAACTTCTCCACTAGGAAGGCTCACTGACTTTAGAATACGACAATGATGAAAGTGGTTCAGTAAATATCTGAGGTTTTCTTTAAAGCTATTCATATATATATATATATATATATATATATATATATATATATATATGTGTGTGTGTATATGTATATATATCCATAGATAAACAGAGCATTACTCTGTTCTGGTCATATAAATTAACCTTAATGCTCAACATAGCACATAGTTCCTCAAACCATTCACATTTCAAAAGTATATATCCTTGAACTGAATTTTGCCTTTCATCTACAACAACATTCCCATAAATTCTTGCATCATTTTTCTGTTTGCAAAACATGTTTGGGTCTTTCCCAGTCAAATTTCTGGAGATATCTTATTTAATTAGGCTATCGTAAAATGCACAGTCAAGTTGAATCTAGAAAACTGTAAAAAATCAAAATCATTTGGAGATGAAAAAGAAAGAAGTATTAAACAATAAATACAATGAAATTCTAACACATAAAACTAGTTTAGCTTTCAAAAAGCTAAAAATGAATACCTTGGCCACTTCTCCCAAATATCTACATAATTTATCCACAAGAATCAAAATACAATGAAAAGCTAACAACATTAAAAGTATCTTCCATGAAAAGAAAGGGAAAAATGTCTTGGATATAGGTGACATTCTTGATGCCTATAGAAATCACTATATGGAACATTACCAAAAAGAAAATATACATATTGATCAATTAAATCTAGATGAAAAATGTTCTAATAGAAAAAAAATACCAGAAAAATTAAAACTAGATCTGCAAGCACCCATATCCTACAAAGAAATTACAGATACAACAAAAGAGGGTAAAAATAATAAAGCTTCAGGCATAGATGGCATAATTATGGAAATATTTAAACTTTTTCCTTCAAATATACTATCCCTCTTCCATAAAACTCTATTAGAAATTCAGTCACAACCTTTAATACCACCATCTTGGAGATATTCCTTAATCACACCAATCCTAAAGGAAAACAAATCCCCAAACCTCTGTACAATCATATAGAACTATATCATTATTAAATAATTACCAAGCCATTTATGACAATATTACCTAACAATGAAAATACCACTATCCAAAACATTTATCAAACTGGATTTATATATCATAGACACACACAATACTAAAAGGATAATGTCTCTTATAGATTATATTAATAAAGAAACACTCATAATTGGCTTAGATATAAAGAAAGCCTTTGATTCCTAAATTGGGACTATTTATTCAAAATTTTGGTGTTAATTGAATTTCCTCCTTCATTTGTTCATCTACTAATAATTTAGCATATGTTAAGCTAGGCCCTTTCATCTCTGAATCTATACATATAACAAAGGGTACTAAACAAGCATGTCCCATGTCACCGATTCTATTTGCTTTGGCTATTGAAATATTGGCAGATTCAATATGTAACAATACAAATATCAGAGTAGTAGATGTTTATGAACAATACAATTCTAAAGTAATGCTCTTTGCTGATGACATATTATTAACATTATCTAATACATTAACATTATCCAATACAAGAGAGACATTAGAAGAACTAGATATTTTAATCAACACATTTTACAGGACTTCAGGACTCCATTTCAATAAATCAAATTCAAAATTTTTATTTTTAAATAAAAAAAAAAAAAGAATTGCAGACAAAGAGGAATGACATTATAGGTAAACAAGAATCTACCCTAAAATATCTATATGCAAGGATAGTAATGAATTAGTCTAAAAAAACTACAATAATATCAATACAATTAAAATCTCTGTGGAAAAGTGGAACAAAATAATATTAACATTTGAAGCTAGACTACAGTTAATAAAAATGGTTTTACTACCCAAGATTCTATATATAGCTTTGGCAATACAACTGTTACCAGAAAGGAATATACTCAAAGAAATAACCTCATGCCTAAAAAATGTTTATAGTTTCCCAAAAGAAACTGAATAGTTTTAACACATCATATCATACCATGGAAACAGGGAGGATTAAACTTTCCTGATATAGAAACATATATAAAAGCATCAATATCTAAAACAATCTCAGATTGGATAAGTCCAAATTATTCTGCAAATTGGAAAGAATTACTAACCGTAATATCAATAAATGAATTTGATTTACAAAGAAAATTTCACATAACAGATAAAAACAATTTGCCATGGCACATATGTATTAGTATGCAATATAACAAAGCTAAGTCCACTAAAACTCGTATGATTAATTATTACATTGACTCATTTAGGAAAATTATTAATGCAAATATAGATTTAAAAATCTGGTTTGATCATTTAACACCATTCATAGTTACAAAGAGCGAGCCACATAAAATATACAAAGAAAACATTAATTCCTGGGAACAGAAAGGATTTGTTTGTTGGTTTCAATGTATCAAAGAACTAAATGCTCTGGATATGCAAACAGAAACAATATACAAAATTCCACAACAAGATTTGTTAACTATGCAAAGCATTCTGACGTATTTATAAGATTTATGCAGAACAATTAGCAATTCTTCATTTAAAGAAATACCTAAACTTGTGAAATATCTATATGAAATCATATATAATGATTATTACATGGGAAATAGTATTTCAAAATTTTACAAGATATTGATAAATTATAAAACACCCAAATCCTCATACTGAAATTATATAACAAAAGGACACTCATTATAGCAAAATGAAGAAATGAAATCAAATATTTTATTATCAATAAAACATAGATCCTTTACACAATACTGGAAAGATTTTAATTGGAGATGCTTGCACAGAAAATTCTTAACTCCTGATAGAATTACTAAAATTAATTCTTCCACAAAGGGAATATGTTGGAGGTGAGAGCAAATGCACAATGCAGAATGGAATCATTTTTTTCGACTATGTTAAATTCAAGCCATTTTGGAATGGTATTAAAAACGTTTTACAAGCTTTATTAAATGAATTGTTTAACTCATCTAAAGCTCTACTATTATTAAATGTGTACGAAGGTCCTCATTTGAATGACTCAACTATATATCTAGTTTGGACAATACTTGCAATCTCAAGGAAGTGTATAACAAGAATCATCATCTTCTTTCGGCTGTTCCCATTAGGGGTCACCACAGTGGATCATCTGTTTCCATTTCTTCCTGTCCTCTGCATCTTGCTCTGTCACACCAATCACCTGCATGACCTCTCTCACCACATCCATAAACCTTATCTTAGGCCTTCCTCTTTTCCTGTTACCTGGCAGCTTCATCCTTAGCATCTTTTTCCCAATATACTCAGCATCCCTCCTCAGCACATGTCCTAACCAACGTAATCTTGCCTCTCTGGCTTTGTCTCCAAACCGTCCAACCTGGGCTGACCCTCTAATGTACTTATTCCTAATCCTGTCCACCCTCGTCATACCCAGTGCAAATCTTAACATCTTTAACTCTGCCAAATCCAACTCTAACTCCTGCCGTTTTGTCAATGCCACTGTTTCCAACCCATATAACATAGCTGGTTTCACTACCATCTTGTAAACCTTCACTTTCACTCTTACTGGTACTCGTCTGTCACAAATCACTCCTGACACTCTTCTCCACTCAATCCATCATGCCTGTGCTCTCTTCTTCACCTCTCTTCCACACTCACCGTTACTCTGAACTACTGATCCCAAGTATTTAAACTCATCCACCTTCGCCACCTCTACTCCTTGCATCCTCACCATTCCTCTATCCTCTCTCTCATTCACACACATATATTCTGTCTTAGTCCTGCTGACCTTCATTCCTCTTCTCTCTAGAGCATATCTCAATCTCTCTAGGGTCGTCTCCACCTTCCCTCACTACAGATCACAATGTCATCTGCAAACATCATAGTCCACGGGGACTCCTGTCTGATCTCATCTGTCAACCTGCCCATCACCATTACAAATAAGAAAGGGCTCAGAGCTGATCCTTGATGTAATCCTACCGCCACCTTAAATGCATACATTACTCCCACCGCAGACCTCACCGCTGTCAACACTACCCTTGTACATATCCTGTACCACTCTTACATACTTCTCTAACAAGAATATGGAATACAAACACAATACCAACTTTGGAAGACGTCTACAGCCTACTGAAGACCATAGCATTGTTGGAAATTAAAATTAAAGAACTGAGGATTCATCCTAAGCCATTAACAATCCATAGAAAAAAAGTCTTACCACTGATTGACACTTTAAAAATAAATGAACAGATACACTCTAATTGGATTGTTATACCTCTAAAGTAATTGTATATAATGAGCTCTGTTATAGTGTCAGGCTGATGTAAATAGTGTACATAGTTATTTAAGATGTTATATACAAATACTATGGAATTTATTCAACTGTATTTGAAAAAAATTTTTTTAAAGAATCTAGAAAACTGTACATTTTGTAACAGTTATGGTTTTGTTTCAAGTTGATGAAAAAAGTATGCCTGTGTTTTGTTAAATGTTTGGCAAATTGGAGCATGGGAATATGCTTGATGGGATTTTCATAAGCAATTAGTCAATCATATAAACTTTGGAATAAAGAGAGGAGCCTGGAAGGTTAAATTTATTAAGGTAGTTCCTCAATAAAGGAATAGTGTGATATGGGGAAAAAAGATCTTGAACTGTAGTCCAAGAATGGACAAAGGTGGGGCTGATCTATCGAACACCTTTGATGGTGTGAGCTTATTTTTCAGAGCTAAAGTTGAGGCTTAGGAGAAAGGCCTACAGACCAGGAGTGAGCTGCTGGAAGTGCTTCATTTCTAGAGCTGAGAGCAAGGTCTGATCAAGTGACTACTAAATAAACGTCGGTGTTATGAATCTTATGAAGTGTTTGTAAAATGAAATCATACGCTGTCTTTTTAATGAAATTTTTCTGAGGCTCTCAATTTAGTTCAGTACATTTTTCTATCTTTTATGTTCGAAGCATGAACTTAACTGCATTAACTCCATTTTGGCATTTGTTTCCACGTGGAGTATACTCAGATTTACCTCTCATCATGTGTTCTACTTCATTTCCACTTGCCACACCCCCAATGATCAGCCATCACCGTGGTCTATTACCCATATTGCAGATTTGTGTGAGGTCTCTTATTGACCTGTTTTTAGAACAATTATAGATCAGTGTGAAATTGTCTGGCAATGAAAACACACAAGCAGAATTCATAAAAGTTACTTTTTGGAATTCAGAGACAGCCCTACCACAGTGCTTTTGTACGAAGATGTCTGCTACCATGATGAGTTGTCTGGCAGGCTGTACTATATACCAATGAGGTGCCATAGGGGAGGGGCATATTCTAATTAGTCATGTGCTCATCTCCAGAACTGCAGATAACACATTTATGCAACCGAGTGATGTTTAACAGTACGGCTGATGCTGGCTGCTATCAAATGAACATGGCCTTTTGGCAGTGATCCTCCATTATAGTACAGGTACCTGCTGGGGAGTTTAGTGGGCAGATAGTGTTAGAGTGTGCGTGTGTGTGTGAAGGGCTTCATGTGTGAGTGTACACATGACGGTATGTGAGACTGCTGTAGGTGAGTTACTGAGAAAGTTAGGTGTGTGGGGGTCACTGTTGGACTTCAGCACACCACAGACTAATGAGCAAAGCCAACAACATTGGATCAGGGTGGACAACTAGTCCCTAGGGTAATTGTAAAGGCACGGTTCAAGGGACCACTAACCAAGATAAGCTCTAAAGACATGAGTCAGGGGGAACCACTAGCCACCAAGGAGAACTTTTGTGTCTCCTGCCTTAACAGCTCTTAAACATAACAGGATCAGGGAGAATGACTGGACACCAAGGGAAAACCTTTGCATCTCATGCCTTAACAGCAGTTAGGCATAACATGACTGGGTGAGAACCATCAAACACCAAGGAGAACTCTTACATCTTGTGCCTTATCAGCACTTAAAATAAGGTGGGTCTGGGAAGCCACTAGACACCAGTGTCTCTGAAAACATGGGTCGGATTAACACTAGACACCAGGCATTTTCTATATAGTATGTGGTACACGAGTCCACTAGATACTAAGGATACTATAATTAGCATGCCTTAATGGCAACTTAAAGGTATTTCTACCTTGTACCCTCCTACCTCCCACAGATGCTAGTCCTGTGCAACATTACTAGACTCCAAACATATAATATAAACAATACAACTTAAAAAAATCTAAAGTACAATGGAGGGAGGGTTCAATCCCTTGCCTCAAGAAACCTCAGCATTAACTCACAATTCAAACTGATAAGCTGCCACTGTTAACTACCACAGGAAAATGCTGAGCCACATTCACAGTAGTTAAAAGTAATTCTGAGACATACAAATTAGCTGATAATGAGGTCCTTCCTCAAGCTGTTAATGTCTATCAGAATCTTAAAATACAGCATTATAAAAACAGAAACTTTTTACCAAAGTCCTTAAAGTAAGCAGTGGGGTGCTTTACAATTCCCCAAGAGACAGTTTCTTTAAAAGCAGTACAGTTTTATTAATGAACTGCAAAATGGGATCTGCTTCATCAGAAATGTAAGCAAAATACAAAGCAGCAGCCAGCAAAATGGAAAAGCTTGCAACGAAACCAAATAGCTTACTCCATATGTTAAACTCATTGCAACAATCAGCACAGGTGCATAGAGTCTCGCTTAAAAGTAAGTCTTTCAGAGTCTCACCCTCCTGTAACCCCACAAAACAAAGCCTTCCAAAAGTCTCTTCTCCAAATATAAAGGTGACAACCAAAAGGCCAGAAGAACATTCACTGATACACAGGCAACAGTTTTATAGTTTAAGTCTCTCTCATCACCAAAATATCCACTGGTGAAATAAAAGTCTCTGTTAGAATCCTTCTGGTTAATCACAGGTAACATCCAGGTTTTCTGCTACCAGGACTTTCACTTGCAAATACTGTCGCCATCTTCCTGGACTCCACTGCCTCAGTCAGTCTCTCTTTAGCAACAAACTCTACACACAAGGGTTCCAGATATTTCTGTAGTCTCCCAAATTACTTCTGACAATCGAATGTTATCTTGGCCTTAAACAGGCATAGTTTAGTAGATGGCCTTAGACCTGTAAGCTCAGGTATGCTGGATTAAAGAGATCAGCACCACTTACACTGCCCTAATATTCTCTCTAGAGTAAAAGCTATCCTATTACTCTTTCTTAATCCAACTACTTTAAATCTAGACCTTATTACTGGCACATCCTCAAAATATCTTTTTTTGGCCTACTTGTCTTCTGTGTTGAACATTCTCCCAGTGGTACCGTTACTAACATTACAGATGATCCACAGCCTAAGCCCACTGGATAGTCTGCGAGTCATAGACAGATTGCCCACATTGCAGTGATAAACATCAGGACAGTGGTGGATCAGAAAGCAGAATGGCTGAAATCCTAGGACCCCGATGCAGAGCCTCATATCCCCTTTCCTACTCCTGATAAAACCATTGGAGAGGCACTCGAGCTTTGACCATGGTGAATTCTCTGCACAACTGGTATTAGTGCAGGGACTCCAAAGATGATGAAACAGTCACAAATTCCCCTTCTAGGATGGATTATTATATCTCTGCTCCTTCTCACTTTTTACTGAGAAAGCAAACCAGGACTATCTCACAGTCCAACTTTTGCATTAGTACTGCCCCCAGGTCAACCTAAGAGGCATTTGACAGATTGATATGCTGAAAGGAAGACCTTTAAGTATGGACACAATGGGGTCTAGTTGGGGCTAGTGTGTACAGCCTCCCTAGTAGAATCTGCTTGATTTTTAAAGCTAAGAGTTAGGCCTAGGACAAGTGGCAACAGCTTGTTTATAAACTGTTAGAGGTGCTTGATTTCTGCAGCTGATAGTGAGGTCAAACAGCCTGTGTCAAACTGTTGTAGTAGATCAAATGGAAGCTGAGAATGGAGCATATAAATGAGGCTTAGCTGTACAGGACTGACTAACTGTTTAAAGGTACAGTTGATGCTGCATGGTAGCTGAAATTTTAATTTTAAAGTTGAATAAATGTGCCTGTTTTGTGTATATCCGTTCACTAGTGTCTTCACAGATTCAGCACTGTTTTCAGATTAGAGGGGATTTGTATATACAATAAACAAACTTGATATGGCTTCGAACACCAGGATCAGTTCTGCAAAAAAGGCTTTGTTTAATCCTTTCAAATTCTCCTTGGACATCTGAGGTCCACCTGATTCATTCAGGCAGCTTTCCCTTAGTAAGGCTGGTAAGTGGGTGCATAATGGAAACAAATGGGGAGAAATACTTACTGAATTACAGAAAGAAAGTCCTTACTTGTCTTATTGGTCTGAGGGCTGGAGCAATCCCATATAGCCTTTACATTTTCTTTCTTTGATTTTATTAGTCCTCTCCAAATTACATAGAGATATGCCATGGTGGTGCAGTAGTTAGCATTGTCGCCTCACAGCAACAGGTTGAATTTTCGGCCGGGGTGCCTTCTGTGTGGAGTCGGTATGCCCCCCCCCCCCCCCCCATGGTCGTGTGGATTTCCTTTGGGTGCTCCAGTTTCCTCCCACATTCCTAAGACATGCAGTAGGTGGACTGGGCACTAAATTAGCCATTGGTGTGAGTGTATGTGCGAGTGAGTGGTACGGATGAACTTTCGCAGCAGCCACCAAGCAGTGTAAACCTTGGCTCAACATGACTGCCACACTGTTGAAGTGACACCCTGACCCAATGTGCAAATGTTACAATAATGTGTGGTTGAAAAATCCTATTCCTGAAGTATGTATCCCTTAAGACAATTAGAAAAGTTATCAGTTACATAGCCAGAATCATCAGATGATTACAAGCCTCCTTTGCTTTCTGTACCCCCTTTCATTTTATGACCCACTTGAGCCTCAAGATGATGATAGTTCTCACTCTTCAAATAGGAGGGAGGAGGTAAATGTGGCAGTAAACTACTACTACCTCCTCAGACACAACCAAAGTTACTTCTAGCACTTCTAATTGTCTCAATGGGTTGGTTTATAACACTAGGTTCTGTCAACAGCAACATCTAGTACCCAACAGTAACACCATCCAATCAAATGTTAATGCGATAGCCAATAAAGGGAAACCAATGTATCACAAACAAATAGGAAACTAGTGCCCAGTACGTGGGAAAATTAAAAAAGATTTCCTAAGAAAAGTTCTCCAACAAACCTAAGATTATGAAAAAGATTAGGCAAATTATTACTCACTTCCTGACTATCATAGATGGAGAGGAATGTCGATGGAAACCACCTCCCAAACAAAATCTAGAGGAAGAAACAGATTCTGATTCTTCCGCCGATTTTGATTTTCCTTCTACACAAATGTATCCATTGTGAGAAGTACCGCCTTCTACACAAATGTATCCATTGTGAGAAGTACCGAATGCAGCCGCAGCTAGAGATAACGAGGCTGAACCCACTGTAAGAGTGCTGCACCCTTGGACTGCACTGGATTTCCAGACCATTGTAAATTCTCTCCTGGACACATTTAGCTAAATATGACCAATAGGAGCAACTTATTAAAAGCCCCTCCCCATACACATTTGCAATGCATGATAGATCCATTTGAAGCTTTATGTTGACATCCAGAACTTACAGAAGGAGCAGCAGCCAGCAGGTTGACAAGTTTTTTTTGTAGAAGCTTTGTTACCTCCCAAATTAGAGTAAATTAAAAAGGTTTGTTCAAACTGACCAAGCCTGGGCATTGTTAATCAAGCACAGTATGTGACAGATAATTATACTTAGTGAAGAAAAAGAACACAGGAAAATGTTAGTTGATATTCTAGCTCCAGCATGTGATACAGACTCAAGGATGAGGAAGGAGAAAGAAAATGGGGGGGGGGGGGGTCAAGTCTGATTTTTCTAAACAAGCCCTTGGATAATATTAGCAAAGTTATTATACCCCTGCGTCACCGCTGACACTGCCACGTGTACCATGTTTAAATACTGTACAGTAAACAAATTCAACAAATGTTTAGGTAACACAGCAAGATGAAAAACTTCCTCCTGTACTGAATACTGTTTGGCAGCCACCAGTGTGGCAACAAAACCATTAGGACAGCCATGAGCAGGAACGACAGTGATATGCCCTGGTACCGATTGAACAGAATGGTCCTTTGGTCGATGTAATATAAAATTAATCAATCCCATTTCTCATTGATACAGCAGCTACCAAATCTAGGATTACTTCAGCAAATGCTGAACATCTTTCACTTTCCAAACACATGATTTGAGGTGAGGGACTGTTCAGAGTCCCTTTAGACTATCCAGAAACAAAACCTTTTCTTATTCAAATTGGTCAAATAAAAGAGCAGCATACTTTTAATGTAGCAAATTATGCCCCTATAAATCTGTTGGGTAGAGATTTGTTATGTAAATTACGATGCAACATTTATTGTACACCAGATGGTTCATTCCTAGATATTCTGAGTGAACCCTTAGGATTATATTCAAATAACAGATGAAGATGCCCTTTTTCTATTTTAACATTAGAACAAGATGTAGAAAATGCTGGTCTGGATGAAATAAAAGTAGTCACCCCTCTGGACTACCAATGAAAATCAGGCAGGGCTCAAAGAATGCAAAACCTGTGCATATAATACTGAAATCCTGTGAAAGCCTGCCTATGATAGTTCAGTATTCTTTGTCAGTAGAAGCAGAAAAAGCAATCAAACCTGTTACTTCTGCCTTGTTACAATAAGGGAGGGTGGCCTAACGGTTAAGGTGTTTGCCTTACAAACACAAGGTGCAGGGTTTGAGTCTCACAAGGGATAATTGGCTAGGCTTAAAATGGCTCACAAGGGCAGTTAGCTTAGTACTAACCTATGAACCTATAAGATATTGTCCAAACTCTAAGTCCATGTAACATTCTTATTTTACCAGTTAAGAAACCAGGCAAAATGCATCTAGACTGGCACAACTACAACAAGCAGTGAATACAGCAGAAGTACCAATATTTCAGGTCGAGCCTTATCCTGCAGCAACCAAGTTCTGTTCCATCAGAAGCTACCATCTTCTCATTAACAAACATTTCAGCTGCTTTCTTTTTTATTCCTATACATACAGATGGCTAATATCTTTTTGCATTTACATATAGAGGTCAACAGTACACTTGGACTAGATTACTACAGTGATATTTATTTAACGTTTGTTTACATGGAAAATCTGACTTGGAACAAGCCAATTTTCATCTGAGGCCTGTGGAGAAATGCTCCAGATGCATGACTTTGTAATGTGGGAAGAAACCGGAAGCACTTGGAGAAAACCCACATGAACGCCGGCAGGACATGCAGACTCCACACAGAAGGGACCCCTGCCAAGGATTGAACTGGAGAACCTCTTGTTGTGAGGTGACAATGCAAACTGCTGCACAACTGCACCTTATTAGAGAATCACCCACTCTTTTCTCTAGTAAAATGGAAAACCAGCTGGACAAGATTAAATGTCCTTGTGGTTCCACTCTAATTCAATATGTAGGTGATTTACTTTTAGCTTCAAAAACTCCAAATGACTAAGCAAACAGGGTACTATTTTCTTTTGACAAGGTTAGCTGGTGAGGATTTTAAGTTAACAAATTCAAACTGTGATCAGGGAAGTCACAGATTCAATATTTGTGACATCTTATTTCAGAAGGTGCTGGATACATCTTGCCTTCATGCATTTATTTTATTTATTTTCTAGGGTAGAGCAGTGATCTCCATGGACCTTTATCACACTCAGTCCTGGAGCATTATCTGATGAAGTAACATGCTCAGATTTACTAAGTTGAGCAATAGAGGCTGAGTGGATCAAACCTTGCACCATTGGATCACAGAAGCAGACTGCCAGACAGTTTTACTGACAGTTTTAGGCAGCACCATTACTGCAATAAATACTGCACTGACTCCTGCTACATCAAGACATTTATAAGCATTCTTGGGACAACAGTTTACTCTCGACCATGGATTTCTAATTATGCAGAAGCAATGAAACTTTTATTAAAGAAAGATATCTCTGAAACTTTACCTTGGCAGCAATATCATGGACAATGATTTGTACAATTAAAACATTATTCTTAAACACTCCTACACTTATGTTTCCAGATTATTCTAAGATATTTTTCTTGTTTTGTTGTGAAAGAAGCAAAGCATCATTAGGATTATTAGCCCAATGTAGAAATGATGGTTATAGACCCATCGCTTGTTTCAGTACAAAACTTGATCGTGTAACAGCAGCCCTCCTTCACTGCCTTAGTGCAAATGGTGGCTGCTCTAACTGTTGAGCACAAGACTTGTGCAGCAGCGCCGCATTCTTTAGAGGCATTGCAGCTTATAACTAAGGGAAATAGTTTTGCAGAAATGTTGCCAAGATAGGCTACATTGCCTCATCCTGTTCAGGCTTCATTCTTGAAGCAATTGAATGAAACTAATTTTCTTTACAGAAGTCATCTTTTCAGAATCAGACAGAGGACTCGGAGAGGTGGATAAATGATGGCTGTAGCTGTTCTCCAGACCTTTTGTGGCATCACCCTGATGGATAGCTAGCAGTCCCACAAAATTTTGTAACTCATTTGGTCAAAGCCTACCTTTTACATTTTCATTTGGACAAAATGCTTTAATAAAACAGACCACCAATGATTGGTTTGCCCCTCATCTTTCAGTAGTTACTCAACATTTTTGTAAATACTTCTGTAGCTTGCTTAGAGCACAATGTGCCTAAAGCCTAAGTGCATCTGGTCGAACTCTGAAAAAATCTTGGAGGCCATTTCTATTCCATACAGTGCAACTTCATTCCTTTCCCTAAGTACATAATTTTAAATCTACAATACTTGTTGCTGACACCTTCTGCATGGGTACAGGTGTATCCCAGTGTAAAGAGAGTAGCTAAAAAGTTAACAGAACCGATCACAACATTTGAGGTTTCTTGTTGCATTCAATCTGATCAGGGCACTTTACTTGTTAAGTAATGCAGCAGATTTGCAAAACTCAATGTGTAATTGCACATTCAGTGTCCCTGTAGACCACAAGTCTCAGAAATTGTGGAAAGAGATAACCAACACATGAGGACCCAATTAGCTAACGTATGAGAGGAGACTGGTTTTAAATGGTCAGACGTATTATTAATTATGAGAAGTGTGTTGGTTCCATTAAAATATTGTCCTGTCATGAAATTTTTATGAGCAGACTCACAAGAAAGCTTGCTACACCCCTCCCCAAGAATTTGGGATTGTAAGACACTGATGAATCTATTTTCTTATATTGTAAATCTCTTTGTTCTATTTTGTGAAAGTGTCATAAAACTGGTCTGTATTACCAGATTGAAAATTCGTTTCAGCGAACGCCACAAGACCGACACATATAGCGCAAACTATGGTAACGGCGAACGTTCAAAACCATGAAACACAAAATGTCAAAGTGTCATGTTGGCCCATTTGCGGTATAGCTCCGTAAGGTAAGTTTGCGATAGTTACGGGCCTTAGGGTTAGGGTGCAGGTTAAGGTAAGTGCATAGATAGTAATGTATGTAAGGTTTAGTGTAGGGTTAGAAGTCGGGTTTGGTTAGTGTAGGTGTTTTATTTATTATGTTTGGGTATGTAGTATGTAGCGCGTGGTGGTGTTGGCAGACTATGATGATTCGAGATTTGAAATTTCATGGTTTAGGAGGTTCGGCGTATTTGCAGTTCACGCTGTACATGTCGGTCTTGTAGTGTTTGCTGAAACGGGTTTTCAGTCTGGTAATATAGACCCCATAAAACCATTCTGTTGCAGAGCAATGACCTACAGGACAAGATAGTCATGAATTGCAGCTCAGAGATTTTTTCTATATTAAAATACATTTCTGAAAAGGCTCACTTAGCCCCAAGATGGCAGGAACCATATTAGATTTTTCTCACAACTGCTAATGCCATTCATTGTGATGGCATCCCCACCTGGATCCAGGTGTCACATTTCAAGAATCTATCGCCCTTTTTTTTGTCTCATTCATCTGGAAGTGACAGCTAAAGATGTTTTTCAATCTGGACCGAATATGGATCAGATAATGGATCATTTGCAATGCAGATTAAATCATTTGCAATGCAGATTAAATCTGGGAAAAAAATGCAGCTGAGTTACCTTTTGCATCAGACCAGGAAGTAAAATTGTGCAACTCCGTTACTTCATCCTGGCTTGAAGTAAATTTTACTGGCTCTTCTTCAATATCAACAGTGTTTTTTCTTGCTTCTGAATCCAGTATCAAGTCATTGTGCCTTTTGGACACTGACATAAATAATGTGTCATGCAAAATTAATTCATTTCCAAAGGCATCAACAGTCGATGTTTTTGGTCGGAGATTTGATGATCAGTTTCATATGGGCTATGAATAGACAACACAACATCCATGTTTTGTAGTTTCTCCAAAACTCTCCCAGCCTGCTCATTTTCATTATGGACTTATAACTGGAACAGCTTTTCACCATTTTATTTTGTTTGCTTTTGCCATCCGGAAACCTTAAGTACATTTATCATCTACAAGCACTGGAACTGTAAGTACAGAATATTTCGTAATAGTTATACAAGATATACATACATTGCTAAGAAGAGAGACAATAATTTGAATACAATTGAATCAAGAACAGCTGGCATCCGCAATTTAATACTTTTTCTGCTGCCTTGTGCACCTATCCAGAGAATCGCAATATTTGTAGCGGTTAGGTTTTTGCCATATACGTACTGCACATGATGGTCGATTTCTATACCATTGTCTGATACACAGCTTCATACCGCATTTCATACTTTTTTTCTCACTAAAAACTGAAGGCTAAACATGCTTCTACCCCTTTACAGGAATACCACTTCAACTATCAATGACTGCTAAAGGATATTTGCTATCATAAAAATGGAACATGTTTTGCTGGAAAATGTGTTTGCAATTTCACTTGGAGAATTTATGATGGAGCTGGAAGGCAGACGATGGCAGCAGAGCAGGAGTACTATTATATTTACAGAGATGAAGCTTATTCCTGGTTCCCTACAGACTAGTCTGGTTGTTATATAGGCTGTGTTATACCAGTTATATGACGCACAGCACTTTTACCTGAAGGAGAGTTTGTTTGTGTCTTTCGGCTTTTCCCACAGCGGAACTCCGGTCCGCTAATGATTGGTAGTGGATTTTTACGTGCCGAGTTACCAGCCCTGATGCACAACCTTCAATGAAGGTACGCCCATTCATGCATGTCTCCACGCAGATGATGCTCTACCTGAGAATCGTACCGGACAGCGTCTTACTGTGAGGCGATTCTGAATCCAGATAGAAAAATAGATGCCTCCTGGGTTTATCATAATACTGTTCAAAAGACAGCATATAAAGGATGTGCTCTCATGGATCTTGGTGAGGGAGTCATTTCGGGAGCAGAAATGATACCTGCTTATGGGGCAAATGAGTGCAGTTGGGAGCTGAGTAAGTTGTCTAAGCTTTCAGAAATTTTTAAGAAGCTCTACCTTTGAGTCTATTAATTTAATTACTCAGGAGAGGACTACCATATTCAGTATGGTGCTACAGAACCCAATGGCACTTGATTTCACTCTCCCTTCTAAAGATGGTATGTTCACACTCATCAAAACAGAGTGTTGCTGGTTTATTCCTAATAATACTGGTGCTATATGTAGTCACCTAGAAATAATTAAAAAAATAGTTCTAGGTGGCATGATTAACCATTTCTCTGGATGGAGAGGAGATATTTTGAAATTCCTTATGCTCACACCTATTGCAGTTTTATTATTTGGACTTGCATTTAACACAATTTCTGTCATTTGCAGTACAATGAAAATTGTTATCCAAGGGCACCACTCCACACTGCTGTATTTTTTATACTATGGGCAGAGTTTGCCTGTGCTTAATGAAGATCTGAGATACCGATTTTTATTAAAGGTTTTTTATACTTTGCAGTTCAGCACATGGAATTTTATTCAATGGGCAGAGAAAGCCTATAGAGAAGGTTCTGTGTCAAACTTTACTTATATTTTTCCTCCTACTTGTGCACATTCATGAAGCTCCGTAAAATGAGTGCTGTGACTTGTTTCCACTGTGATTTATTTGTCTGGATGCATGTACTGCTCAAAGAAATGGCAGTAACCTAATGTAGCTCTAAGTGACTACTTCTCCCACATATAAAATGGTCCATCTTCACCAGGGAAAGAATGTACGTGAGCCTCTTACAAGCAGGCACGGTAAACCTTCTTGCTCTACAAGAGAAGGTTAGTCTTTCATAATGCATTTCAGGAAATAAGAGCCCTGTGAAAGTGGGCACAGCCTGTCATATTACACGTGATGCAAGCATTAATAAGGACAGGTCAGACTGGAAAACATTCTGTAATAAAGCCTTTGTAATTACCTCTAAGGAATATGAGCTCCACAAAGGCAGACATATCACAAAACAAGCTAAGTGGTGAAAGCCTTGTAAAAGCAGACATTTTCTATAATAAAAGTGTAAACCACTCTATTAGATGGACCTGATGAAGCTCAGGTGAAAGTGTTTTCTTGTAGTGGTAGCTCATACTGTATTCTCATGTTTTGTTAACATTAAAATCAAAACCTTTTAACTAAGATTGAGCTTCCACAGGCTGCTGAGCTGGGAAGACCTCATAGGTCCTTCAAGGATATTCAAATAAGGGACTGACTTCCAAGCTTTGGGATTGGCTCCTTGTTTTTCCAGCTCCCAGATTTTTCTCCAATTAGCTCCCCTAGACCCTCTTGCCATTGTATGTAAATAACTGACCTGTTGAATCTAATGTATTAGGACAAGAACACTTGCACATCTACCTCCTTAAGTGAATAAACTGATACTTCAGCAAGGCATGTTTATACTTCCCAAAGGGAAGGTATCACAGATCTGCAAGCTAAAGTGATTTAACTGGGCTATGCCCTTGTACACTGTTTCATGTTATTCCTGTCACCCTTTGGATCATAGGTGGGATATTAGACTTAACTAGAGTCTTCTGTAGGGTTCCTATCGCAGGATCAAAAATTGTAAATAGCGAACGCGTACTGAGTGAACCCAATTGGTCGAAATGTGCGCGTAGCACAGAAATTGCTCTAGGCAATATTTTCCCTTTACTTCAAATGCAGAGTGACCATGGAGTAGGAATATTTAAGTAGCGGGGGTGTGAGAGGCACAGCTCCCCCCACATGAGGGGGTGCAGGGGGGCTTGCCCCCCTGCCTACAGCATTTAGGTAAGTATAGTTTTTTTTTTTTATTTTTTATTATATTTTTGAAATTTCAAAAATCACTCATATGGTGTTGACCATATGGTGTTTGATGTTTGAAACTATAGACAATGTAATATAGACCCTCTTCTGTAGTACCTATAATATGTATATAAGGGGGAATGTGAAAATGAAAAATATGCAACGGAAAATTATTTGCACTATTCAAACTATATTTTTTATTCCATCAAGACTTAAGCATGTTTTTATTGCTAAAAAGACTCTATATTTAAAACAACTGCAGAAAAATTGTTTGTGTCAGGGGCAGATGGTAATCCCATGTGAATGGGTCTGATGGCAAATAAAGTATCTATTCATCTGAGAACCTGTAGTCTTTGTCCAGTCATAAAAGAAATATACGATTTAAATGATGCTGTAAAGCATCAGATGATGGAATGTGAAGGGTGAGGCATGCAGAGAAGGGAAATGTTAGTACGTGTATTTCACTTTAATATGCTTTCGCTGCAAGATGGTTCTAGAATGTTTTTCATTAAGTATCTAATTATTTAACTTCCTGCCAAATATGAAAAATGCTGTAGTGTTCATTTTTGTCAGTGGTTGTTCTAAGATTGATACAATATTGTTGCTTTTAATCTGAACAATTTATTTAACATTTGTTCACCAGGAAAGTCCGACTTGAAACAAAGCCAATTTTCAGAGGAGGCCCGGGAAGAAATGCTCTAAATGCATGTCTTTGTAAAATGTATAATTCTGCTGTTAGAGGGGACAACCCTTGACTTCCTAGTTTCCCACATAAGAGACTTTCTTTGCAATAAAGGAGATTGTTATTTTGTACTGAACTGTGTAATGATGTAGTTAATTGGTACCTTAACAAGATAAAGTCCCCCATCTGTAGGCAAAGACAGGTTCCATCTAGTCTTCCCCTTGGACACAAGTTTTTATATTACTTTTTTTCAGCTTTTGAGAAAATTTGCCACTAGATGAAGAGAGACTTAAAAAGTGCATTATGGCCTTCTATGCCATTGAATAGCACGAGAATGAATGAGCCTGGGGGACCACATGCTCTGATGTTAAGTGGGAATGGGGGGGACACAATCTACATCAGGAACTACATCTGTTGGACCCAGCAAAAATGTATGGCGATCGTGAAAGTTGTCTCATTTCTCCATGAGAGTAATACATTTAGAAATATTGGTGGTACTGTAATGACATCTCGCACAGCACAAGTGGTACAGTTATTATAACAGTATGATTTCATCAGGTGAATGCCCAACAGGTAAGAATAGACTGAGTAGGAGCTCTGGAATGTGTCTCTGATAAATTCTTGAACTTTACTGTACTTCACAAGAAAGAATTTTTATGTGGGAAAATGTACTACAGTGGATAAGTGGTCGGTCTGTTCTTGCAGACATTCTGTTTTTTAGGTGTGTGAAGTCAGCCAGTACCATTTTAAGGCTATGGTAATCCAGGTATGGCAGAAGTCATTTGAGAGGATGCAAAGGAAACTGGAGTACTTTTTTGGGTACTGTTACCAAATGACACATGGTTTGAGGCCAAAGTGGCCAGAGCAATTGGTTCCAAGGTGGGAGCCCAGCAAGTGGTCCATAACTGCCAGCTGAAGTCCTGATAATGGAAACTTGGCAGTTGTCTGACTAGAGAAATTCTTGTAGTAACACTTAATTTTTTCACCAGAAGCAGTCTGGTAGTGAGAGACACACTGGTGTAAAGCTTATAGTATAAATAACAATAAATATTCCTTGGATTGTGTTGCCTTGGGTTTTAAATTCGGGGGAGATAATTTTGATAATGAAGGTTCAGTGTTTAAAATAATCACACCAAAGGGTGTAAACTCAAAAGATTGTTAGCACCAAGAGAAAAAGTATGTATCCACTCACACCAACAAATATTGTTTTGTAGAAAACTGGGTGTATTCACTGCCTGAAATGTTCAACCTGAATAGAACATTAGATATTATTATACCCAGATAAGCATCTTTCCTTTTAAAATACCTTACTTTATAAAACAACTAATCTTTTATTTCTCAACTAGGTAAGTAGGCTGCTCTAAGGGCTCTTCATCCATCACCCAAACCAAAGGCACAAAACTGCAATTACTAATTTAAAAAAAAAATCCGTCAAAAACACTCAAAAATGACCTAATGAAGGGAGTATGTGCTAATGTACAGAAGCGTAGCTACGGTGGGACAAAGGGGGAAGCCACCTTGGATCCAAGGTGTTGAGCAGCATGATCTGAAGCATTTGCGGTCAGGTCTGAAGCCCTTTAGTACTTCCTGTGGGGTCTACAGCAGTACCAGCATTCAGGAACAAATGCCAATATTGCATTTTCAGACAGGGATGAAGCACTGACTATCCGTGCATAGATTTTATCTGTAGATGGTCACATGATACATTTGGAGAAAGTTGTTTGCTGCAGTCTAATGATGATTTTTATTTTATTCCTTTCAACTTAAAGTTGAGGTGGTTCCCCAGATCAGGAAACAGCACTGGGTACTACAGAAGCTGGTTATGGCTCTGGTCATATATATTTATATTCAGCACTGTAGTGTCCAAAACCAGTCTTCATATGATAGTTAACTTAGACTTTCAGTTAAAAAAAAAAGGCAAGCAAATCAGTAGAATGTAGGACATCTGTGGCATATATTAAAGTCTTTATGTAATACATCTTACCAAGTTTACAGAAAGGCAAGGGAGCACATGAGTGGCTGCAGCCCTTTTAGTTACTGATCATGTAATTATACAACAGCAGCACGAGGAATGTGAAACAATAGTACTAAGGAAAAATGTGTAGTGCAGAGGTGAAACAGCAGAAAAATGGTGAGCTAATAGGAAGTCTAATTTTGTTTGGACTGTGCACGGATATAGTTTTACAATGAAATGCTTGAATAAGATATAAATAAAATATAAAGTCTTCTGGCAGTGAAAAAGTTAATCATCTATAATGAGAAAAGCTTTCCAAAGAAAGGTGAAATAAATGGTGGCTCCTGATGTCTGATGGGAGTGTGTGCCACTTTAATGAAATGGCATGAATGCAGACCTTGTCACCAGAACTGAACAGACTTTTAGAACACTTCCTGCACTTACCTTTGGAATAGCTATCCCCAGATAGGCAGTGACACTCAGACACATTTGAGATAGTTGCAGACTTCTTTAAAAAGATGTGAGAGCATGAGCTTTAGTTGGGCTGTTTTATATCTAGCATTATAGGACAACATGCCAACATACAGGACAGTGATGAGAAGAAAACCTTCATGTTGTAGGTAGGTACCACATGTTCACAGTGAGGTCTGCAGTCACAAACACAGGTTTCAATATACATCTATCTCTGTTTCTTTCTCTTTCTGTGTGTGTGTGTGTGTGTGTGTGTGTATATATAGATGTGTGTATAAATGTATGTATATATATCTATATAAACATGTATATGTAGGTACATATCTAGATTACATATATATATATATATATATTATATAGATATATATATATATATATATATATATATATATATATATATATATATGATATAGGAATATAAATTATTAATATTACCCTTGGTCTTTCACTCTTTGCAGTCTGGCATCTAGCATAATAAACATGTTTAGCCTAAAAAGCATTCATCAATGCTTGCTCTCTTTTGCACTCTGAAAAGAGTCAGCTCTGTAATTGTCATCACCCTATCTAAAAATAATCTGACATACCAAGCTGACCAGCAACATTTATTATTCTTCCTTCTTGGGATATAACCGTTAGTTGCAATATTCTATTTCAGAAGCATTCACTGACTTCTGAATAGCACTATCTTTGCTCACAGCACTAAAGGAGGCAATTTTCCACAGCTAGTTTTGAATAGTGTTACAAATTTAGTATGTATGGGTGCTATGGAATTTGAGTACTTAGTCATGAAATGACATACGGCTTGAAGTCAGATAGTGTGATATCATATCAGAGTAAAGCAACTACAACAACCATCATGCTTTTTTCCACCCTGGCAACCTGGGAATTTAAATATTTACGTGGAGGTAGAGGAGAACCCAACCCTCACTAGGGAATGTAGAAAGCAATTTGCTGTATATAAAAACTTTTGCATTAAGTTGGATTACCTCTGCTCTGATTTTTGCTTGTATTTATTATTTGGAGTGCATAAAGAAGACCTAGTCATCAGAAGACAGTTTTGAACTACTTGTCTTGGGCTAATCAACCATATTTGCTAAAATGCATCCGTAACTGGTATTGGAGGTTAACAGGGAGTGGGAGTGTACTACCACATCGTGACAATTTCAAAACAGTAACTTTTGAGACACAGTTGATCAAAAGCAACTGTTTCAATGCTGGCCTCACCAAACATGCATTTCTCTGTTTTCAGAACAGAAAATACTTGGCTTTGCTAGAAAGCCAAGTCTTTCCTCTTGCCAAAGACTCTGTGACTTCAGAATTGGAATATGTATGACTTAAGGGCCTGGGCATTGTAGCCTCCATCACAGGAGATGCAAATGGGTTTGCACCCCATTCATAAATGCTTGAGCTGGAAATCCAAGCACTTTTAAGTAACGTCAGCATTTGATCACCTTCTTTTAGCATTTTGTGCTGCACTGGAAAACTGCCCAAAGCTCATCCCAGGGTATGATCGCAAAATGGAACACCCATAGTACTGTGGCATGCTATTCACAAATGAAGAAAATCAGAGATGTTCCTATAATGAGCAATGAGAGACCTTCCCAATATCAGCAGGATTGCTTCCTGATATAGCCATGTGCCATTTCACTGGGATTTGTTGGTAAGAAAATGATGCTGTTAAAATGAAGTGACCAGCATTTCTTTGCATTTTTATTTTCTCCTTACCTTGTCCCTTCTGTCTGCCTATTACAAAAGTGACTAATAAAAGTTGCCCAATTTTTCATCATCAAGTTAATAAAAATACACCACTAACATTTGAACTTTCAATTTCTTATTGAAATGATGCCTTTCTTCAGTGCAAATCAAACCATATACATGCATGCTGGTGCTGTTCACAACATTACTATATGGAGGCTTTATTTATTTATTTTTAATGGCAGAGATGCATAGCACATTTCAGCATGTGGTTACTGCAACAAAGATTAATTGCAGGTTTACCTTCCTGTGTCCCAGTATAATAGTTCTTGAAGAGCTTCTGATGTACCAGATTCAGATAATGTGCTAAACTACTGCTGTAATTATTTATACGTAAATTCAGTCACAGCTTAATTCAGAAAAAATGAGGTGCCATACTTTTGTACAGTGTAAAATCTATACGATAGGCAAGTATAAGCACTACAAATGCACTGGTTGTATCTAACAATACCTTCACACATCACAGTGCTCTAAATTTGATTTACAGTTAGGTTAGAAATAAGAGTGAGGAATACGTGTAACCAAAAACAGTGCAAGGGCTGTACTGCTGTATATTATTATGTCCTCCACTCTATTTCACACTTCATTGCAGCAGGTCTAAATACATCTGGAAGAGCTTGAATGGTTAGCATGTGTGCCTCCTGGTCTGAGGTTTGATCCTTATCTCCGGTCACTTTGTTGTGCAGTGTACATAGTCTTCTTGTATCTGCTTTTCTTCAAGCTTCTTCCCACACTTCCTAAAAACATGTTGCCTGATGGGCCACTCTAAATTTGAACCCTCTCACTCTTTCTATGTGCATGTCTGTGTGTGTGAGTACAAATTATGTATGTGTATATATATATATATATATATATATATATATATATATATATATATATATATTTGGGTCTACTTCACTGAATTTCAATTCACCCTCAAAAAATATCTGACAGCTCAAATCACTGAAAACTCATTTTACTGAATCACATTTCACTGAATGTAAGTACTGCTGGGCAAATAAAACATATATGTCCTTTTCCCAGTAGTGTGATCCTGGAGTTAGTATATCTAGTTAGGGGGGGCACAGCCCCCCACATTGAGGGGTATTGGGGGCATAGGCCCCCACCTACTTAGCTTTAAATTTATGAATCTCATTTCACTGAAAGCTAACAATATAAAACCAAAAGTAGGTAGGGAGCTACACCCCCCAATGTGGAGGGCTGTGCCCCCACACCCCCTTAACTATACAATACTTACTCCAGGGGTGCACTACAGTGGGGAAAATGGCATATACATTTTAGTTGCCCAACAGTACTTACATTCAGTGAAATGTGAATCAGTGAAATGAGTTTTCAGTCATTGGAGCTTTCAGTGATTTGGTGTGAGTGTTTTGAAATTCAGTGAAATATGTTTTCAGTGAATCAAAGTAGACCCATATATTTATATATGTATTTATATGTATAATAAATAAATAGACACAGACACACACACACACACATATATATATATATATATATATATATAATATACACGCACATATACACATATATATATATATATATATATTCATACACATGCACACTTACATGTGTATGTCTATATATATATATATATATATATATATATAGAGAGAGAGAGAGAGAGATTATATACTGTATCTATTTGTATATATGTAATACCTCTCTCTCTTTCTCCTATATATATATATATATATATATATATATATATATATATATATATATATATATATATATATATATGCACAGAGAGAGAGAGATGGCAAATGGTCAAAGATGGGACAGCACATGTATCAGGTTAACAACTGACAAAGTTAAATATTTAGTTTTGTCATGTGCAATATCAGTTTCGCATCATTGCTTAGTTTTTTTTTAATATTCTGCATATCTGAGATTTTCAGTATATTATATGTGTGTTTTGAAATGTATTTTCATTCAGTTTATATCAGATATACAATTTTTGTACATTAAAATGTATTTCAATATAAAAGTCATCTTTGACAATATAGATATTTAGACATTGGTTAGATTTCTTTTGTAAATAATCAGCTGAAGACGGTATGCTTAATTGACCGTGTATATGATTTTTTACTTAACCTATACGTTTTGGTAAGCAGTACATATTCTCCTAAAGGCTCCCCTGTAGAAAATAGTAGTTGCTGCACGTTTTCTCCTATGATGCATTTCTTCAGAGCACCGATTCGGATCAGTCTTCAAACAAATTGTGCATATCATGGTATTTCTTAGTCTGCATGGTATAAGCAATTAAAAATGCCATAGACAGCATCTTTGTTTTGGTGTGTAACACAAGGTAATTTTCTAGTTCTAAGTATATGAATTTCAGCAATATTTTACTAACAAAATCTTACTGAAAGTACCAAAGCTGGTATCAGGAAGGCATAACATGAGGGGAAAGCCTTAGCATGGCCTTTTTCCAACCTCATAGGAAACATTTTCATTTCGTAAACCACCATATTACTGAGGTTCCCTGGCTGAGCTGCGTGGTACTATGGCAATCTGCAGTGGGGGATAATGCTACATAGTCAGGTATTCATCCACTTGGAAATGACACTGGTTCCCAACTTACACTACCAAATTGCTCAGCAGGATAAATTTTCACTGATGAAGGAAGAAGTGACCATGATTAAAGGATGGCAGTTATCCATTCACTCTTATGGAAACAGATGCACTGCAGGAATGTTCAGCAAAGACATGGGGGGGTGGGGGGAGTGTTAATGTCTGGATATGTATGGATGTATGGTCATGTCTTTAGTGGCAGGATTGAAGCTGTGTATGCATCTCTACTTGTGTCACACTAGAGGGGGCTTGACAAGGAATCTTGAGTCTGGCTATGTGTGTGCATGTTGGGAGCATGCAGGCATGCATGTAGGTGTATAAGTCAATGTTACTGATAGAGTAATCAAGTGTTGGTGGGCTTGTTTGTTGAGGAGTGGGATGTAAGGGTGTGGGAGAGAGTGAATGTGGATGCCTTCTCTAATGAGATATATGTCTGACAGTACTAGTGTTACTGTGTGATTAATAAGCATGCTAATTAGCCAATAATTAAGTCTGTCTTACTGTGGCCATAGTTATCTCTCACATTTTCTCACCATTGTGTGTAATTTGCCAACCTTAGTTAGACAAGTAACACAAGCAGTTAGCCAGTTTCTGAAACCCAAGGCACATGCCACTTTGATATATGCAATTGTTTAACATAATTAACATATTTTATTACAAGAGTCCCATGTTCTGTTATCCACTTTAATATTTTGCCATGTAATGAAGATAATTTACTTTATAGAATAAATAATTTGCAGCATATGGTGTATTTTATGTAACAAAAAGAACAGTCTTACAACTGCTATGGTTTATATTTATACTGCTACAGCTTGAAACTTTTCCAGCACTTGTGACCTAAGTGATCATTCTATTACTGCCTCAATGTTTTTTAACATAATTAAAATATCGTCTGTCTAAGCTGGCAAAGCAACATTAACATTCCTTTATCCAAATGACATTTTTTGTGAACAAACATTCCTTGTCAGCAGTAATGCATTTCCAGATTCAAAAGGTTTGTACTCTATTTGAAGATGATCCTTTTTCCTAAATCTGCACTGTGCAATCAACTTAAATTTCTGTTGCAGTTTCTAAGCCTTGCCCCCTGGAGAGTTATGAATAAGCTAAAATAAATAAAGATGAAATAGCACCAAGTATTCTAAACCTTGAAATCTCCATATATGTCCCTGAGCTCACATATTTTATTCATATTCTAGTTTGAAAATAAGTTTTAGCAGCAATAATTGATTGAGAGCTTTATGCAACTAAAACAATACCATTCCGTGTTATAGAAAATTACATAATTTTTTTTCTCTGCGGTAACAGAATAGGATTTCAAATCAATAAACTATTCCATTCCATGTTTTAGATAGTCACAGGCCAGTATTCAAACATCCATATGTATTATAAACAAAAATAACTGGTTTACTGTTAAACAGATGCGTAAATACAGCATATAAACTTATTTATTATGAATGCATTTGTGACTGGGAGGGCAGAGCATATGATTAATGGGTACTTTTCCGTTATTGGGGCAACAGTTTGAATGACTGATATATAACCTGTAAGAAGTTAACAGGCCAGTATTCAAACATCCATATGTATTATAAACAAAAATAACTGGTTTACTGTTAAACAGATGCGTAAATACAGCATATAAACTTATTTATTATGAATGCATTTGTGACTGGGAGGGCAGAGCATATGATTAATGGGTACTTTTCCGTTATTGGGGCAACAGTTTGAATGACTGCTATATAACCTGTAAGAAGTTAACATTTGTGCCCTTCTGTGTTCCGAGCAGTATTTCTCGTCTTTTCCAGGGTCTTGGGGATTTGCAGCTCGTTTCATAACAAGAGGTATGCAAGCACCTTTTTAGCAAATGCAGTTTGTAGCTTTGCTTATTATTGTTTGGGAATGTCAAGAAAATGCCATTGTTAAAAAGGTGCTTGCATACCTTCTTAACTGCACGTTCCTGTTTTGCAGTCATACAAAAAGTCATGTGCCAGGCTGTTTGACTTTGAAAGAGTGCGCCACGCATTCGTTAATTCTTTTTTCCCCTTAATGTTGTAAAGTACTGAATCATATTACCGAATCCAACTTTACTTTTTTTTAACTTGTGACGAAAGAGCAGGAGCGGCCTTAGGTCAGCTGGTGCCCTAGGCAAAAGGGCTCCATGGCGCCCCCCACCACAACACCTGGTGCCCCCATCCTGGTCTATCTACACCAAATAAATACTGGAAAAGTGCCCCTACTAGAGCGGCGCCCTAGGCGGCCGCCTAGTTGGCCTATGCCTAAGGCCACCTATGAGAGTTGCTAACTGTGCCTTGGGTTTCGTAGTTGGCATTGTTTCTTACTATTGCTCATATTCCTATTTGTTCCATATTTTGGAGGTGGAAGGCTGAGTGCTATGGATGTGCGTTGCCACTGAATGTGGAGAAAAAACACCTCTTACATGCCTTAAAGAAGAACATTTTGACATCTATATTTCAGGTGTGTACCAGCATTCTACGAAGGTGGGAGGTTAGTGTTACAAAAGGCAAATTAAGGGCATGCATTATGTTGCAGGGGTATTAGGGGTGAAGAGATTACACCAGCACAAAAACTATAAAAAAAAAAAAAAAAAAACAGCAACAAGAAACACTTACTTTTGTACAATAGATGTGTGCATCAGAAGCATAACAAAACATAAATTAGAATCAAGCCCAAAGAGAACAACGTTCCAAAATAAGCACAAGTAACAAAAAAATGGAATGAGGAATCATAAAACAGTGCAGATTTATTCAGCAAGTCAACAAAAAGTATTAATGCTCCACTCAAAGAAATAAAACGTTTTCGTCCGAACAATTTCAGACTTTTTCAGATGAACCACAAATGCTGAACCAAACACTTGTATACAATTAGAATGCCAATTATCCAATTACAATAAAATTGGTTAAATGTTCAATTTCAAAATGTTGTATGACAGTATACATAAAAAACAATGTAGTTAGCACAAATTTAAAAAGACAAGCATATTAAAAAGCAGTTGAAATCAACATGTTTTAAAAATCTTTGTTATAAAGTTATTTTATAATTTGGCAGACCTTAATTTGAATAGTGGTGCCAGGGAAATACGGTCATTAAGACCTGGGAATTTGTTAGCTTCCAGGGTGACTTGCCAAAAAGTCTCCCTGTATTCTTAAAACTTAACTTAGTACATGCACTTGGTAGTGTCAGCACTGAAAAATAAAGATTTGTTGATGTTATTTTCCTGTTCATCTTAATACAGTGAAACAAAAAATGTTTATGAAAATGAAATAAAGGGATTTCTATTTAAAGTGAACAGTGCTGCAAATAACAACATTCCAACTGCTCATATGAAGTATTGCCCAGAAGAGTTGCCCAGATAACGGAAAAGTACCAATTAATGTTGCTGTCCTGCATGGCAGCCTTCACCAGTCTATCTGTAGGTGTTACACTGGTTTTGATATCATCCACTGAGCTATTCATTAGATAGGGATTGTGAAACAAAGCTTATTTATTTAGCAGAATATATACGGTCAGGCAAGGGATTCCATTATGGCCACTGGATGCTTTATATCTGTGTGCTATAAATCATTCATGGCAAAGAGCAAAAATACTAGTCTGTCCATGTACGTGTAAGTACATTTATGAAAAGCTGGTGGGATCCCCAACATATATATGCTGCACACTGTTTAATATTAATAACTGCAGAATATATGACTTTTTGATTTATATGTGAAAAAGCTTACTCAATATTTATATATAGATCAATATGCTACTCTGAGTGCTGAAAATATCTGACCCTTTACTGCATAACTGTTTTATTGTTTCTATAATTTGTTTTTACAGTATAAACTATATATGTTTGTGTGTACATCTATATATGTGTATATATATATATATATATATATATATATATATATACACACACACACACACACACACACACACACACACATCTATATATATATATATATATATATATATATATATATATAATATACACACACACTAGTTGTCTGTATCTCTAAATATCTATACACATATCGTATTGCTGCCCATTTGCAAACTCAGTGGTAATGTTTTGTGAATCCAATTACACTAATTTTTTACTTAATGATATACTGAACAACTTTTAAGTTTACAGTAAGCAAATTTCTTCACACTTGTGATTAAGTGCTTTAGGGAGCTCCCATTATTGACAATTTTCCAAAAAAGTAAGAAATACATAAAAATTTATGACTGTGTATTTTGGCAAACTTTATACAAGAAAAAACTTCTGGGACCACAGTACACTGTTATTTTGTTTAGCTTTAAAGTTATGAGCATTTGTTTGTTAAAATAAATATGCATTTAAGCCTCTATTTTCCATTTATCTAAGTCAAATGTAGGTATTGCTGCACTAAGAGTGGTAATAAAGCATACCTTTGCTTTTTTTGACACTAAAATGAAACATTTCTCCAAGCAATTCCTTTAGTAGTTTCATCAAGTATGCACAAGCACCAGAATGAAACATTTCCCAAAACAATTCCTTCAGCAGTTTCTCCAAGTATGCATAAGATTTCACTGCCAACAAAATTAAGCATTTCCCCCCTGTTCCCTTTAGAAGTTTGTCCATGTATTTAAAAGTACTTCTCTAACATCAAATTGAAACATTTCCCTCAACAACCTATTCAGTAATTTATCCATGTATACATGGCCCCAGGAGCTGCCTTAGGTCAACTGGTGCCCTAGGCAAAAGGGCTCCATGGCACCCCCACCACACCACCCAGTGCCCCTATCCCGGTCTATCTACACCAAATAAATACTGGAAAAGTTCCCCTGCTAGAGTGATGCCCTAGGCGGCCACCTAGTTGGCCTATGCCTAAGGCCAGCTATGCCAGATTTAGCTGAATTGGCACCTTAGGTGAAGTAGTACTCCGGTGCTCCTTAAGCCCCACCCACACCATACTAATGAAACACACCTATAAGCCACACCCACAGGTTGGTCACTCCCCAGAAAAGCCAGTCCATCCATTTCATTCCTTTAAATGCATAGGAAGAAAAGATACCTTGTAATGTAATTACACTGCAAGTGAAGGACAGTACAATTTTCCTTTAATAAACCTGGTTTATCTGTTGCTCCTTCACATATATTTTAGTATAAATGTCATGTCCTCAGAAAACAGAAGCCAACATGCCTTGTTTCAAAGGGTTGCTTAAGTTAATCTAAACAGTTTAATTTACTTTGGGGTAGGCGAGTGAACCTTACAGCTCAGTAAAAATAGAATAGCAACCTCCCTCCTCCATGTGTACAGTAGCGCAAGCTTGAATAGCACAAACACAGATAGCCATTTGCTAAACAATACAGTCTTGCAATGAAAACAGACTTGGCATTAGCAATAAACTTCTCTGTCATTGAAATGGTATGAAAATCCACATTTATAAAAAAATGCATCTGGCCAGTGGAGGCTTAAGTATACCTTTGGATTGTTTTCAAAACAGACAACTTGCACACATTTTTAGGGCCACACATACAGGTATGTTTTTTTTTTTTTTATTCACCTTCCTGATTCTATTAAATTATATTCCTTGTATAATAAGGGAACACTTGTTAGAGTGTTTTTTAAATTTGTAGTTTTGAACATTTTTCCAGTAGGCAATGAAACAAAATGCATGACCCAATAATGACAAACCTGCCCATTTCAGAACATTTTAACCATAAAAGGCCACTGAAACGTCTGTCATTACAATCCACCAGTATCAGTCAATAAGCACAATCTTTGCAGAAGTAAAATTCATACGAATAATTCTACATTAAAGAGATTTTTTAATGACGAATAGGCTGTTACTGGCATACACCTTTACATTTCAGAGTTTCATCTACAAATTCATTGTCTGCTGCCCTTGAAGAATTACTTGCCTAATTTACACTAAAAAAAATGGGTAAGCTGGTAATATTGCAATAGGGAATAACTGAGAAACTGACAAGTTCATAGTTACTAGGCATCTTATCCAAAGGAGGACACACTCAGGAATGCAGAACCCCTGACCCCCCTTAAAATGCACCAAATAATCGGCAAATAGGGCATTGCATACATGCCTCTATACTTCTCAACCTCTTAGCACAAGAAAGCTGGACAGCCTGAAATAGTGGGAAGGGGGGAACAAAAGCCCCAAAAGAGGGACATATTATAAATATTGCTCTTATAGACTTAGAAAGTTACTAAAATGACACCATTTGTCTTATCAGGCATTTTCTGAAGGAAATGAAGAGAATCTCAGATGTATGACATTTAATTATTTCAATCCTAAGTGATTTGCTAGAAAACCACAAATTGTATGAGGAATAGGCCAAAAATATGAGGAAAAATCTGGACATTCTGCAAATATCTGGAGAGTTGAGAGGTGAATCATTGCCACAAGGGCATTTGCTAAAATTATCATAGATCTCCCAAGAGGCAATGTTGTGAATGGGACCCAACAAAAATACGGAGTATAAAAGCCTTTGTGGGATATGCGTCTTCTACAAAAATACTGGTTAATCTTTTGCAGGGTGACCATACCCTAAATGCATGCAAGGCATCTGACCCTAACCCACAGTACCACAATAAGAAAAGGAAAGAAAAAAAAACAATTCACAATGGACTGATGATGCTTTACATGCAAAACACAAACTGCACTGCAGCAAGAAACAGCTTAAAATGGCTTGGCATCTGAAGATGGAAGGGTGCAAAGCTGTGCAGGTTTATGACAACTGCACAAGTGATCCATATGACGAACATTGCACAACTACTAGGTTGTGCTCAGATTGCAGTTCTTACAAGTGTTCTTATCTAGAGATATAATAATGTGCTTGTCACATAAATACTACCAATTCAATGGGAGTAGAACTAAAAGGATAAGCACCCCCTTTACTGAAACTTTATTAGGAACAGATAAATACACCGAAAAAGTAGCCGGGGCCTACGGCTAGCCTGCAATTACCTTGCAAAGAAAGGCCTCCATAAGCCAGAAGGTGGGAGGAAAAAGTTGACTAAATTAAAAAAAAAAAAATAAATAAAAAGATATTGAATACATAAGTACAAATCAGAATTTTAAAAGATGCAAAGAGTTCTTTGTTCTAAAACATATTAAGCTGCACTAGAGGCAAACAAACAAGAAACGGAGCAACAAATAAATTTAACACACACATCTTGAGGGCCAAATGTGGAACAGTTGTGACAGAAGGCTGCCATCTCTTCAGATCTCATATCGAGGTTATAATGAACCCTGACCAACTTGTATGTTGCTGAGGACCTTTGTGCAGAGTATCAAATATACTGCACCAAAACACAATCAAACTCATGTGGTGGATGCTGCCATTTATTACTGGAAGTGAGACTACTTGTTTCCATGGGAACTGTTTAAAACCATGACGAATGGGGTTGTGAATGAAAATCAACAGCTCCTTAACATTTTAAATAGGTATTTTACCCCTTTCCCTGAGGTACAGCAATCTGTGTATGTTTATATATAATCAGAAGGTGGGCAGCAACATGTGAAAAAACACCGGTTTAAAAATTCCATTTTTCATGCACGCATACACACACACAGACACACACTTTCTCTCTCATACACAAATGAATGATTTAAAGACACACACACACACACACACACACACACACACACACACACACACACTCTCACCTTGTTTCTAAACCAAACAGCCACACGCACACATGGACTTAACTCATCTGTTAAAGGAACTGCTGGCTTAAATTCCACGTGGGACTAAAGAATATATTTCGATCCATGTTGGCTTCATGATGCATGCATAAAGAAGACTCTTGTAGTTTGCATGCTGTGATGTTAAAGCCTCCTGGCCCACCTGCAGCTGTAAGTGGGAGCCCTCCTCCCTCGCCCTATGATTCCAGCGCCCTTGAACAGGTGCCGAGAAGTGAGACAAATTTATGTTAATTAAAATAAACAAACAGTTAAATAAAAATTACGCCCTTTACAAGGCCAGCCTGTTCAGCACCCTAAGTGTATGTATGCACAATAAAAATATTTCTTTAAGTAAACTCAATAATCGTACCTCATTTCAAAACATATGGCAGTACATATAACACATTTAGTATTCAAATGAGTTTTCTGGGATTCAAATATGAATCCTGCTAATACCCAAATGTGTAACGCCCCTTATCTGCATATTGCTCTCCCTTATCGCTTATACCTCAAGCATATTAGGCTTTTGCAATAGGGAGGTGTGTTTAACAAAACACTGCTGCATTTTCATTGTCAGAAAGACCATGATTTGCATAATCACACAGAGCAACTCTTTGCAGATTACTGCTACAAAAATGTGAATCCCTGGACTTTGAATATTTATTTATTTTATTTATTTATTTTAGATTTGTTGACTGGGATTGTCCGACTGAGCTGAAGAGCCCTTTTTCAGCGGAGGCCCGGGGAGAAAAGCTCCAACATATTATACAATTTTCATTGTAAATTAGCATTAGAATTAAGTAGCAATACAATGTTATATAGTGTGAATAATCAGGAGTATAGCATAACTATTTCAAGATGTATAAAAAGAAATATTTCATTAAGATGAGTATAGTTTTTGGGGTAAGTGGTTACAAAGACACAGTTTTATCATAATGTAGTTGTATGAAGGCAAGACAATTACAATAGAATGTTTCTCTGAGGCGATTTGCTTAATAGATTTTAGAAGACAGTAGAAAGAGTAGTCAAGGAGGATTAGAGAGAGCTAGTGAGAAGAGTGTGTTAAGGGCAGAAAGTAGATTAAGGTATGAGAAAGTAGGGGATGTTTAAGGAGGGAGAGTGCAGAGGCAGGACCAGTGACATTTAATGGCATTAATGTCCAAAATGTGCAAAATATTCGTGGCAGTCTGTGCATACTTCTATTACTTATATGTATGCATGTATGTGCATATCTGTTTGTATGCATGTATGTTAGAAGAGACCAGTTGGCATAATGGTTAATGTCTTTGCATCCATGTACAAGGTACAATGTTCAGTCCTGGTCTCTGGCCAATGCTTTTTTGCAGTTTGCATGTTTTCCTTGCGTCTCTGTGCAGTTTCCTCCTTCCTCCAACAAAAAAAAAAATGCTGTTTCTATCCATAGCTTTCAACTGTCCATATTTTTGCCTGACATTTTTCATCTGTTCCTCACAAAATGTGTGGTTTCCTGGCAAATCAGTGAGAACTGAATTCACTGTATAATGACAGGCATTTAAGTTTCAGACTTCATATCCTTTGGAAAATGCAACTTTCCAAGTCAAAATTAGCAATATTTAAAATGTGTCCCTATTTTTGGCTTTGTTCAGATTTTTTGTATTAAGAGGTTGAGAGGTATGTTTTCATCTCAGACTCAACAATGAATGGAGCTGAGGGCAGCAGGACAGAATCTACACAGTGCCCAATAGCAGGAAAAGTATACAGACTGACCACTTTGGGCATCTACTGTGGTGCATGGTATCCTCAAGGTATGAGAAAATGGATCACTGAGTACATGCTATGGCAGGGCTAACCACTCAATTGTATAAAATATGGTTCTAGATAATTAGGTCATGTTGACTAATGTCGCCAAATGGGCATGGGTATTTGCCAGAGATAAGAAGGTTGAGGACCTGACCTACTCTGATGTATGCCAGGGCCCATGCTAATGGTGGGAGGGCTGTATATCCCCCTATTGGCCAGAGTGGTCTCACCAAAAAGCTCAGCAGCCCTGGATCAATAAGCTACTTTCTGGCTGGTGTCCTGTTGCCCAGCCTGGGTAACCTGGGATAGAGCTGTTGAGTGAAAGCTGGATGTAAAACCAATCAACCTGCTGAACATGAATTAAGAATTATTACAAAATGTAGGTTCACCAACAGGAAGAAACTTGGTAGCACAAGACATGATGGTACAGAGGAGGGTGGACATCCTATGTATCCAAGAGAGAAGATGGAAGGGCATTGCAGCAAAATCAGTTGGCTTGGTAGCCAGAGTCTACTATTCAGGAGGAGGACAGTCTAGAAATGGTGTGTGAATTATAGGGAGAAGGAGGCTTCAGAAGGCAGACAGGAGTGTCATCAGAATTAGTGACAACTCATGGTAATCAGACTCCAGTGTAATGATAGTATTCATAATGTCAGCCTATGCCCCACAGCAGGTTTGTGTCAGAGAGGAAAACAACGCATTCATGCAGCAGTTTCAGGACCTACTAGATAAAGCAGGACAACATGAATCAGTGTTGATAATGGGTGACTTAAATGCACAAATCATGAATGACAAAACAGGAAATGAGGACTGCCTGGATCCACATGTGTGGGGCAACAGGAATAGAGAAGCAGAAGCCATTCTAGACTTCTGCCTGGCAAATGGCTTGATAGTAGCCAATACATAGTTCAGAAAGAGGCAGTCAAGATCACATACAAGAGTGGTCAACGTGTACCCTTTATAAGGGATGCCAGCAACAGCCTCCTCACCCGTCCACAGGACAAAGGCAGATGGAGTACTTCCTGCAGTTTCTGAATGATGAAAACCCCACTGAAATTGTACTTCCCAAAACACAGCCTATGAGAAGAGGAGGAGCCCAGCATAGAAGAAATAAGATTAGCACTAAGGAAAACAAAGCCAAGGAAATCAGCAGGTTCAGATGAGGTCACAGCAGATATGATAAAAATGCTGGGTAGAAATGGTTCCTAAGGGTACTCATAGCAGTGTGGAGAGAAAAGCATGTCCCCTATGACTGAAGAATAAGCATACTTATGCCAGTGTACAATGATCAAAGGGGACATCCACAACAATAGGCATCACAGAGGTATCAGACTCCTGTCACACTGCACTCTGGAGAGGGTGACTGATAAATGGATACCCATTGCAGTAGAAACTAAGATAGGAGATGAGCAGTTCAGATTAATACCAGGATGCAGCACAACTGGTCCAATATTTGCAGTGAGACAAATAGCTGAGAAGAAAGTAGAAGTAAAGTGTCCAGCTGGGCATTCCTAGACTTGAAGGAAGTGTATGATAAGGTTCCAGGAAAGATGATTTGGGCAGTTCGGCAGTGGCATTAAGTCACAGAAACAGTGGTATAATTGATGCAGGTTATGTACAAGGGCTCAATGACTCAAGTATGAACAGTATTCATTCTCACAGAGGGGTTCCAAGTGGGTGTGGGTGTGCACCAGGGTTCAGCTCTGAGGCCACTGCTGTTTATACTGGTGATGGACTAAATTATCAAACAGGTCAGAGGGAACAGATCAAGAAAGTTGCTGTATGCAGATGATGGGGCAATACAGGCAGACACTGAACTTCAGCAAATAATAGGGAATGGAATGCAAAAATGAAGGCACATGCGAAGAAACCAAGTACAGATTAGACTGTGGTAATGATAGCAAACTGGAGAAATCAGAAGAAGCTGAGAATTGAAATAGAAGGGAAGATAGTGGAACACTTTAGTAGCATCAAGTATCTGGGTGGTTGAGGTGAAGGGAAGTCTGAATGAAGAGGTCAAAGCTAGAATCAGAAAACAGCAGCTAACTGGAATGGAGTGTCAGCTGTAGTGTATGACAGAAGAATGCCAAAGAAGCTGAGAAATAAGTTGCAAAAAACAGTGGTGTGACCAATAAGGTGTAAAAAAAAAAACAGTGGTGTGACCAATAAGGTGTAAAAAAACAGTGGTGTGACCAATAAGGTGTAAAAATAAAACAGTGGTGTGACCAATAAGGTGTAAAAAAAAAAAACAGTGGTGTGACCAGTACTACTGTATGGTTCAGGAATGTCAGCAGTAAAGGCAGAGTAGATGAGGAAGCTAGAGGTGATGAAAATTAAGTGCCTGGGAAGGGTGGTGGGATGCACACTATTGGACAGACAAAGAAATGAGGGAATAAGAGCAGAAGTCAAAGTAGCTCCAATTGCAGAAAAAACTAGAAAACAGATTACAGAGGCTCAGGCACACGTGCAGAAAAGCAGAAGACAATCTTGTGAAGAAGATCTGGGCAGACAGGAAGAAGCTTAGAGGAAACAAAGGCATCAAGCAAAAAGGTGGATGGATTGTATTAGAGAAGATCTGTGCCAGTCAGACATGAGTGTCAAAGAGTGCAGGAGTGTGGCACTAAATCGGGAGAGATGGTAAGAGTTAACATGAAACTCTAACCCCCCCCCCCAATGTGGAAAATGGGGAAAAAGGAGGTTGCTGATGATTGTGTGGTATATATATATATATATATATATATATATATATATATATATATATATATATATATATATATATATATATATACACACGCACACATACACGCACAATTTACTCAAATTATTTTGCAGACGTGCCCTGTCTGTAACACACATAATTTGTTTGCCCACTTTAAAGTCACCTGCATACAGACTGTAGAACACCTCCAACGAAAATGACAGGTATGAAAGATACAATTTAAAGAAGTATGGGCCAAGGACAGAGCCCCGTGGGACACCCGGACTGTCACCAAGAATTGCATCTAATTGCAATATGACATTTATGATGTCCTATTTTAGCCATTCAGGTATGCATCATAAGAGTATATCATTACCTAGTTGTTCTAATTTATTGATCAGTATTTTGTGTAAGGCCCTGTCAAATGCTTAAGTAAAATCTATATAAATTATATCCCAGCACAATTTTTCATTCATAGCTGTTACTATATTGTTATAGAACATCATGTTACAGCTGGTAATAGATCTATATTTACCATGTGCATGCTGATATATGGTTTCAAGTCCCAACCTTTCTAGTTCTGACAATAACCTCTCCAATATTATCTTCTCCATTTTTTTTTCCACAACATGAAAGTAGGCTTAAGGGTCTGTATGACTTTGAATTTGTTTTACTCCCCTTTTCCTTAAAGATGGGTTTAATAACTGCACGTCTCCAATATTGGTAAATTTCCACATATTTATATGACCTAGTAAATCATAAATATAATGGTACTGTAAGTTCTTGCTGAAGTGCTCTTGGGTCATTATTACTAATTCTATTTCCTCCCTGTGCTTTATTTGGACCACTTTGTATAGTTCTATTTCAATATATCTAATTTGATTTCAGTATCTGAGGTTACTTGGATGTCACTAGGACAACTTATCACCCCCTTTGTGGGGGCAAACTATTTTGCATAAGATTTTTTAAATATATCTATAATCTGTTGTGTCTGAGAATACATTTTAAACTCTATACACAATAAATTTATATATCTTTACTGAACTTGAACATATGTTGTGAATAATGTCTTACTAATGCTGAACCAATATTATTCCAGTCTGTTTCTGGTAAATTTAAGTCCCCAGCCACTATTCTTCCCTCCTGTGCTTCATGCAAGAAATGCATTCATTTTTGTAGGTCATCAGCATTTAACTTCAGTGGTCTGTACACTCCAACAACTGTTATATGTCCCAGGGTTGTATTTATTGTCACAGTTACACAATCTATAGTATTGGTACTGAACATGTAATAATCACAGGACTCATAACCATCTTTAATCCCTATAATAACACCGCCACCGATTGTTAGAATGTCTTTTACAGTAAAAACATTTATACTCTGACAGAACTGGTGTCCAGTCATTGTTCTTTAACCATGTTTCACAAACAATATCATCAATCTTGTGGGAACGTAGCACATTTTCCAATTAAAAAAACTTTATTATTAATGCTCTTAGCATTAACAATCAGAGATACATCAAATGTTATCTATGAACTGTTAAATTTTCAAAACGTGGCAAAAATCCTGCCTTGTGCTCGTCAAATACTGCAAAGTATCCACTGCAAAATTTCTCTTCCCTGATCTTGACAAATGCATGCATCATGTCTGAACACACATGGCCAAAATCTGGCTTGAATGACGTACACTTTTTTTTTTTTTTAGAACAGGACATGTTTTTCATGTGGGTATTTATCCAAAAAACTTTCCTTCACAGAGACCTGACTTTCCTTACTATATGTGATTTGTGAAAATATGTCTTAACCCCTGAGTAAGTTATGCTAAGATGGTGAATTCCCTACTAACCATCAAAGAACCCTTGTGGATTAGATCATTTATACTAACAAGAATATAAACAGATTCATGCAAGGCATTCTAAGGATTGTCTCACATTTTCTATTTTTGGCTCTGACAAGCAAAACATTATTCGATGTTCATTATCTTCTTTGCAAATGTAAGAATCAGTTCCTGTAATAACCAGTTTTCATTGCGTATTACATTTCCAAACACACACTTCTCATCTAGCTAGCTTTGTACATCCACAGCTTGAGGCATGTTTTCAGTGTCTGTCTTTCTCATCTTTTTTCTTACAGTAATGTTCCTAGATCCTTCCATGTTCAGTTTTAATTTCTTTCTTTTTATTTACCCCTTGCTGCATTTTCTACCATCTCTTTTGAAATAATGCTGCCTATTTATGTAGACTGAAGGTTTTCTCTCTCAAAAATTTTTTTTTTCAAATATATTTGATTGATTCCATAGTATTTACACATAACATCTTAAATAAATATGTACACTATTTACACTAGTCAAACTAAAATCTTAATGTATACAGTTACTTTATAAGTATGTCCAATCCATTATCAGAGTGTCTGATCAATTATTGTGTAGTGTCAATCAACAATGAGACTTTTCCCCAAGGGCTGTTGAAAAATGGCTTTGGATAAATATTTAGTTCTTTAATTTTAATTTCCAGTAATGTTGTGGTCTTCAGTAGGCTGTAAAAATCTTCCAAAGTTGGTATTGTGTTTATATTCCATCTTCTTGTTCTACACTTCCTTGAAATTGCAAGTATGGTCCATACTAGATACATGTTTGACCTATTTAAATGAGGACTTTCGTTCACATTTAATAATACAAGAGCTTTAGTTAAATAAAATGATTCATTAAATAAAGCTTGTAGAAAGTTATTAATACCATTCCAAAATGGCTTAATTTTAACACAATCAAAGAAAACGTGGTTCCAATCTCCATTGTATACTTGCTCACATCTCCAACATATTCCTTTTATGGAAGAACTAATTTTACTGATTCTATCAGTGGGTTAAGAATGCTCTGCTCAAGGATTTCCAATTAAAAACTTTCCAGTATTGTGCAAAGGATGTATATTTTATCGATAATAAGATATTTGTTTTAATATCATCAGTTAACTGTATTGAGTGTCATTTTTTTATACATTTCTAGTATGAGGTTTTGGGTGTTGCTGTATAGTTCATCAATATTTTGTAAAATTTTGAAATACTGTTTCCCATGTCAAAGTTATTATATATGATTTCATATATGTATTTCGTAAATTTAATTATTTCTTTAAATGAAGAATTGTTAATTATTTGACTTAAATCTTGCGAATATGACAGAATACTCTATAAAGTTAGCTAGTCCTGTTGTGGAATTTTGTATGTTGTTATTCTTACTTGCATATCTAAAACTTTTAGTTCTTTGATGAAATGGAGTCAACAAACAAATCCTTTTTGTTTCCAGGAATTAATAATTTCTCTATATATTTTTTGTGGAAAGTTTTTTGTGACTATAAATGGTGTTAAAATATCAAACCAGATTTTTAAATCTATTTGCATTAATAATTTTCCTAAATGAGTCAATGTAATAATTAAACATACGAGTTTTAATGGATTACTTATGTTATATTGCATACGGATATATATGTGCCATGGCAAATTGTTTTTATCTGTTATTTGAAATTATTTTTGTAAATCAAATTAATTTACTGATATTTTAGTTAGTAATTCTTTCCAATTTGCAGAGTAATTTGGACTTATCCAATCTGAGATTGTTTTAGATAATTATCCTTTTATATATATTTCTATATCAGGAAAGTTTAATCCTCCCTGTTTCTATGGTCTGATATGATGTATTAGTTATTCTGTTTCTTTTGAGAAACCATATAAAATGTATTAGGCGTGAATTTATTTCTTTAAGTATATTCCTTTCTGGTAACAGTTGTATTGCCAAGGAGATATATATATATATATATATATATAAAACAGATAAAAACAATTTGCCATGGCACATATATATCCATATGCAATATAACATAACTAAATCCATTTTTATATATAGGATCTTGGGCAGTAAAACCATTTTTATTAACTGTAGTCTATCTTCATATGTTATTATTTTGTTCCATTTTTCCACAGAGATTTTAATTGGGTTGATGATATTATTGTAGTGTTTTAGACTAACTCATTATTATCCTTGCATAACTCAATTCATAGATATTTTAAGGTAGATTCTTGTTTCCCTATGATGTGATCCCCCTTAGTCCGCAGTTCTTTTTTTTTATTTAAAAATAAAAAAAAATATTTTGATTTATTGAAATGGAGTCTTGAAGTCGTGTTAAATTTGTCAATTAATATATCTAATTCTTCTGTCTCTTTTGCATTAATGTTAGTAATATGTCATCAGTAAATAGCATTCCTTTAGAATTGTATTGTTCATAAACATATATTCCTTTCATTTTTATATTGTTACAAATTAAATCTGCAAATATTTCAATAGCCAGAGCAAATAGAATCAATGACATGAGACATCCTTGTTTAGTGCCTTTTGTTATATGCATATATTCAGAGGTAAAAGGACCTAACTTGACAGACACTAAATTATTTGTATATATATTCTTTAGGAGATGAAAAAAAGATGCAGGAAACTCAAATAGCATTAGGATTTTGAATAAATAGTCCCAATTTAGGGAATCAAAGGCTTTCTCTATATCTAAGACAATTATGAGTGTTTATTTTTTTAATTAAAATAATCTATAAGAGAAATTATCCTTTTAATATTGTCATGTGTGTCAATGATATATAAATCCAGTTTGATCTTTATTGTTTTGGATGGTGGTATTTTCATTCGGTTAGTGAATATTGTCAAATATCTTATAGTTGTTATTTAATAATGATATAGGTCTATATGAGGTACAGAGGCTTGGGGATTTGTATTCCTTTAGGATTGATTTGATTAAGGAATATCTCCAAGAGGGTGGTAGTAAAACTTGTGAATGAATTTCTAATAGACTTTTATGGAAGAGGGATAGTATCTTTGAAGGAAAAAGTTTATATATTTCCAATAATTATGCCATCTATACCCGGAGCTTTATTATTTTTACCCTCTTACTGTATCTGTAATTTTATTGTAGGATACTGGTACTTGCAAATCTAGTTTTAATTTTTCTTTTTTTTTTTTTATATTAGAACATTTTTCATCTAGATTTATTTGATCGATATGTATATTTTCTTTTTGGAAATGTTCCATATAGTGATTTCTATAGGCATCAAGAATGTCACCTATATCAGAGACATTTTTCCCTTTCTTTTCATGGAAGATACTTTTAATGTTATTAGCATTTGACTGTATTTTGATTCTTTTGGATAATTATGTAGATATTTGGGAGAAGTGGCCAAGGTATTAATTTTTAGTTTTTTTAAAGTTAAACTAGTTTTATGTGTTAGCATTTCATCATATTTATTGTTTAATACTTCTGCTTTCTTTTTCATCTCCAAATGATTTTGATTTTTTCAGCTTTACTGACAAAAGTTTGGATTGTAGATTAATAATTCAGAATCCCATTCTCTGATTTTTTTTTTATACCAAATTAGGGTTTTACCACATATGTAAGCTTTTAATGAGTCCGATATCATTTTTATTTTTTATTTATTTATTTAATTTATTTAATATTTGTTGACCAGGAAAGTCCAACTAGGTTCCACAGAGCCTATTTTTAGCGGAGGCCCGGGGAGAAATGCACCAAATGCATGTCTTTTGGATGTGGGAGGAAACCTGAGTACCTGGAGGAAACCCAAGCGAACACAGGGAGAACATGCAAACTCCACACAGAAGGCACCCCAGCCGAGAATCAAACCGGAGAACCTCTTGCTGTGAGGTGACAACATTAACCGTTGCACCACTGTGCTGCCCTATCATTATTTTATTTATCTCTGTGGTGTAATTAATATCTAAGAACTGTAACTCAGATAACCAGGGTTTGAAGTCTTTAATTTTAGTTATATATGCTGGAATTCTGGAGTTAAAGCTTAATGGCTTGTACCCATTTTGAAGTTTTAGCATCAATAAATTGTGGTCTGAAAAGGGGCATGGAGTGATTGAGAAATTAATGATTTTAGAGTGTAAGTCATGGGCAGCAAATATTTTATCTATTCTAGTTTGGGTACCAAATCTGTGATCTTGATGGGAAAACAACAAAGATACATCTACACGATGAAATGGTTCTACCTACTTGTTTAAAGCATTTAATACAGCAGATGTACACAGTAGTCTTTTATTAGTAGTTTCAGAAATATCAAATATACAGTTAAAATCTCCTCCTAATATTAATTTGCCTTTATAATTACTGGAAATGAAATCCAAGTGTTTTTTAACAGTTCCTGTTCCAATGCCTGGGAAAAAGTATAGATTGGTTAGGGTCCATATTATATTTAACTATTACTAATGCCATAAGGCCTTCTTTATCTTCATACTTATAAATGAATTCTGGGTTAATCACATTTGTTTTCCATAAAACTGTTACCCCTTTGGTCTTTGTCTTATAAGTGGATTGCGCCAATATCATATATTCCTTAGGATTCCATTTGTAATTGTCATTTGTTTTGAACTGAGTTTCTTGAAGGAAGAAAATTTGTGCTTTATTCAGTTTTAAATATTTCTGTAGATTTGATCTCTTGTTAGGCTTGTTTAAGCCATTGGTATTTAAAGATAATAAAGTTAAATCCATCTTAGGTTATTTAGACTATGTAGTTTTTGTTTTATTGTGACTATTAAATATTTTCCTCTGATAACTATAAAGTATAAGTTTGAGCTTTTAAAATAAATTACCAGTTTTAGACTTTGCGTGTTTACCAGTAAAGTAATGTTTTGATCAGGAATACTAAAAATGTTTTTGTGAAATAAATTTAAATTAATAAATGTTAACAAAACTTAAGATCCACATTAGCCATGGAATGAAAATCATTCCTAATCTGATGGATGAAGCTAAGTCCATCAGATTATCACTTATACCTTGACACTCCAGAACATCTGAGCTCTATAAATTTAATCATATGAAGAATATTTGTAATAGGAATAAGCAATATTTGTATTATTTTGAACAGATATAGTACTACTGTAGATTAGACAGCATTCTAATACAATATGTCTACTTATTGTGTAAGCAATTAATATTTACATGAAAGACAGATGACAAGCAATTCAATCATAGTAAAGAAGGATGTATCATATATAAAACCTCAGTAAAAGATTATTACACACGGTTATTTAACATATTCAACCTTATGGATGAAGTCAATCAAAACATATTACTTAATATAAATAGATGGTAATGTTTGTACCTAATGTTTATAATACAATGTATTTTACTGGATATATCAGGAGTTATATTTCATTGTTTGCCAGCATTTAAGTAATCACTTTGTTTGTTGCTAACTTACTTAAAGCATCAAGTTTGTTTTATGTGAACATTGATGAAAGTTAGTGCATTTTAATTATCAGTGCATCCCTCTTCCCATTTCATACACATAAGGATTTTCATATCTGTCATTTATTATAAAATGAGTGAAATTATAGGTTAAAAAAAATCACTTATTGTGATTAATAATTACAAATTAGCTTTTGCAGCGGTAGCGTTGTCACCTCATAGCAAGAGGTTCTCCCATTCAATTCTCGGCTGGAGTGCCTTCTGTGTGGAGTCAGTATGTCCTCCCCGCGGTCGCGTGGTGTTTGAAAGACATGCGTGAATGGACGTGCTTTCATTGAAGGTTGGGCGTCGAGCTGGTATCTCGGCACCGTAAAAATCTACTGCCAATCATTAGCGGACCGGAGTTCCGCTGTGGTGACCCCTAACCGGGAAAAGCTGAAAGAACAACAACATATTTATAAATTGCCATTTTATGGCATATACTGAACATTTTTAGATTTAAGTGGCAACATTCTATTTTGCATAATCAACAAAGGTTAAACTGATTGATTATTGTCAATTTAATACTATTTGTTCAGAATATGACTGTTACATTCTGTGGCATTTCAGTTTCAGGCTTCTGTTGTTTCTCTTTAACTATGACAGTTTGATGTCATGTATAAAGCATTACTTATGTTGGTAACCGCTCAAGTATTATATATGGTCAAGATGGGTTACAAAAACTGCAATTCAAGTTAAAGCAATTACATGACTTGTTATGCATATTTACTTATATAAGAAAATCATCATGCTTCCCCTTGATGTTCAATGTAGTGTATGTCATTTATGATCTGCAGACAGTAGTGCTATTATACACAATCCCAGGTTATTAAAACCTGTCTTTAATATCTAAATTCAGCAGACTGCTCTATCTTATATGACGATTATATATTTTATGTCTAGATTTACTAATATCATACATTACATAACTATTGTGTGTGCTTTTTTTTTTTTTTTTTTTTTTTTTTTTTTTACTGTTGCTTAGTTATTGTAGAGACCAGAAGCTGTAATGCTTATTCTTATTATTAGCTCTTTCCAAGCATGTTTATACAGTCCATAGGCTTTAAATTATGAGACCCTTCTAGTTTCTTATTTGTTATAAGTATATTTCCATCCTTACATACACACATATCAGTACTTCAAACATGGGCAACAATGCTCATCCAGTTTTGCCAGAATACAATTCACTAGTTCATGTGGTGAGTTTCCAGGTTGTTTTTAAAATATCCAAACCAATATTTGTCCTGTTCCATTTTACCAGCCTGTTCCATGCAGTGGCCACTCTGCCAGTGAACCACTTAACACATCTTCCATTCCCACAGATATTTCCATGAAGGAAATCTGATGACTCTCTAGCACTTCCCGGCAACCCCAAACACCCCTAAAATCAGCTATCCCCATATGCCCAAAACGTCCGAGCAAGCTTATCTCCCAGACCACTGCAAAGGGTACTGCATAAGACCAAGTGCTCTTATAGTCTTTCACAATAACTCAGACTTCTGCTGTTATGCAAGTCCTTAATGTGTTTGGACCAAAATACATTTTAAATATAAAATTGCGCTTTTTTTTTTTTATCAAAATCAACTTAATGAGCTAAATGAAGTGTTGGGAGACCATCAATATGTGTACATGTGGTTTAAAACAGCCCTTTTATTATATATTTTTTCTTTTTAAAACCAAAAACTTCATTGCTGTGAATCATCTCATAGGCTCCTCAGAGCCTTTAAGCATTATCATCACTCTGTTACCATTACCATAGCAACCTGGGAGCATCTGTTTTGGTGTACTGCAAACCAGAGGCTCACGATGCACCTGAAGCAAAGCTTCACTTCACTGCAACTTCAACCCCAAATTCCCTCCCTTTCAGCAAGGCAGCAGCCAGGAAAAGAACGGAGAGCAAACAGAAAAAAAAAACTCCCAATAAGCCACCACAACAAGAGATAACACATTCTTCCAGCCTTCCCACCTCTCACTCAGCAGATGTATAAACAAGCTATTCTCTTCCAAAATATCCCAAATCACAGTTTTATCCATCCCCTTCCCCTGGATCCAGACAAACACCAAATGTCTCTTCCTGATACACAAGCATCAGTAAACCTCAGTCACAAGCTGCAACCCACAGCTTCCCAGAGATGAAAACAGCAACATACAACAGCTGCATCCACACACACCATGGCAGGTTTAATAAAACAACACTCAAAGCTATGATACCTGCTGTAATTGATATGAACTATGTTTAGACAGAATAATGACATTTGTACTAGCTGCCAGACAGAGCTGCATCCATGCACACCATATCAGGATTGATCAAACAGCACTCAAAGCTATGATACCTTCCATAATTGATATGATCTATGTGGTGCAGCAGTTGGCATTGCCGCCTCACAGCAAGAGGTTCTCCAGTTTGATTCTCAGCTGGGGTGCCTTCTGTGCGCAGTCTGCATGTCCTCCCTGTGGTCGCGTGGGTTTCCTCCCACATCCCAAAGACATGCTGTAGGTGGATTGGACACTCTAAATTGGCCCTAGGTGTGAGTGCATGCATGTGTGCACCTTCTGTGGAAGGTTGGGCACCGGGCTCGCAACTTGACACCGTAAAATTCCACTGCCAATCATGAGCAGACAGGTGATCCACTGTGGCGACCCCTAACCGGCAAAAGCCAAAAGAAAAAGAAGACAGAATAATAATGACATTTGTACTAGCTGCCAGACACAGCTGCATCTACACACACCATATCAGGATTGATCAAACAGCACTCATAGCTGTGATACCTGCCATAATTGATATTAACTGTATTTAGACAGAATAATGATGACATTTGTACTAAGAGCTTGCTACTATTTAACCAGGATATACATGACATTTCTAAATGATACTTCAACTGAAGAAGGAATTAGTCTCCATGACAGCATTTTTTTTTTCAAAACACTCTACTGTTACTATTATACAAGATGTTAATTTGTTACATTTGGGTCTGAACTCTGATGAATAGTACCTTGTTGAATTAGTTACTTACATTATTGTAAGTAAAATCAATGAAAAATGAACAAGTTAAGTATTCATTGAGTTCAAGCAGGGGAATATAAACTTCTATGTATTATATGTTGCTTTGTTTGGCATATATACAAGTAAATAATAACCCATCTTGACCTACCTTTGTTTGTGAAGAATTACTGGATTCTCTGAACATTCTGAATAAATCATTACTGTTTCTCAGTTGTTTAAGAAACCCTCCTTTTTTTAAATAAAAGCAGATGACAAGTGATGTACCATATCAGTTGATACTTTGAGAGATGTATTTGTAAGAGTTATTTTTTTTTTGGACAGCTATCTTGGAATCATTTTTTTTGTTTCTTCTTTCTAGCAACAGTCCAAGGATTTGTTTCTTTTATTTTTTAAGAGTAGGGGCCATCCATTCCATTTCTTCTGGGATAGACACTATGTTATTGTTTTTGATGAATATAGTAGCTTCTTCTAAGTCATTAAAGGTTCTCATCTCATTGCAAAAAAAAGTATTTTTATCTTGGCTGGCAAGGCCAGCTGTGCTTTAATGTTGTTTCGTTTTAATCGTTTTATTATTGGCCAGACTTTTTTCCTTTGTTCTAGTATTCTGGAAGAATACTCATTGTCAAACCTTATCAGGCTTTGGTTGTATTTTAAGGGTGATTTTCTCCAAGCAGATTTTAATATTAGTTCCTTGTCCAGAAATGAAAAAAAATTTATAACTATGGATCTAGGTGGAGTATTTGTTGAGTTTGTTCCGCTGTGACAACCCCTAACTGGGAAAAGCCAAAAAGACAAACAAGAAGCAGGTTTCCTCAGTGCTCTATGTGCCTTTTTAATTCCAATTGAAAGTCCCTCTTTCAAGTCTAAAAAGTCAGGAATCCAGGTTAAGAATGAAATAATGTCTTCTCCTTTAGTGTTTTCAGGAAGACCAAAGATCCTTATGTTGTTTCTCCTTTCTCTGTTTTCTAAAGTCATCTATTTTGTTAAGCAGCCGTGTATTCTGTTTAAGCAGAAATTCTTTTTGGAATTCATCCTCTGAATCTCTCCCTTCAATGTCATTTAGAGAAGTCTCTATATTTGTTATATTTGTATGGTGTTGCTGTAATAGTTCCTTAAGTGTGTCAGTCTGTTTTTTTGAGTATGTAACAAAGTTTTCCAAGTCATTTTTAAAGCCATCCATCTTCAAAGATAATTCCTGTAAGGTAGATGTCATGAATTGGAGTTAAAGCAGCATCTGGATGAGAATTCCTTGAGTTGTTCATATTCAGTGACTCAATACATCTGCAAGTTACTTGACAGGAAAATTTTTTTGTATATCTCCACCAAAATTGATATTTATGTAGTTTAGTACTTTATAGATTTCTGATGTTTTAAACTTTAAAATAATAAAATGTTTCTATATTATTATACTAGTTTATGGAGCTCTCAAAATTCACTGCGCTCGGTTGGCCATCTAGGCTCTGCCCCTGTCTGAAGGTTTTCTGACAGTAAAATATAACTCCCTGCAATCTGTGTGTTGCATAACAAAGCAGTGTCCTTTTTATGTATTCTCTTTACTTTACAGACATTGTTTGTTTTTTTTCTTCCTTATTTGTTGTGAACACCTTTTTTATATTTCCTTTTAAATGCTCTGAATCCTCAGACTGCTGAATACTTGTATCCAGAGTTCCAAAGCTGTTAGGGGGCATTGTCTTATTTCATAGGGTTGAATGATCTTTACAGACAATAGACACATCCTTTCCTAAATGTGTTCTATTTTCTCTTTGCCTAACATTATTTATGTCACCAGTCCAATCATTAATATATGTAACAGTTCTTCAAGCCATGCTAATTGCACAAGTGTAATTGTCATCAGTAAGTCTAAATTTACTGACCAAAAGGGAGATAGTGTACCAAAATCACGACTCAAAACACCAAAAAATGGGTACACACACAAAGCACCAAAAGTTGTGTAAATCCAAAATTTAATAACAAACAGATTAACGCCACCAAAAATCCATATGCGTTTTCATCCAAATAAGATCGACTTCATCAGATAACAATAAAATTCACAAGTCTCGTGTATATATGTATGTATGTATATCTATATATATATATATATATATATATATATATATATATATATATATATACATACACATAGTTTAAAAAAACGTAACCAATGAAATGCTTATTACATCCAGCTAATGAACTACGTAAAACTTAAATTATATAATACCAAGATTGAATGCCATCTAGTGGTTAAAAAGTATAATGAATATATGAAATACCACATACAATTTTTTTTTTATCTCATGCAGAATTCTTAAAAAGAGTTTAAAATCATATAAAAGATGTGTAGATATAAGAACAAGGGTAGCAAATCAAAAACAGAAGGGAATCACCAGGTTAAATGATCTAATAAAGCTAAAATCTTAAAATTATAAGTTAGCTGCCCTAAGCTTTAATAAAGGGGCAATACTTATGTTCTCATTAAGCCCTGGTGGCCTCCCCGAATCCAGGGTCACCTGCCAGAAGAGCTCCCGGTACGCTAAGCTAGTTTCCCAAGGACCTCCCTTGACAACCACAGATACTTGTTCTACCACAAAAAACACAAATCTGCCATCCTTACAAACCAAAGTGTGTTTAAATAGTGCATTCCTTTCATTGCATGTCCTTATTTCATAGTGGTGTTCATACATCCGCTTTTTTAATTCCCGCTCTGTCTTCCCTATATAAAACACCTGACAGATTTCACAGACCGCAGGATATATGACACCAGAACTATTACAATTATAAAGACCATTATCTAAAATATTCTTAGCCCTACTTGGCAAGTAGATCTTATCAGCATTGGAAATATACACACATTGCGAGCATGTCCCACACTTAAAGGCCCCCCTCTTTTTCCTAGAATCAGTATTCTTATTTTTCATGTTAGATTCAAAAACATTTTTCAAACATTTCCCTTTTCTGAAAACAAAATCTAAGGGTGCAGTAAGATTAATGAATTTGTTCCATTCATTTTTAATATTCTTCACCAGAAAAGAATCGCCACAAAAATCAGTGGTCACTGCCCTACTTAAAACGCCAGGATCACCTTGACTCCTGCCAGTATTTCCAATCACCGGGCTTTTCCCTAACATCGGGAAATAGTGAACATTTATTTCCTCCTCAACAGTCTTCCTTAACCCTTTAACCATCTCAGTAGGGTAACCCCTATCATAAAATAATCTCTTCAAAAAATCACATTCATCCTTGAAATTATCGTCCCTAGAGGTGATCCGACTAACCCTAATGAACTGAGCTTTCACTATGCCAACTCTCTGATGATAGGGATGTGCACTGTGAAAGTGCAGATATGAATTTGAAAGGGTTTTTTTTATGGAAGACTGTGAATTTAAGACCCCCATTGGTTTTATGTACAGCGGTAGCATTGTTGTAACACAGCAAGAGGTTCTCCTGTTCGATTCTTGGCTGGAGTGCCTTGTGTGTGGAGTCTGCATGTCCTCCCCATGGTAGAGTGGCCTCTGAAAGACATGCGTGAATGGGCATGCCTTCGCTGAAGGTTGGGCATTGGGCTGGCAACTCGGCACCATAAAAATCGACTGCCAATCATTAGCACACCGGAGTTCCGTTGTGGCGACCCCTAACTGGGAAAAGCAAAAAGGCAAACATTGGTTTTGTGTAGGGACACGTCTAAGTAATCTATTCTATTCCATGAAGCATGATGCGTGAATTCCAGGAGTTCAGTAGTCTGACTTAAGAAAACTAAGAACTTACTCAGACGGTCTTCAGTATCTGTCCATAACAAACGAATATCATCTAGGAGCCTCCTATAGAGGGACCAACTCTTTCTAAACTCTGAGCACAATACAAATTTGTTCTCTCATCAGGACAAGACAATGTTGGCATATGTGGGGGCAAAACTGGCTCCCATAGCCACCCCAGTGGTATGATGAAAAAATTCCCCGTTAAGAAAGATAAAATTATTTTTCAAAACAATTTCCAAAAGCCTAAGCATCACCTGTAGGTCACGGTTGTTACCACAACCTTTTTCAACCAAAGCTTCCTCGTGCCAGTCCAGCCCAATTACGTGGGGGATCACAACGAATAAATCTCTAAAGTCAATCATAACAAAGATGGTATCATTGACATTCTGATAAACTTCAACGGATCTGAGGAAATCCCATGAATCTTTAAGTAGCACACTCTCATCACCCCACACAGATTTTAGTTTCTGGTCTACAAATTTTGCAAGAGGAGCAGTTTTAGAGCCATCGGCTGAAACAATAGGCTGTAAAGGGGGGGGGGGGGGTCTTCCTGGTTTTTATGGATTTTGGGTATTCCAAAAATTGTGGGAACCCTGGTCTAGAGTTGGACAAATACTTGAAAGTACCAATATTGATCAACCCCTCCAGCAAAAGGTCTTCTAATGCTAGGTTGATCTTCCTGTAAGCAATATTAATCTCATTCTTGGACACCCTAGTATAAGTAGTAGCGTCTCCCAAAATGTCCAAAATCTTGCCTTCATAGGTAAGAGAATCCATAACTACCATACGCCCCCCTTTATCTGGTTTCATGACCCTAATATGTTTGTCTTGCCTCAAGGATCCCAGAATGGCTCTTTCTTCAGCACTAAGATTGTACCCAACTCTATGTTTAGGAATATCTATGACCATACCTCTCAATTGTACAAATGTTTGCCTCATATTTACCTCATATTTTTGGTCCATTTTTTCATAAAATTGTGTTTTTCTGGCAAACTAGTGGATTGAAGTTAGAAAATGAGAGACATTTAAGTTTCTGACTTCATACCCTTCAGAAAAATTCATGCTAATACAAAACCTGTTATTCTATCAACTTTCTATGTTTGTAAAAGCAATATTTTAAAACTGTCCCATTTTTGGGCCTTTGTCCAGATTTCTTGCTTAAGAGATTGAGAAATATATCTGTGACCCCCACAACTTGTTCCACCACCTGAAGACAACTACTCTGCTTGTGCTGGTAGACTCAACACCTATGCTTTAACTGCACAATCTCCCATTCCTGTTGTTCTCTTCCAGTGAGTCCATTCATTGTGACTGCTGTCCCATCAGTCCTATCTTCTATTTAATTCTAACCCTCCTCCCATTGATTTCTCCTTATGTCTCCATAGTGGGTACCGATTTCCTGACATTCCCTCACTAGCACTCCCCTAATTTAAAATCTCTTGCCAAATTCTCTCATTTTCTCCATTTACTGTTGCTTCCTACATGGTCACCTCATAGCGTACTCCCCCTTTTCCCACTCAGTGCTTCTCTCTGCCCTTACCCCTTCCACTTGTCTTCCTTCTCTTAGCCAATGTTTTCTGGTCTGGGTCTCCACTGACCTTCCTTGTCTGCAGTTACAGTTCCTCATAACCTTTGTAATCTTATCCCCTCTTTATGCCCTTCCTATCCCCTCTTGTCCTGTCTCTTGAAATGCTCTCAAACTTTCTGTTAAAGCCAATGCAAAAAGTAATTAGAGGAAATTTTCACAAATTAAGGACATTTTTTAAAATACTGTCACAATTATTACAGAACTTCTCACAATTTCCCATTTTAGAGTGTGACCCAATTACATACAGTTAAAAGGTACCCAAAATGATGACTCCTAGTTTTCTATTAACTCTTCTAAACACACACCAATACACTCCTTACTACTTCTTTGTGATTTGTACTGGGCAACTCACTTCCAACTCTAGCACCCATTATCTTTAACATATGTCTCCCATTCTCCTGCAGGCCCCATTTCCACCTTAATTCCCAAAACTCTAAGCCAAAACATATACCACAGACTGACTAACCTCACTCACCCCCTCTGCTTCATCTGCTCATTACTCCAACAGGATTGCTTCTCTTTTTCCATAAATTAAAAGATTAATTTGTACACCATGGCTTACATAATGTATGCCATGTCTATACCAGAGCTTCTTAGATTATAGCTCGCGACCCCATATGGGGTCACTTAACCAAATGTTGGGATCGCAAAAAAATTGGCAATAGTAAAAAGTTTCTGGACACACAATGACAGACTATCTGGAATTAAGGGACACTGTCTAGAAAACATAGACTGCCTTTACCAGACAGCATATTGTCTGGAAATTGCTGTCTTTTTTTAAGAGCATTCTTAAAAATGCCCTTTGCATCCAGTCACAAAGACACAGAAGACAAAAACAGGTCACAAACACTTGTTGCTTCTGTGTGACCAACTCTTAACATCTCTGTCTTCTGCACACATGGAATTTGAATTTCAGAAGATATTTGGACTATGGAGTGTGGACCACAATGGACAAGTGACAGATAGGGGTGTGTGTGTGTGTGTTTATTGATACAAGTTTCCCTCTAACAAAAAACATGAAAAGTTTTTAAGGCTTCTCTTGTTAAGTGATTGACCAACTGTTTCAAATTCTATTATGCCTCGTATTCTGAACCAATGGCTCATTCCAATAGAGCAGTGGCAACCTTCCAAGTCTTCTTTCATAAAAACCTTGAATTATATTGGTGTATCAACTTTGTGGTTTTTACTGAATACATTATAAAAGTGATTACAGTTGGATGCGATTTGTAGGTCCTGGTCTTTTAGGACCACCATACTCAGGGGATAATTTATCATGAAAAGAGCCTACATAGAAAGATGGAACTGTCTTACTGAATCTAAGGGTGTACCCTCCTCATATATTCAGAAATGCTTACCATAGTGATCTGGATAAGCACGTCTGTCCTCATTACTGTACCCACCAACTTTTCCCTTCTCTTGCTGACTTGGTGTAGAGGTCTGTTTGCTTGATTTGTCACTTTGCGTGGCAGGAATAAAACATTTAGAATGGAAAGTCTTCATGCAGACCATCATGGGTATATTGGGGGTTAATAGTCCGGGAAACCTGCAGATGCCAAGCTGCTTTGTGCATGGTGACATTAGTCCTGCAATTAGCAAGGGTGGACCTGCTTATTCAGATGTGTTATTATGAGACATTCACAATGTGTGATACTGTGTTACAGAGAGGCTGTATGAAGGTTTCCTTCCAGTCTAACATATTTTACTGGATCCTCCCATTTCTGCTCGCCACCTTTGCCTTGCTCCCTTGTATTATACGAGGATCAACATTATGCTGGCTTGTCTACAAGAGACCTTGTAGGTTTACTTACTAAACAAACAGTCATGTTATTTCAGTAGTGCTATGCTTAGCAGTTGTATGGCTTTCAGTTAGTGAAAAGTTAAGTAATCTAAGAAGGCCTGTATTAGTTAATCAGTATATAGATGGGACAAAACTTACAAGCAATCTACATTATGTTGGTAGTATTTAAAGGCCATGTTCGTCTTCTAGGTCCTATTGTGATAAAATTATATGTATACCAAAGAAATGCTCTGAAATTAATTTCTTTTTGATTATCAGTAAATGTATTTGTATACCTATTTTATATACCTATATATGCAGGGTCATGTAAAAATTTTTTCTTGCGAAAAGCGGGAAGCGAGTGGAAAAAGTTTAAGCTGCTGTGGTCTATACCAGCTGTGTTGTTAGTGTAAATTACAGTTATGTGCCACGGAACTATAGCTGATGTAAGTGAAAGAATGCCAGTGTCCACCACTGGCTAAATGATGCCCAGCCTGGATGGATCTCACCCTTATTGCTGGGTATACTCAGCATAGGGGAACAAATTTGAAGGCCATTTGGGAGAGGCGTAAGGGTTAGCAGATATGGGGAACATACAGAAAAAAATGCAGAAATGTTCAACACGTCAAAACAACTGCTGTACTACCTGCATGGTACTGATGTTCTGTTTTTTTTTTTTTTAAACTGTTTTTGTTGTCCCTAATATCTACCATATGACATGTCCTATTGTCCCACTTTACTCTCCACAATAAGCCAGACAACAGATAGAGGCATTCCTATATATTACTATATTAATGGCAGAACATGCATTCTCATTGTGTCTGGCTCTTGGATGCTGAGGGATGGAGACTTAATTGTGTCCCAAATAAATGAGGTTCAAATAATGGGTCTGGTCACTGAGAGCTGACCACAGAGATGGGAATAAGCAGCTTAAAACTGGATCATCCATCTGAGGGGTGGGTGGGTTTCAATGTATGCTATAGCCCCTGATACAGTGAGTGGGGCTCTAGCTTTGACAAATGAAGTGGAAGCATATACACATACACACGTTAACTGTAGAGGATGATGTGATTGTGATTATGTAAAGATATCTACACACAGCCTGTACCAATATCACTGAAGCAAGATATCTACACACAGCCTGTACCAATATCACTGAAGCAGCCTGTATTTGATTTCCTGAGAGCTCTTGATATTTCTACTGACTAAACATGACTCTTTCTGATCATCATCATATCAGGGTCTGCTGTAACAGAAAAGTATGTGCAAAATCAGAGAATGTATATTTCATTTATTGAGTAGTTCTAATTCAGTTTATATTTGATTTATGACTATTAATCACTACATGTCCTGTACAGCACACATACTTATGTATTTCTTTGAAGAAGGCACTGTATTTCATGCAAAGAAATAATGCAGACTATGCTTTAATTGGTCCTTTTGTTACATGCATGTACAGTTGCATAAAGGTTTAAAAACAACCAATGGGTGTCCTTCGTGGTGTTATGTATACTGAGTTTTGAGTAGTCAGTATGATTCATGCACTACAACAAATTCACAAAACTAGAAGTTACCACTGAACATGGCAAAGATGTGCACAGTTCTGTTCAACTTAATCATTCAGCTTCAAGAGTGGCACAGGTGCATAGTGGATTTAAATGTAGCCACTCGATACCATGCACAGTGCTGATAATACACAATGTACTTAAATGTGGCCACCAGACATCATGCATGGTACAGATGAATAGCATAGCTTAATGCATCTACAGGACATCATGCATGATACAGATGTATAGTGCACGTAAATGTGATCAGTGGACATCATGCATGATATAGATGTATAGTGCATCTAAATGTGATCAGTGGACATCATGCATGATATAGATGTATAGTGCACCTAAATGTGATTAGTGGACATTATGCATGATACAGATGTATAGTGCACGTAAATGTGATCAGTGGACATCATGCATGATATAGATGTATAGTGCATCTAAATGTGATCAGTGGACATCATGCATGATATAGATGTATAGTGCACCTAAATGTGATTAGTGGACATTATGCATGATACAGATGTATAGTGCACGTAAATGTGATCAGTGGACATCATGCATGATATAGATGTATAGTGCATCTAAATGTGATCAGTGGACATCATGCATGATATAGATGTATAGTGCACCTAAATGTGATTAGTGGACATTATGCATGATACAGATGTATAGTGCACCTAAATGTGATCAGTGGACATTATGCATGATATAAATGTATAGTGCACCTAAATGTGATTAGTGGACATTATGCATGATATAGATGTATAGTGCACCTAAATGTGATCAGTGGACATCATGCATGATATAGATGTATAGTGCACCTAAATGTGATCAGTGGACATCATACATGATATAGATGTATAGTGCACCTAAATGTGATCAGTGGACATCATGCATGATATAGATGTTTAGTGCACCTAAATGTGATCAGTGGACATCATGCATGGTTTAGATATATAGTGCACCTAAATGTGATCAGTGGACATTATGCATGATATAGACACACTGTGCTTCAAGTAGTTACTGTACTTCACTCATGACACAGGCAGCTGTCATATATGAAGTTTCCACTGTAGTTCATGCATAGTGCAGATACATAAATACATTTAACAGTCAGTGTTCCTCATGCATAGGGCAGATTCATACGACATTAAAGTTGCCACTGTGTTTTAAGAATGGCATAAATCCATCATATAGCTGAAAATGTCACTACATTTCATACATTAAATGAAGCAGTGTTACATTTCAACATATTCACTGTGCTTCATGCAAGCACAGATGCATGATGTGCTTGAATGCCACTGTGACTCATGAGACATAAATTTATTATCTTTTTAAAGTGATCACTACATTACATACCATACTCAACGTGATCACTATGCATCATTCCTAGGAAAGATGCAAGACATGATGAAGTCTCACACACACACACACACACACACACACACACAGTCCTCAATGCACGACAATGTGCTACATTCAGAGGAGTGACTAAGCTTTATGCACGTCATAAATGCATGCTACACTTAAAGTGCATACACCATTTAAAACAGCCACTGTACTTCACAGATGACTAAGATGCAAGCAATATTTAAAGCGGCTACTTTACATCATGAATGCTACCCTTAAAGCAGCCCCTCTGCTTCATGCAGACTATTGGATCATAGCAAGTTACTAGACTACTGGCCCTGAGGCCCTTATAAGCATAACCAATAAATTAGCCCATGTTCATCATGTCAGCACCTGATTCCCCTGTCCAGCAGGGACACAGATGAAATCCCAGGGGTGTATTTTCTATTTCCCATTCAGTCATCCAGGTTCCTCTTAAAGAGGGTTAATGAAGTACTCTGCTTGATGTACAGTGGGAGTCTATTCCACAGATGGCGAGTCTCTGGGAGACAAATCTGCCCTGCCAGCAAGTCCTATTGATGTCACAGACCAAGTAGAGGTTTTGCGTGTGGGTCACACAAGTGGAGTTTGGTTTGTGGATATGCAGCAATTTCATCAAGGTGGAGTCAGAGTGTTCTCTGTATGCCAGACATAGATCACCTCTGAGGAGTCTGTATGAGATGGAATAGAGGGACAGGGCTTTTAATCTATCCATGTAGGACAGATTTTTGAAGCCCTGGATTCTCCTGGTCAGGAACCTCTGTGGTCTCTCAAGCTGCTGATGTGCTTTGCGAGGTACATGCCAAAAGGGGCATTATACTCAGTGATGGGCCTGATAAGGGAGGAATACAGGGAAGTTATGACTTCCTTGTTCTTGGAAGAAATACCCTTACTAATGAGGTGAGCATGTAGAAATATCTCGATACAATGAAAGCAACTTGGTAATAAAGTTCTGTACCAAATGAAAAGACATTGTTAGTCAGAACTAATTTTAACATTTCACAGAGTAAGTCAATTTTCTGCATTTCATAACCTGAACATTTAACTAAGAATGTCTTTGTACTAGCTATTCTTCTTCATATGGTATAGAGGTAAAAAGTGAGTCAATATCTATGGTAACAAAGAATGACCTATCATTCAAATAACCCCCTGACCAAATATGGAACTGCTCTAAAAAAATCAGCAGTGTCTCTCAAAATGGTGGGCGTCCTATCAAGGACTGTTCATAATTGTTGTTCTAAATATTTAGAGATAGGTTCCGTCACCCATCCTCACGAGGACACTAAAGGCCTCATTGGGGGATTGTTCACACACTTATGTAATTTTGGTATACCATAAATAAATGGCAGTTTTGAATTTTCAACAAATAAATAATTAAACAGGTCAGTGCTTAGTGGGCTATCATCAATGTGGTATTTAGTGGGAACTGAGTTTTTCCCAAAGGTAATGATGCATTTGTTGGCATTAAGCTTAAGGCCATGGTTCTGACACCACTCATTGGTCTCAGTGAGGCCTTTCTGTAGGATGTCTACATCACTTGGGGAGTTAATAATGGCTTCCAGCTTGCAATCGTCTGTGAACTTGGTCAGCCAGAGTCCCTCCTTGTTGGCCTGGACTTCTGAAAAGTAGATGCGAAACAGGAGAGGACCCAGGACCAATCCCTGTGGGACTCCAGTTGTGACTGGTCGGCAGTCTGCCTTGGAGTCTGCTACTTTCACATTATGGGTTCTGTCAGCCAATTGTCTAATTGTCATTGTAAAGTAATCCATGTACTTCACATGTGGTATAGATCCATGCTATGTTCAGACAGCCTGTTCATGCCCACACTTCTCGCATGTGAGGACAAGTGCAAAGTGTTGACCAAAGGCTAAACCATAGGTTACTGAAGCAGTACTACTGTCTTTATATGTAACACTATATACAAGTGCCAGTTCATTCTGGATGTGTATAGACAGGGTGGGTGTTATGTCGGGGGTGCTGTATCTGTGAAAAGGAAGAAGAGATGCTGTAATGTACCAGCAATTTCAGCTTTGCAGAAGATAACCGAGGGACTTGTTTTCCTCATTTATAGCTTGTTCTTCAGTGATTTGGTTCCACAATTCCTGCAGATCAGTCCTTATACAACAGATGAAGAGTACGATGCAGTATACAACTTGTCTATATAAATAACATGGCTAAAAAGGCAGACTGTTTTGTAATATTTCTAGGTGTTGGAAGAGTAATATATACTCCTGAATTATTTAGGATTTAACCCATTCAGAATTAATTAAAAAAAGTGCCAGTTTTAACAGTGAATTTTCCTCTATCTTATTAGTAAAATACTGAGAATGAAAAGGCATGATAGAACTGTTCCATTGTATAACAAGCTCCAGTTGTACTGCTATGAGCATGCGTCTGCCTAGGAAGATAAAATGCAGAAACCTGGTCCCAAGTCTAAAATAGAATTTTTTTTTCTTTACATAAAAATGTATTATTTCTCAGAAGATTTAAAACAAACCAATTCTGTTTTCAAAATTCAAATAAAAATATAGATTGTACAGCTGAGACAAGAAACAACCAAAGTACATCAAAGGGGTAGTCTGGCAGCTAGTGTACAGGATGTAAGGCTATAATCTGTAGTTCCTGTGGTACAGGGTACAATTCCTTAAGCCCTCATTTACTTACTGTGTGACCTCAAGCAAGTCACTAAACCAGACATTGCTCCTGTGTTGCTGTGAAAAGGGACTGTCCAGTGGGCATATCTAGTTAACAAATGGCTGTTTATTTACCATAAAAAGAACAAGTAAAAAGATCTTTATATTTCCATTCTCATTTGAATGTCTCTCTCTTAGCTATGTCACCCGGCAGAAATGTTTGTATAAATTAATAAATCCCCTTGGGTTTAGAAGCACTCTTTCCTGGTACAGTTGTAGCTACCTTCATTGTACTAATGAGGTAAGACGACTTCTTTCGGCTTTTCCCAGTTAGGGGTCGCCACAGCTGATCACCTGTCCGCTCATGATTGGCAGTGGAGTTTTACAGTGTTGAGTTGCCAGCCTGGCGCCCAAACTTCCACAGAAGGCACACACACACATTCACACCTAGGGCCAATTTAGAGTGTCCAATCCACCTACAGCATGTTTCTGAGATGTGGGAGGAAACCGGAGCACCTGGAGGAAATCCACGTGGCCACAGGGAGGACATGCAGACTCCTCACAGAAGGCACCCCAGCAGAGGAACCTCTTGCTAGGTTCTGGGGTGCCTTCTGTGCAGAGTCTGCATGTCCTCCCTGTGGCACAGGTTTCCTCCGGTGCTCAGTTCCACATCCCAAAGACATGCTGTAGGTGGATTGGGCACTCTAAATTGGCCCTAGGTGTAATAATGTAGTAAGACTATAAAAGGCTAAGTGTTGGAGAACTCCTACTCCTACCATTCAAAATCATTACTCAGCAGAAAAATTCACTTTAGAGTTATTATGGCATATCTTTATTTATTACGGTTTTAAGAATCCTCACTCCATTTGTATCTCCCTACATATTTCAGAACATTATCTACAAAACTTAAAAGGTTTACTCCAAAGCTCATTTCTACATGCTTCAGTTATACTACAGGATGTATGCAGAATTATGTCACTGAAGTAACAAACCAACTCTCCAGAGTGTAGGAGCAAGGACATTCTGAAAGGCAGTTGAGAAACAACTAAATAAAAAGAATGGGCATGGCAGAGTCCCCCCCCCCACAGATGCACTAAAGAAAATTCATTTCTGAAAAAAAAAGCCGAAGACAAACAGATTCAGCAGCAATGCTAAGCACTCAGTGACAGTTTGATCTATAACAGACAATAACTTTAATCAAATTGCTGTTTGCTACTGTGAGATACCAAACAATGTTATTTTCTTACATATTTCTTTTTTGACAGGTGACAAGATGTAAATACTTTTCTGTGACAGTGTCATGTACACTGTCCCCACACAGTTCAGTACCACAACAAACAGATATAAATCAGAGTAAAGTGTTGCTACAAAATCTATGATATACCACTGATGTAGATGACATGTGCATTAGAAGTTCCTTTTGTATTTGATCTCTTCCTGAAGCATAACATTTTTATGTACTGAGAGTGTATTCTCCCTAACAGAATGTCAGGACTCGCAATGCAATGACCATACATACCAAAAAAATTCCCAAAAGTGTAGAACAATAAATAACAAACATTGTTCTCCTTTAAACTTCTTTTTAGCAGAAGAGCAAACCCCCTACCCTCTTGTGTGTGTGTGTGTGTGTGGGGGGGGGGGGGGGCAAGGGCATACCAAGTTCTGGCCTTTTAAATGGTTAATGAGAATGCTTGATTACTTCACAAAATTTAATTTCTAGGACTGCAATGAGAAAAGTCTTAACTATATTTTGAAATAGGTCCTCAAAAATTCTTGAATATTTTTAGACCGTAGAAAATCCTAGATACTGATCCATTTTCTCTGTTGAGGGAATGGCTAATGCTAAAGTAGCCATAAAACTTAGCATGCATAACTATTTCTAATTATTTGTGTATATGGCCGCTTCTAATTAATCTGAGGTTCAAGAAGTATTTTATTGCCTTAGGGCTAATAAATCATTGTAAAGGTGACATCTGTATATTTGTATGTTTCTTGCTGAAAGATCTAAGGCCAGACTCAAAGTCTACACTAACCACCAGATTTACTATTCTTCCATGCAGGACTAGCTTAGTCCTGCATGGAAGTGGCTGTTTAGGAGCAGGACGGCAGCACGCCATGCATATTAATGAAGGCGCACTGCCTGAGCACCTAATCTTACACGGAGCGTGTAAGAGTGCAAGGGGGCATGTCTGAGAGCAGAGTCCTCAGAATATACATGCCCCTGCAATGAAGAACAGCAGAAAGGCCGAAGAAATGAGCGAGACCACTCATAGGTGTCCGCATATCTCTGGAAACATTCCCCCACATGTACAACAGCAATAGTACATACAAATAAAATTAACAAACCCTTTTTTTTAATTAAGAAATTGATTAAAGCTAACCGTAGGTGCGCGGGTGTGCTCATCGCTTAGCTACAGTTAATGCAGCATAAATGGCTGAAGAGGATAACAAGGAAGATATATGCAAATGAAGCTGTATAGCAATAGTGCAGTGGGCAGAGTATTCGCCTTACGAGCAGGCATTCCCAGTTTGAGTTCCACTGCAGCACATTCCATTTTCCACGTGAAATCACTTTATGAACATTGTTTTGCTGTATAACCTACTAAATAACATAGCTTTGTGAACTGGAGCACTGCATTTAATGCACATGTGAGGTGTCAGTGTCATAATGTTGCAAAGTCCCCAGGTAAGCACATGTGCCCCATACAGTAGATGTACACAAGAATCATGGATACAAATGGAAGGTAAAATGCGTAATGAATGACAACTCCATACATCTTCCAAATCCTCCACCTTCCCAAGAACCATTAGATATTACTGTCTAAATCAGTGCAATTGTAAGAGGGAGTAAACAAGTGTAAGCATCAATAAGCGATAGTGAGCATATCTAAGAACTAGTAAGCGAGTTAAAGCCCGTTTGAACAGGGGTAAGCAATGCGCACACAGGTTAGGCAATTTAGAAGCTAACTCTCTGTAAGCATATTTAATCAGAGGCTAGCAATGCTTACCCTCGCGCAAACCCATGCAAACCCACTTACAAATGCTCAATATTGCCTTAGTCACTCTGTATCCAATGGCCCTTGTTCTGCCCATCAACAAAATAAACAGCCTTGCAGGTTTTGAACCCAGGACCCTATACACTATAGTCACAGTAGTTAACCATCAAGCCATCACAGCAGTACAGAAGAATGAGGTATCACCAAACAAGTCCTCACTATAGTAAAATCAAAAAGAACCTGTGAAAGGAATCAGTATAGACATATATTCCATAACCCACTACATAGCATAAATATGTGAACTGGAGTACAGCAGTAAGCCCAGATGTGAGGTGCAAGTGTAATAGAGTGTTGAAGTCCCCAATAAAACACAAGGACCCTATACAGTATATGTACACATGAATCATTGATACCAGGCATATATATATAAGATGTAATGAATAATAAATCAATGCCAAAAAGAAAATATAATGCAAAGTCTAATGTAAGCAATGCTAAGCATTGTACAGGCTGGCTTAGGAGGTGTAAGCAAAGTGTAGGTCAGCTAATTCAATTTGCCCAGTGTTATACCCCTTTAAACAATGCCAATCTTAGGTAAGCAGGTTTGCCCATAGCCTAGCCTTTTCAAAACCGGCCAATTATGGAAAAGTGTGGGAAATTGGCCCTACTTAAACCCAACAAGTGGGAATACATCTCATAACTGGTTGTAGCTTCCCCTTGCAGACACAGTGGCAGTAAGGGGAGAAGGTGTGCACTTCCAGGCACAGTGCTGGTGCATCCAGGAGTCCAGAGTCATGGCAGGACTCCATATCAAAGACCATGAGCAGAGACTGCTGCAAGGCCAGTACCAGGTTTCCCAATATAAGGTGGAAGCTTGGGACCGTCTCACTTGTGACCACACTAGTGTCACTGGAATACCCCAAACTGGTGAGGTCAGGCATCACTATGACGACCTGAAGCAGTGTAAGGGGGACCTCTTGGAGCAGTGGATCCAAGAGGCTAGAAAGACAGGGGCTGTCCCAGCTGTGTGTAAGTATCACTCCACTGTGTGCGTAATAATTACCAGCTCATGTATATCATGGATAGGTATGGTAAATATTCCTCTCATGTCCTCCACAGCTGCAAGTGAGCGGGCCGTGAACCAGGAGGCCCATGGAATTCACCTGGAGAAGTTGCGACGCGAGGCAGGTCAGTAATACTCTTGCATGTACTGTCATAGGAAATAAATCTAAAAGTATTAGCAAATTAATTGCTTGTATAAAAACCTGTGCTGTGTAAGGCAAGTACTGCATACACCAGAGAATATGGCAGGAAGAGTCTCATATAGTTTGTATGTAAATAAAAGCATAATAGCCTGACAATAAAGGTCTAACTGCTGGACTGTATGTGTATACTCTGGTATCATATGGTAATGTAGATTTGCAATCACATAATACTACTGTTGTATTAAGCACTGTTACCCACACTGTGCACCATAAATATGTGTAGGGATGCCTGTATATGACTGGTGTAATCCCCAGAGGCCATTTAGTACAACTGAGAGAGAGAGACAGAAAACAGGGAAAAGGCAGACAACAAAACCCGAATAGTACACACAACTGAGATGTGAACTGTTGTATTTTTAGCACACACAGCCATGGTTCGAATCCTGGCAGTGGTAGTAGTCTGCATACAGAATCATACCCCACAACTGTACAGATATGTACAGAGTGTCCAGTAAAGTGGCCCATATCTGTTGCCTGTCAAACTGTCTCCCTGGGAAATCAGTGGGATGATCCCAGATGTATAGGCAGCAAACAGGAAATAAAACTGATTGACACACATCTATGAGAACAAAGCTGGCACACTAGCAACTCCACAAAACCTTATGATAGTAAGAAGCCATGCATGTCCCATTTACACCCCCATGTTGTCAAGCTGTGGCCAGAGTGTGTACAGTAACAGAGTGAGATGTATGTGCATAATAGTAATGTGGAATATGGTACTGTGTGGCAACATTCAGGTAGTGCTAACAAACATTCCTCCCACAAGTCTATCAGATACCAACACTGTGCCCAGAAATACAAGAATGATACCCTGTACTGGTACTGTTTACTTTGGTATTGCATGGCATTGTGACTGATGTAGTCGCTCTGAATAATAAGGTATTACTCATCACTGTCACCCACACTGTCCTACAAAATGTAACTGTCTAGGAAAACTTGTAGAAGAGTGTTGTAATACAAGGTCAGAGAGCAAAACCACAGGAGAATTATAAGACAGAAAGCAGATAGAGGATATACAGCATTATCTATATAACACACACAACTCTGGTGAATAGTGTGTACGTTGTGGCAGACACAGTCATGGTTTGAATCCTGGGAGTGGAAGTAGGCTGCATACAGAATCATACCCCACAACTGTACAGATAAGACCAGCATGTCCAGTATATGGGACCATATCTGCTGCCTGTCACCCTGTCCCCCTGGGAAGTCTGTGGGATGATCCCAGATGTTTAGGCAGCAAACAGGGAATACAACTCATTGTCACACATCTATGAGAACAAACCTGTCACTTTAGCAGCTCCCAAAACTGTTATGAGAGTAATAAGCTAAGTATGTCCTATCTACACCTCCATGTTCTCACGCTGTGACCAGAGTGTGTACAGTAACAGAGTGAGATGTATGTGCATAATACTAATGTGTAATCTGGAACTTTGTGTGGCAACATTCAGGCAGTGCTAACGAACATTGCTCCCACAGGTACGTTGGATACGAACACTGTGCCGGGAAATAAAAACCTTGATACCCTGTACTGGTACTATTTACTCTGGTATTGTATGGACTTGTGAGTGTTGCAGTTACTCTGAATAATAAAGTATCAATGATCACTGCCACCCACACTGTGCTACATAATATAACAGTGTAGGAAGCCATGTATGTGTGTGTGGTAAGTCACTAAAGGTTGAAGAGGGCAATAGTCTATATATGTCCCAGTACACCTGCATATGGTCAAGACATAGCCAGAGTCTGTGCAGAAACAGATGGACAGCTATGTGCACAACATTAACCAAGAATCTGGGAGTATGTGTAGAAACAGTTAGTGTTAAAAACATTTCCTCCACAGGTATACCAGGTAAGAGGTGTATACTGCAGGTAAAACCAGTTAATGTATAAGGATGACGACAGCCATACCACTGTCCAAACTAAGGCTATAGGGTAGTGTAGTAATATTTGTAAGGTACAGATAACAGCACTGACTAGGAAAGTAATTTGGACTACAGGAATATACTAGTTGTTAATTGACACCACCCCACCATATCTCCAACAATAAACTACATACCCACCTCAACCGGTATGTAATGTCTCCACTGTTCTGATTATGTCATATTGGTTGATAAATATTTAAATTTTGTTTCCATGCATGTGCTAAACTGAATTATTCTAACATTGGTGGCATGGTGCCATCAATGTACCTGCATCCTGTTATTGCCACTGTGGTCCCATATATGCATGTGTTCCGTTTGCTATGCAACTGTTCCGTATCTGGTGTCTGGGTTAATGGGAATATCTATGCATGCTATTATACCTAACCCTGGAATGTGTTGACTATTACTAACCCACATATAATTATAAAATCTAAACACTATAGCATGTTTGGGAAGGCCGGTCCCAGTGGACCACCTGTCCCACATCAGCTGGCCGTGGCACCGGGCACCAGCATGTCTGGGGCCCAACCCAGGACCTCGTCTGTTGGCCTGCACCACCTTCAGGTGGAACTGCCTCAGAGGATGGGGCTCACCCCCTTGGGAATGGGTGCAGACAGGAACCTGTCACCCATTGCCAGGTCCGGGTCGTGGTGCTTAGCAAACTCAACCAGCAGTTTGGTGATCTGCTATGCCAGCTCGAGGGCAGTGTGTCATGACTAGAGGGTCAGCCAGGCTCTGCGATTCAGCCCCCAGCATAGCCACCTTCGGGGATGTGAAGGTGCAGTGGTGACTGCCCATAGGTGGGGACCTCAGTCCCACTGTTTCCACTAGGGGGCTTCATGGGCTTCCGATTTCCAACACCCCCCCCATCAAGGTGTTTACCCCCCACATGTCATATACTGCCCCTGTATGCATCGTTTGTCTTGTCTGTTAACCTACCCAACCTACCTCCCCAAATATACCTACTATCCCTCCCCAACATCCCAATCTCACCTGAAAAAAAAAGGGGCAATCTGTTCCTAAAAAAAAATCTCACCTCATACATAACTGTCCATTTTGCACACGTGTCCACTGGACACATGTAATCTGGTTTAACTGGCATCACAACTTATTATTGTTGTCCTCACCCTTCTCCTAGGGGTTTGAGTACCAAAATCTACTTCCAAATTCAGTGTATATGCACAGCTGTTGCTGTAGAAGAAATGGGCAGCTATGGACCTTCCATACACCCTTCCTGCACATCCCTGGCTATTTTCCTTACTGTCTTTCCCTCTTTGTGCCCCCTTTTCACCACTTTATCAACCCTTTTTCTTTTCTTTTAAAGAAATTAGCACGGGGGGTAAGTGAGATTAAGCAATTTTAAGCAGTAATAAGTGGGTTTAAGCCTGTTTGCATGGGGGTAAGCAATGCCTACACAGTTTAAGCAATTTAGAAGCTAACGTAGTATAAGAAACTGTAACCAGAAGTTAGCATAGCTTTCCTCTGTGCAAACCCGCTTAAAGCTGCTCAAAACTGCTTTAACCACTCTGTATCCGACAGCCCTTGTTCTGTCCAGCAAAAAAAATTAACAGCCCTTGCAGGTCTGGAATCCAGGACCTTGTACACTACAGTCACAACACTTAATCACTACGCCATGACCACTTTGAAGACAGCTATTGTTTTACCAATATAGCTGTCAATACACATATTGTGTAGTATTGAACAATTGCCTTTACTTCCTAAATTGTGTAGTCCTTGTTATTAATATGACTGTTGCATCACATATGTTGTTTTATCATAATGTACACATAGCAGATACATAGGGTGAGATACATCTGGGAGGGTGTACACAACCGTGAGGTATACACATGACAGAAATATGGTTATATACATAGAATATGTCTATATATGTCTACATGTACATACACATGCATACTCATACATATGCCTTTATACACATCTGTATAGTGCAACATATATATGGCCATGTGTACATCACTTCGTATGTACATACATATATATATATATATATATATATATATATATACACACACACACACACACATATATATATATATATATATATATATACACACACATATATATATATATATATATATGTATATACATACACACACACACACACACACATATATATATATATATATATACACACACACATGTATACACAGATATATGTTTTTAAAGATATACATATATGTATATATAGCTATATATGTATGCACATCCTATGTGTACATATATGCCTAGTTATGTTTGTATATATGTAGATATCTATAACTATATGTACATACATATCTATTCTGATATATCTACTACTGTCAATATATATGTAGATATCCATACGTATATATGCATATGTATCTCTATCTGCATACGTGTAGACATATATTGCTCTGTATATGTATATATCTGAGTGTTTATATGCATATCTAGGTACATATACATATCCATCTATGTATGTCGATGTGTATATATCTATATAGATATCTGGATAATTATATATACATATATTTTCACCATATGTCCTGAACATGGAGTGTAGCCCTACCTCAGCCACTATAGTCCCAACTTCTTAGTGCAAGGGGATGTCAGGTATGTATATAGCAGGTATATTTGTAGACTATTTCTACTGTAATAGGGACTGTCTTCACAGACATGGTGTGTGCGGGAGGTCACATCTGCTTTTAACATGTGCGCCACTGGCTACTGAAAGACATCCTAAGGACATCATAGTACAGTACCACTACTAGCACGTAATGTTCCTGTGGACTACAGCAGAGATATTGGCCAATATATGTGTACAGTCCAGAGGTATACGCAGAACCCCTTAGTGCAAGACAGGTGGACCAAGCCTGACAATGTGGATGTTAATAGCCATGTAGATGGGTATAACATGTAACTACTGATATACATTTGCCCCTATAGGTTATGCATTCACACAACCCTGTCTGTCCTGATGCATAACCACCGCTGGTACAGAGGTGCCATGGCCACATACTACCCACTAGATTTTCACATACATCTGTACAGCATCCCACTGCTCTGACATACATGACTGTTATGGTGGCCTGGCAGCAGTACATCTGGCAAGTATCTGGACATGACATCTCACTGGGTAAGTACACTAAGCTGATAGGCATGTAACAAAGCACTGTGCAGACTACATGCAGACTGCCTCAACACTGGTCTACCTTTCCTATGGGGGAATGCACATGTACCTGCATATATATCAGGCTCTACAGCCATGTCACAGCACGGAGCAACATACACCTGTGTGAAAGTGCACAACCACAAGCAATGTGAACACAGCCACATATGGTAAGCTAGCATAATATTACAGTATATGGACTATCTATTCAACACCATCCTCATATGTGCCACACTCACACTAATCCTACGTATACTGGGCTGCTACACAGTGTGGTCTGATGCCTGTCTGTGGTATGGGACATGTGTGTGTGTATGGCCCTACAAACATGTAAGCTGATAGGCTAACACAGTGGAGCAGCATGTAACATCAGATAGAACAGGACCAAGAACAATGAAATCTACCACAGTCTGTACTCAGGCCAAGGTATATATTAACAGTACACACACACACACACACACACACACACACACACAGAGTCTACAATCACCATAAGTACACAGACCTCAGTACTGTACACACAACCACAGAATGTCCAGGTTATGTCATTAGATATAACCCCTACTATACATAACATGTGTAGCAGTCTGATATCTCACTGGCTTATCAGATATGATGTCACTTATTATGGTGTACAGCACATATGCACCTCTTACTGCATGACATATGTACAAAGGTTGACAGAGTTGTGGCTGGAGGTACATACACAAGGCCAATATTGACATGTTGCTGTGATAACCTCACACATTTACTGTTGTAACAGGGTTTGCTGCAACATATGTCCTATGAGGGATATGAAGTCATTAACTCTCATGGCTGTCACCATCTACAGACTGCAATCCTCACACTACCTTCTGCAGTTCACAGATAGGTGCTCTGTGGGAAACACATGAATCAAAAGGCACCACACACTGCCCAGTCTGCAGATGATCCTAAAGATGGGGGTTTCCTCACCTCATAAACATAGCACTGACATGGCAGGTATTAAAACATGTAGGACGGCCATATCCACACACACCCTGTTAAACCAACATTACTCCAAATGCTAGTACTGACATGCATGGGTGCATTGCTTCATGGGTGTGTAGTAGTAGGCTATGCCAGACGGCTATACAAGGCTAGGTGATGGGTATACCTTGGCATCAAGCCACATGACAATGGTCTGCATAGTGGCTCAGAGGTGTAGTGTCTGGATTTGCCCACACAGGTGGGTATTGCATTCACCATCCAGTCACCTGGGTGACTATTGCGTATGGCCAATGCTATGCATTGCTTGCCATGTATGTGTTCCTTTGTCCATGACATGGACGGTGTCTGGGATGTGCACACCTCCCACATGCATGTACAGTGACATGTGGAACTGTACCTTGGGTGTCTGGCCCATGTTGTGTACACAGATTATCAGATGTGCCAGTCCTGGCCTCATGTGGCAGGAGCTGGTAATGGACAGCAGGTTGACCCTGTGCCTACATTGATAGCACGATACCAGTATTCCCTAGTGTCAGTGGCGTCTGTCCATACAGGGCATTTTTTCAGGCATGGTATGTCCTTTGAGGGTCACATTTGATGGCTCCACGGCATCCAGTGGCTAACATGGAGAAGGTGCACTGTCAGCATCTACGTGCCTATTGGACTGATGGACAGGGTGCCATGCCCTCTGTAGCCCACTGCAGTCACATGATGGTTACCATTAGTGGGAAACATGCAGGGTACTACCAACATAGTGACTGTCGCCTAGGCAAGTGTGTGTGTGTATGAGACATGGGTTGAGTGTGTTCTTTAGGTAATACAAGGGTTGGTAACTGTTTTCCTGGCCTTGATGTCACATGTAGGGGTATAGATTTGCACCCCAGCCTCTCTATTTCACACCTGTTATCCCTATATGGTGGACATTGTGATATATACTAGGGCCACCATATAAGAAATTTGCAAAACCCGCTCCACATTGAGTCCAGTTGTTAACAGACTCACAACCACCTCCACACAGGATATGAATGACACACACACACGTCATGTCTGGAGTTAGAACTCCTACCTACCTAACTAGTTTATTACACTACAGCACTATGCAGTTATAGGACGTGCTATGGAGATTACTGGAGTACTCCTTCCCCAAAGATGTATTTCACAGTGAATGACATCCACAGGATTGTCAAAGTAGGGCATTAGAATTGTAGTGAGTGTGACTAGCCTAAAATGCATTTCTCCCTACACAGACATAGAAACGCACACAAAAACATCCACAACTGCCATGTGTGGGAATAGAACCCCTACCAGAGCTCTATATCACACTACAGAATGAAGCTGTTATAGGACACACCATGGGGATTACTGGAGTACTCCTTCCCCAACGGTGTATTTCACAGTGAATTACATCAACAGGATTGACAAAGTAGGGCATATGAATTGTAGTGAGTGTGACTAGCCTAAAATGCATTGCTCCCTACACAGACATAGAAACACATAAAAACATCCACAACTGCCATGTGTGGGAATAGAATCCCTACCAGAGTTCTATATCACACTACAATATGAAGCTGTTATCGGACGGACCACAGGGATTGCTGGAGTACTCCTTCCCCAAAGGTGTATTTCACAGTAAATGACATCAGCAGCCTTCGCAAAGTAGGGCATTTAAATTGTAGGGAGTGTGACTAGCCTAAAAAGCATTGTTCTCTACAAAGACAGAGACACACAGACACACACACACAGTTGCCATGTCTGGGATTGGAACTCCTAACTAGTTTATCACACTACAGCAGTACACAGTTATGGGACGTGCCACAGAGAGTACTGGGCTACACCTTTCCCAAAGGTGTATTTCACAGTGAATGACATCAGCAGCCTTGCCGAAGTAGGGCATTTGAATTGTAGTGCATATGACTAGCCTAAAATGCATTGCTCTCTACACAGACACACACACACAGACACAGACACACAGACATAGACACACACACACACACACACACACACACACACACACACACACACACTTGTCATATCTGGGATTAGAACTCCTACCTAACTAGTTTATCACACTACAACAAACTAGGACACGCCACGGAGATTACTGGGCTACACCTTTCCAAGGGTGTATTTCAAAGTGGATGACCTCAGCAGGCTTGTCAAAGTAGGGCTATGGGGATGGCAGTGTGTGTGCATGGCCATAACCCATTCATCTAGAGGTTGACAACACATTCGGGCACACACAGGGTTATATTCCACAGATACATGTATACAGCTGCTAGATGACTACTTCCTTGTACAATCATGTTGCACAGCTAGCACTTGAACCACATAGTCTGTAATGCTGACAGATACTGGTGGCTAATGTCTACAGTGAGTGACATTTACACCTCATGCGGTTGTAGCCATTTGGCTGTGCGCTGGGTGGGACAGGCCTCATAATGGATGGCTCCTTGTCATAGTCACTCTCTTCCGCACATATATGTACATCTACTTTCGGCTTATTATAGCGTGTTGTCCTTGGATATGTCTCTGTATTCCTATCCACTGTGTGTGCAAGGCATGACTGGCGCATACTGAGGAGTGCATGCACTAACATCAGCAAATGCCGGATATGTATGGTCCACTGTTGTTTGCAGACATGGGCTTCATTTGTTTAAGTGTGTGGGCATGCCCGGTATGGCCTTCTGTATTGAATGTGTGGATCGATTCCAGGTAGTTTGTACTCCAGTGCAGACCTTTGTGCTGTACACCTACAGGTAGCAAACTGTTTCTGCAGGGTATTCCTTGATCATTTGGCAATATGGGGACAAACTAAGCAGGGGATGGTATGTATTGTAGGTGATTGCGTCTGTGCTTCTTCAGCTGCATGGTACTGCTGTTAGCAGAGATATTCAGACATGTGTACTGTTATACACTGTGATGTTTTCTGTCCTTGTGTACTGTCAGGTGGACATTCTTGCTTACAGTGATGTCTTGGGGGACAAGGGTGACTCCAGCTGTGTCTGGTATTGTGGGCAGACACCTACATATTCATGATAAGTTATGCCATTCTGGAGGGAGAGCTGCAGACACTTGCTGCTGGGTCTGTGTATCTGGTTCAGCACCTTGGCACAGTGCTGGCAGAGGATCCCATACTTGTACACCCATCGACATGACAGTACATCCTTATCTTGCTGTGGCAATGCCTCACAGCTGTACAGATTCGCACAGGTTACCCAGAGGCAGGGGCTATGGGTCAGGACATTACCCCTATTGTGGTGTACTGGCAGGTGTGTAGCCACCCATTTATGTTTGCAGCCAGGGATAGTGTGTGCGCACAGCTTGGTGTCGGACCCTGCACATTCCATGCTGCCCATGCTCCCACCCCCCCCTCTGTTATTCTAAACTCTTCCATACATTATGCATACATTCTCTGATACTTTCCCTAAGGGTATCACCCCATCACAGGTGTGTGTTAGTGTTGGTCCACAGTTCATGTAGTGGGACATGGTGGACATGTTACTGTGGTTTGCCCACATCACCTTGCATATGGCTTACGTGCAGTGTGTTATGTTATTTGGGTGTCCATGACATAACATGCATTGGCAGTACGTGCAAGACACAGGCCTTTGGCAGAGGTCTGTGCAACATTAGGTGTTGCTAGGGGCCAGATGTGGCTGGCCATTGCATTCTGTCAGTCTTACAGTCTCAGACCACCATACAGTATATAACCATGGGGTGACAAAGTAGGTGTGATAGGTGTTCATGCCAATACCTTCTATCAGTCTTGATCAGGTGGTGTGAATGCTGGCAGGGTGCTACCTACAGCTAGGGACACACCTGCATGGGACACCTGCACTGCATGCTGCATTCTTCTGCTATTGCCATATACAGGTGGGGTCATATTGTACACATTCTCCACAGCAGGGATATGATCAGAGAGGTACCTGTGGGGTGGTGTTTGCGTGAGCTGGGTGCATGTGTGCTATGGACACTACTTGCATCTGACACACAGATATGCATGGGACATTCCAGTTATGCTGGCATGTGCAGGTACATCACCTGTTTCCCAATACATCAGTCCTACCTCCTTTGTGATCTGCAAGTGTTAAGGCAGACATCATCAGTATCCCCTACTACAGGACCAGTTAATCGTATGCATACCTGTATGTACAATTCCAAGGGTGTCTCCATTTCACAGTGACACAATATATACTGCATATGTCTGGGGTACTTTCCCCTGTGTACTGCTTTTATATCCAGCTCAACAGCCATGCCATGGCAGTCTTCCAGATGGTGACACATATTACCACCATACATTTACAATGGCTTACTGCTAGCATGTGTTATGCTGGTGGGAATTGTCTTTGGCACTGCAGTTTTGAGGGCTTGTCCCTGTCATCAGCAGTAGTGGGCAATGGCCACCACATCTTACCTCAACATGCATACATACTGACCACTCTCTCACAATATGAAACATACCAAACTAACACACACAGACCTGCATATTGTGCAAATGCTATAACCTATCCTGCTACCTTGGCCACCTCTGGCCATCTGTGCTCCACTGGTATTGTACCTACTCATACATGTTACTACATTTCTACACAGGATTGGGAGGTGGGGGCACACCTGACTGTTACTACATTTCTATGCTGGATTGAGGAAAGGGGCACACCTGAAAGTTTCTACATGTCTACATAGCAGTGGGGGGGGGGGGCACACCTGACTGTTACTACATTACTACATAGCATTGTGTGGGGGGCTCCTGTTTCTACATTTCTACACAGGATTGGGGGGGCACACTTGACTGTTACTACATTTCTACACAGGATTGGGGGGACTCCTGACTGTTTCTACATTTCTACACAGGGTTGGGGGCCACATCTGACTATTTCTACATGTCTACATAGGATGGGGGGCACACCTGACACTTGTACACATTTGCTATGTCTGTACTGGTATATCAGGTACTCCATTTCATTCTGTATTCTAACCTATCATGCTGACTAGAGGCATATCAGTGTACTACAGGTTTTAGATTTGGTTGACCTACATATTAGTGTCTGACTTCCTACCCTTCAAAACTACCATCCCACTGCTTGACCTGCTGTAGTCTGTCTGTGTAGGCCTTGGGGGGAGGTTACTCATAGGCGTCATTCAGAGGCCATAGCACAGCCTTTGTTTGTGTTTGTCTACACCTGTCCTGCTGGCTGAGACTGTGCCTTTGTTTGTGTTTGTCTACACCTGTCCTGCTGGCTGAGACTGTTGTTGGGTATGTGAACCTCTCTGACTGGCACCTCTTTGACTGGCATGTGCGAGTCATATGTACACACATGTCCAGCACATTTCCTGCAGTGGGGTTTGTTGCCCTGTGTAGTACTGTCTACTGTGGAGACGCCAGTATTTGTTACAGATCTCATGGTGCCACTATCGGTGTCTACTATCTGCTGGCATACCATTCAGCCACCCGATTCCCTTGCATGCTCACATCCATACCATAGATACAGGTAACGACACATTCTACTCCATTCAGCAGGTGGTAGGTTGATTGACTTACCTTGTGTGTGTGCCAGTATTGAGGATGGTGCTTGAGGGCTGCCTATGTCAGATGCACATAGTACACTCCCTATACATGGTTGAGCACAGGAAGTGTCATGTTTGGCATCCCTTTTACTGTATGTGTGAGTCAGAGGGAGGTGTCATTCCCTGAGTCCCTACTGTGTCAGTGTATGTGTTATGCGTTGCCTCTTTGCCAAGGCCAGAAGATACTGGCCTCCATCTGCCTACTGGGGCAGGCTCAGGTTGTTCCTCCTCCAAGTCACTCTGTACCTGTGCAGGCATTGGTGGGGGGCTGTGGGGCCCTGCCCCGTGCTATTCTTGCTGCAGCTGTTTCCACAGGATCATATTGTGTAGCATGGCATATACCATAACAATTTCAGTACATGTAGCAGGTGAGTACTGCAAGGCTCCAGCGGATGTGTCCAGGAACCGGAACTGTGACTTGAGCATCCCAAACACACACTCTATTATAAGTCTGGTCTGGGTGTGTGCCTCATTATGTTGTTCATGTTCGGGTGCGTGTGCATTTCTGATGGGTGTCATCAGCCACGGCTCCAGTGCATAACCAGCATCCCCCACTAGGTGACCATAAGGGATGACCCCATTGGCAAATCTGTGGTACAGCTGCATCAGATGTCAGATGTGGGAATCATGATAGCTTCCAGGGCAGCCAGCACACATTCAGTATAATGCCCTGGGCATTGCACATGACCTGGCAGTTGATGGAGGGGAAGCGCTTGCAGTTGATGTAGACCCTACCATGATCACCGGTTGGTGCTTTGATGCATGTGTGCATGAAATCTATAGCACCCACTACCTCAGGATATTCTATTATTTGGTGGAAGAGATGCATATTGCTGGCCAACACCTCACGGGTGCTGAGGAAATATATGTGCTCACCGGCATGTGCTGACATGGCATCCAGGAACTGGTGGAATACTCTGGATGCTGATGCCTGTGAGATTCCCATGATGTCACCAGTTGAGCTTTGGGAGGTACCTGTGGCTAGTATTCCTAGGCCTACACATACCTTGGTATCCACTGGGATGGGGCCCCCTCTGTCAATTCGGCGTGGCAGGCACAGCTCAACAATTTGTTGTATTAGGTCCCTGTCCACCCTATAGCGCTCCACTATCTCCAGCTCATGTAGCCCCTGGTAGGTTACCCTGGGTCTGTACACTCTTCTTCGTCACCTCACTACGGGTTGGTCGACAGCATTCACATCCTCATCACCCTCAGCCTCTTCCACATGTTGTGTGATGCCTGCTGCAACCCCTATCATTTTGTTGTTTTGTTTGTTAAAAGTTCCCCACTTGCATAAACCGGTGGTGTAGAGTATGGGAAACAACAGAGGGGAAGGTGTTTGTTTGCATAGTTTATAGAAGTGTTCTGGGATGGGCTGGCCTGCTGCCTGTGTAATTGGCTGATTCTCATACATCTCACCTGCCAGCTATGCTAGCTCTCCTAGATTACCTTCCTACTACTGTCTTCCCTTCCCATTGCCTTCCTGTTTAAGCCTGGGGGGGGGTGCGCCGTGCAAACACAGTGCTCAAATGTGCAGAGAGCTGCTATTTCCTGGTTTACCTTTTATTTTTTCCTTTAAAACCCAGTGTGTGGCGCGCACATCCGCTTAGGCAATGTACAGAGTTGCTAGGCAGCTTCAGACAGACACCCTTGCCTAGCTGTGCTAAGCTAGGAGCAAACCTGAGCCACAGGGCTCCAACCCCCTATGATGTCAGCTAACTCCTAGGCTTGCACCAAGCTATTCCTGCTCTTACACTGTTGGGAGCCGACTAGCATGCAGGGGAAATCTGGGAGAAACCATCATTCCCCTCATTTGCATAGGATTGCCTGCTAATGCATAGTTACATGCCCCACACTGAGCCCCCCCCCCCCTTAGCAACCACTATTCACTGGCCATGTTGTCTTTTGCCTGCCATTGACTATAATGGCAGAATAGTGATTTTAGTAAGAATGCTTATTTTAGGTTTATTTTCTTATTTTCCCCCAGATCCCATTTGTGCACCACTGCCCTACGCTTAAACAGCCAAGATCAGCTAAAAAAAAAAAAAATTTTTTTTTTCAACTGTTTTCCATGCCAATGGGCTTATACTTGGCCACTGGCATGCTTTCTAAATGATATCCACTCTTTATTTGGAGCTGTCATGGCTCCGTTTTGGGATTTGCAGAAATGTACTCCGTTACTGGCGGAGTACATTTCTGCAGATTACACTAGTCCTGCACGGCCAGTTTCCAGCTTCCTGGATCACAAATTCGCATCATTTGCATGAATTCCTCCTGGACTGCAGGACTAATGCAGGAGCGCTTGTGCACACCCCTACAGGTTATTCCTGGATCGCACAGCAGACATATTGCCTGCTGGAGCTCCTGCATGCCATGCAAGGCTTTCAGAATCCAGGAGTAAGTGTACGCGATATGTATTCAATAAAATTCTTGTCATATTTTATATGCTTTCTAGTCACTCAGAAAGATTACACTAAGTGTACATGTAGTCTACAGTTTGTGGTAACCTTTAGGAATCCCTGTATTTAAAGCTGCAAGATCATCAGTAGGAAAACTAAAATTAGGAGGAAGAAGGTGCGAGTTGTCTGTGCTGTCTGTTTATTCAGAAGTGTACACTTAGTGTAAGCTTTATTGAATCTGACCCCTACTTTTTACCTATTTTTTTTCTTTTTTTCTGGGTCCATAAGCATATTGTTTAGCTGGAAGAGTTTTTTTTTTTCTTCTGACATAAGAATGAATGCATTATAAGGAGATTTTTTTATTCATTTTACAGAGATAAGAGATGAAATTTTTCGCATTTCTATTTTTATCTAAGTAGAGAAATGATAAATTCAATCGCTTAACTCACTGTACTTATACCAGTCCTTGCTCACTGTGTGTACAGCCCCAACTTGGTAACCATTTGAAATGACAAGACCCATTAGAGCAAGTCCCAAAATATGGAGACTGAACTGCCTAAAGAACGGGCTTAGATATTATAAGTCAGAGATGCTATTTCTAGGAATATTCTCTTTTTTCCAAGGTATGGCAATCTCAGAGTTGGTATATGTAAGTTCAGGGCTTTGGTGGGGGGGGGGGCTGCAACAGGGATTGCCCCCACATGCAAAAAGGATTTATAAGGGAGAGAATGAAATTCAAGATTTGCTCTTCTCTAGGCTTTTGGTGTTGTTTTCGGTCTATTTTTTTTTCTAGATTTTGGGCACTCAGCACTACAAGGGCTGACATTTCAATAGGGAGCCCTTAAACATAAATATCCGCTCCAGTATACACAACTTAACTTACCTGATGAAACATCCGTTACTGCAGACTGAGTTATATTCTCTGAAAGTAAAACTTGTCAAACAGAACAATTTGTTAACACATCACAGTGGTTGCTTTAAAAAAATTACCTGCACAGAGAGTTTTCCAGCATTCTGTATCTGAATTAACTTATCTCAATAGACCGCCAAAACTACTTTATCCAACTTCAAAACAATCATAAAACTAACCCACAAAAATTCTGGGCAGGTATAAATTCACTCTTAAAACCTGGCACTATAGAAAACCCAAACCCCAGCCCAGATTTACAAGACATAGATCTTGCTACCCAATTCAATTCTTTCTTCATAGACTATTTCCAAACTTACTTCTTCTTTTACACATAACAATGCACCTCCTACCCCCTCTACTCACAACCAACCTCCCCCTCCAACTCCTTTCTCTCATTCACTCCCACCTCAACTCCCCCATTTTTGATTAAACCTACTACAACTTCTACTATAAGAAAACTCCTACAGAAATTAAAACTATGCACCAATGCCCCTGGCAACATTCCCTATTACCTCAGTATAGATGCTGATGCCATTGCCCTCCCTATCAGTATCCTCATCAATCACTCTATCCAAGAAGGTTTAGTCCCTGAAACTAGGAAAAAAGCTTACATCATCCCTCTACACAAAGGAGGAAAGAATACTAACATCTCCAATTTCTGTCCCATAGCCATCCTCTCACCCATTTCTAAAGTCCTAGAGAAATGTATCCACCTTCAACTCCTTCCCCATCTCTTGGACAACAATCTACTAACCCCTACCAAACACGGATTCAGACCCCATCATAGTACTATGACAGCCCTCCTATCCTTCCTTGAAACTGTGAATAAAGCTAGAGATTCTGGACTCATTGTATCTACCATTCTTCTTGATCTTTCTAAGGTCTTTGATACTATCTCCCATAACCTACTTCTTACTAAACTATCTAATCTAAACCTTTCTCTCTCTTCACTCAACTGGTTTAACAGCTATCTCTCCAATAGACAACAAGCAGTTAAGTGGAAAAAAAGCTACCTCCTCCTTTCTAAATACCCCAACAGGTGTCCCACAAGGTTCCATTCTGGGCCCCCTTCTCTTTAATATTTTCATTAATGACTTTTTCCACGCTATCCCTCAGGCTAATATTATTCAATATGCAGATGATTCCACAATCATCTGCACTGCCTCATCCATCCCAACTCTTTTAAAGCTAACCCAGGATGCCTTCTCCACCACTGAAAATTGGATGAAAGACAACCATCTAACTCTTAATGCTGCTAAAACCAAACTCATGATATTTACTCCTTCAAAAACTACTAACATCGATCATAAATCATTCTCCATCTCCAGCCAAAATAACATCCCCCTTAAGCTTGTATCAGAAACCAAACTATTAGGAGTCCAAATTGATGACAAGCTTAAATTCAATTCCCAACTACTACAAAACATAAATAAAACCCACCAAAAACTTGGCATGCTCTACCGTCATAATCGATTCCTCAGCTCAGCTACTAAGATTACTCTCTCTACTACATTTCTCCTACCCTCCCTTCTCTATGGGGCACCTCTTCTTACTAACCTACAACCCTCCCTGAAAACCAAACTATCCTCTTGTTACAATAAAATTGCCAAATTCGCCACTTGTGACAAATCATCAACCCACCACTGTGAACCACTCTACAAACTGAACTGGTTAGAGCTACCCAACTACCTCTCCTACACCCAACTCACATATGCTCACAAACTGATTTTCCAGCCATCCCTCTGCCCTGCACTCTCTTCTACCCTTAAAATGCACCACACTCAATGACATCTAAGATCAAACAATCAAGACCTCATAGAAATTCACAGACCCCTCCACCCTCCTGGACTAAACCTCCTGTCCTTCTCACTAGCACGCTTATGGAACTCCCTTCCTCCCTCCATTCGTACCATTACAAGCCTCCCATCCTTTAAAAAATCACTCCACTCTCATCTAACCTCCACATGGGAGTGCTCCTGCTCTCACCCCTCATAACCTACTCTTTACTCTAGTACCTTTTCTCTTCTTTCACTCTAAACATCAGGTAGCATTACTCATGGGCTACCAGTATACTGCTCTCACCCCTCATAACCTACTCTTTACACTAGTACTTTTCTCTTCTGTCACTCAAAATCCTAGGTAGCATTACACATTGGCTACCAGCATACTAACTAACTCTCCTCAAAAAAAAAAAATATATATATATATATATATATATATATATATATATATATATATATATAGTTGTTCTTATAACCTGTGTTTTTAGCTCTCTCTACATGTTTAATTACATAAACTGTACAATGTTTAACCCCATGTAATGTATATGTATATCCTCATCTTTGTGTAATCTGTATGTGGAGCTTTTCTCCCCAGGACTCCATTGAAAATGGGTTCTTCGAGCCCAATAGACTATCCTGGTTAAACAAATGCAAATAAATAAATAAAATAAATACATAAACTTTACAAAACATACTCTACTTTTCTGTGAACACCTCATTGTCATCAATTTTCCAATTATATTCTTCCTCTCTTATGCTCTCTGGTAAACTATTTTCCTTATCCAACAGTCCACTACAATGCTTATGCCCATTTTAATCTAAGGCAGAATGACACAAACGCCTTTGCAATTCTTTTTAGCTATATTCAACTCACTTGCCCATGAGAATGTCACTTTGCAGTTCCTTGACAAATTTCTTAAATGGTGTTAAAGTTAATAAGATACAGCTTTGTGACATAGATTTTCCTTTAACAATAAAATAAAATGGATACATATTGAAATTCTGATAATGTCCTTTGACTTGTAAGTGCTTTTAGTACCATATACAGATCTGCTGTCGAATGTATTGTGTAACAGATGTGTTAATGTAGTGTAATACTCATGTAATATTTTAATATGTGTAAATTACATTAAAATTTCCTTGACTAGGTTCATGTATGTCCTTTATACAACATTGTGCTTAGTTTAGGATTTTGTTTCCTGGATTTTCTTCTTCAGACAAATACAAAAATTATAATAATGATTTAGCTAATTGGCAGTAACAAGGCAGGTGGCCTGGAGACTATTAAAGAGCCTAGCCTAATTTTCCAACTCCCCCAGTGCACTTGTAAGTGACTTGCTAAGATTCACACAGTAGGAGGCTGTGGGGAATCAAATCCTGGATAAGTGGAAGCAGCTTTTTAGCAGTTCATAGCCTTAATCCTCTGTAATAACTGCCAACTAGAAAGTTTTATTTTTCTTTTCATTTCTGCAACAGGTGAACTGTAGCACTGCATTAACATACTTATGAGTACAAAAATATTTTGGGGGTGTAAATTGTAGTAAATACATCTAGAATACTGAGTTAAACAAATATATCCTTTTATGACCACATATAAAACACAGGAAGTAGTGCTAAGGACATACAAGTTTTTAATCTATGATGGCCCAAGGTAGGAGCTGCAGAAAAAGTGAGTTCACCACCAAGTATCTGGCCAACTGGACAGCTACAGGTTTCACTCAAAAAAACTATAATAGATCGCACCATGTTGATAACCAAATTCTGTAACATATACGGCAGTGAATAAGATAATTAATTTGTCCTTGACTGAGAAGATGCACCAAATGTGATAAGGCTGTCTTTCAATGGAGTGGAAGGCAAATAAGTCACGTAAAGTAGCTCTAATCAACATTCAATATGTTTGTAAGGTCTGGAATAGCAGAGAGAAAATAAGTGGTCTGAGATTTGATTTCTGCAAAATTGAAGAAATACGTGGGTGATCCTAACCCACAGAGGATAATGATCTGAACAACCTAATCACCACCAACAGGCATCAGATCATGGTTGGAGAACATTTGAAGCAACTATGCATGATCTATGGAGTCAATCACATTCTGCTCATTTTTACTTCAGGATAGTATACAGTGCAAACAAAAGAGAAGTCCTTTTTGTAACCTCATCTGAAACGATGATGGCAGTATGACAGGATATAACAGACAGAAATGATTTTCAACCTAAGTCACAACAGTCTTTTCAAAATTTTTGCCATAATCTGAAGAAATAAATAGTCTGTAATGTATAGGTGGCATAGTACATTTACAGGTTTCATACTAGTACATCAAACTATGTGAATATCTTTAATTTACACAACTGTCATAAAGACTCATTCATTCTCCGATTACTAGCATAATCCACTTAAAGGTCTCTGGGGAACCTAAACCAGCATCAGCATTCAAATTTAATTACAGATCAGGCACAAGTCCGCTGCAGGATGTACAAACACACACAGATACTCATACAGATGCATTATGAAACTATGTGTGCTGGTGGACATCACAGTTGTACAGCAAAAGTAGCCCAAGTGAAGCAGCTGGATTGGACCCACTCACCAAAAATGGATGACTCAGTAGTAAAAATCACAAAACCACTTTAATCGAATCAGTACATAAATCCAGCAACAAAATGGATAAGCGCTTTTGTCTAGATAATCTAGACTTCATCAGACATTTAAAGCATAGATACTTCCTTTTATGCAAACCAAACAGGAAGTGACATAATTCAAAGTTGATTAGGGGTGATATATGACTTTACATTAAATATTCATGAGATGAATAAATTAAAATTAAATCTTAAATAAAGCAACAGACTGCAAGACACAACCCCCCCACCGCAGTATAAATACAAGTTAAATGCATTAAATAAAAAATGAAACTACAAATGTATAAAATGACTGATGGCATGTAATGTACGCTTAAACGAAAATATTTCAATCAGCTCCTTACTGAAATTAAAGGCATTGGAGAGGAAATATGACCTCCCAAATAATTACTGTTTACTATACCATGGTACACACACAGACATCATATTGTTATTTTACATTGTTTTAAATGATTTTTTTTCTATTACAAAACTTTTTTTTTAGCCAGTAGGGTTATATTTTATATATATATATATATATATATATATATATATATATATATATATATATGTATATATATATATATATATATATACATATATATACTATGTTCAGGCAAGTTTTATCTTCTTTTTAACACAAAAATAAGTATAGGAAATGTTTTTTCTTGTAACATTAGAGCTGTGCTTATCCACAGACCCCAACTTCCTTGGCATTTATTTGCTACTAAACTGCCTGCCTACAGAAATGTGCATGTCTGATCTTACTGTAAGTGGACAACAAAGAAAAACAAAGATGAACTGTATAAAAAAGATCAGTGATCTTTGGCTGTGCCACTTAATAAAATGCTGTGGAAGGTATTTGATCTGGGACACTTCTCCCAGTCTAGTGCTATTGCCTCATTCTACCTAATACAGGGAGAACATTTGAGAAGGCCAATCCATTTAGTTTCTGCTTTTCCTTTCTCTCTTTCCACTTAAAAAAAAATCTAAACTTGTTTCCTGCCTTTCCTGTGGGTAGTCTAGTCTGGATACAGATTTGCTGTGTCCAGGACTGTTTGTGGGCTTCTGAGCCCCCAAGCCTTTCTGTGTTGGAGGGAAGCCTTCTAGCTTAATTTTGTTTCTTTGAACTAGCCATTTTTTTAGTTTCAGCGCTCATCTGTTTCTTTGAGCTCAGCACTTGTTCAGAACTCATTGTAAGCACTAAATAAGCTACAAATTACTATAGCACTCAACTTTCCTCACTTGTCTAGAGGAAAACAGTTTCTAGTGCTTAACAAATAAGCACCTATCCAGGCATGTCTAAGGGTCATCTCCCGGTGTTTTCTCCTGTCTACCTGATGAATATGCAGCAATTGCCTCAGGTACACAGACAACCCTCTCTTCCTGCCACCCAACACTACAACCTGTGAGAGATGCACTTGTATAGCCAAACTGGAAGCAAAGCTCTCTTCACCCAAGACTCTACTAGACAATCAAGAGGAGAAGGTAAACTCTTACACCACACTACACTCATCACATAGTCCCTCAAAACCTACACCACTAAAACACACAAACATAAAACACATACCTACATTCACGGTGGCTCTCAGTAAAAACCTGCCCAAGCAACAGGGACCTCCAAAGCAGAAACACAATCAACCTCCACCCCCAACACAACCCAAATGACACACAGCCCACAAACTCAGTGTGCCACTCAACCACAGCCCATAAGGCATAATAATGTACCCAACACTCTAGTCATAGGTGACTCTATAGTCAGGCACACTGACGTTCCACTCACCAGGCTAAACAAGGAGAAAGTTACTGTCAGCTGCCTGTGGATTGCCAGGATCCACCACATAATGCATGCACTCAGGTCACTCCACAAGTACAAATATGACTCTGGAATTGTCCATGTAGGTGTGAATGATCTGAGAGGTACCTCCCTGTACTACATGAAAAGGGACATGGAGGAGCTGTCCGATCTTGTAGCCCAGGCAGGTATGATCATAGCCCTGAGTAGCATCCTGCCATCACCCAGAATGATATCACAGTACAAGGACAAAATGACTGACTTCAACAATTGGCTAAGCTTCTGGTGTCATTCTAAGGGATCCAGTATCTGCCTGGGATGACATGATCTGACTATGCTTTGCCAGAGATGGCCTGCACCTGTCGCCCCTGGGATTCCGGATACTGGCTAAGGCTCTAGCAACCCCTATTAGTGCCTTTTTTAGGCAAGGTTCAAATGACAAATTCACCACCGTAACAGGTACAAGCAAGCAGAATCTGAGGGTATTGCTACTCAATACTAGAAGTCTAAACCTCAAAATACACTCACTCGAGGCACTCCTTAAAATGGAGAACATCGACATCTGTGCAGTGACAGAGACCTAGTTGAAGGCTCCAGAGAGTACCCCTGCATTACCAGGCTATAATTCATGCCACACCTTTCAGCCACCTAACCTGGACCGAAACACTAAAGGTGGAGGCGTGTCCATATTCATTAAGAATATCCACACCTCCAGGCTAGATGCTCAGCATAATGCATCTGGGATTATCCAAGTGCAACTAATTCTGGGCAAGACCGCAATCCAAATTGTAGCTTGCTACAGATCCCCCACCATGCCTCAGGATTCCCACTCTTCATTTCTTGATACACTGGAAAATATTAGGGTACAACCTAACACCCTAATAATGGGTGATTTCAACTACCCCACCATTAACTGGGAAAACTACTCATGTACCAACTCTTGTGCTCAACGTTTTCTAGAATTCATAAATTCCAATGCCTTGGATCAACTTATCCACACCCCCACCAGGGGCAGCAATATCGTAGACCTGGTTATTACCACAGAAGTGTCAAACTTCATGACACCCATGCTGACGGACAATAGAGGTATGACTGCTGAATCCTACACAAATGGACTTTATAAGCATTTAAACAAGTGCATGGATCATGCAATCCCTAACAGAAACAAGATGCTATCCTCCAAAAAAAGGAAGCCAATCTGGTGGTCCCCTGCCATAAACTCTACAAAAGAAGAAAGAAACTGTTGCAAAAAAAGAGTAAAATCCCATGATTGGAGGAACTCCCTGGTCAGCCTCAGTAAGAAGCTGAGATCTCTCATAAAATCCTCCAAAGCTAGTTACGAAAACAAAATCGCCACTGACTCTAAAAACAACCACAAAGCATTCTTTAGCTTTGTCAAGAATCTCAATGGCAACACTCAGATCTGCTCTGAGTTACAGCACAATGGCACTAAATATACAGAACTAACTGATATTGCCAACATTCTGGCAGATAGGTTCAGTGCTAACTTTACCCTCCTTTCATCCCCTAAAGGGCCCATCTCTATACCGGAGGAATGCAAAGTTCCTGTAATCACGGCTGCACAGGTAAAAAATACACTCTCCAAAGCCAAAAACACAGCATCCATGGGACCTGACAACCTCCCAAGCTGCGTTCTACATGAACTACAGAATGAACTGGCACCCCACCTAAGTACCATGTTCAATCATAGCCTCACCTCAGGTTATGTGCCACTGAATGGCGCACAGCGACAGTTATCCCACTCCACAAAGGGGGAGCCACCACGGACCCTGGAAACTACCGCCCCATTAGCCTGATGGGCCTGGTCTGCTAGGCTATTGAATATATCATCATGGAACTTATAAACAATGACATTTGTAATCTTCAAACTCAGGACCCCACCCAGTTCGGGTTTGTAAATGGCAGATCATGTCTCCTAAACCTGATAGACTTCTTTGAAGCGGGCACCAAAGCAGAACAGGAGGGTAAGGTGGTTCTCGCAGCCTATCTAGATCTCGCCAAGGCTTTCAACACCATCCCCCAATCTGGAATTATAGATAAACTCACTAAACTAGGTATAAATCCCTATGTCACAAGATGGGTTGCCAACTGGCACACTGACAGAACCCACACTGTGAAAGTAGCAAACTCCAAATCTAACTTCAGACCAGTGATAAGTGGAGTACCACAGGGTTTAGTCCTGGGTCCTCTCCTGTTTGGTATCTACTTCTCTAAAGTACAGGCTAACACAGAAGGTCTTTGGCTAATGAAGTTTGAAGATGACTGCAAACTAGGAGCCATAATTAAAACTCCAAAAGATGTGGACATCCTACAAAACAGCCTCGCTGAGACAGATGCCTGGTGTCAAAGCCATGACCTCAAGCTCAATGCCAAAACGTGCATTGTCATCCCTTTTGGTAAAAACTCTGTACCCATGAACTACCACATAGGCGGTACTCTACTTAACACTGAAAGTGTGATAAGAGACCTTGGGACACAGGTGGACAGTAGTCTCTTCTTTGATAATCACATCGCCACAGTAGTCAGGAAATCCTTCTACGTGGCACACCTCATCACAAAAGGTTTCTCATCCAGGAAAAAAAGAGGTCATTGTTCCCCTCTACTCGTCACTCATTAGACCCATTATAGAGTACAACGGCCCTTTTGGTATGTACCTCACAAGGCATCTACAACAACTGGAAAGGCCGCAGAAATACCTCACAAAGAGGATTACTGGCCTCAAACAGATGCCCTACGCAGACAGTCTCAAAACACTGCAGCTTTACTCCGTCGCATATCGCCTACTCAGAGGCGATCTCTACCTAACACACAAAGCTGTGTCAAACCCAGAACTTTTGGACATGCGCCACTTAAAGAAATTCCAATCCGTCCAAGCTACATGCTGTAGGGACCTAAACCTTCTCACCACAATAAACAGAACATGCTGGAGGGATAGATTCCTATCCCAGAGACTTCCCATACTCTGGAACAAACTACCTATGTCAAACAGAGCTCCTCATTAGCACTCTTCAAGAAAAATCTTGATGATTGGATGGGAGATAGGAAATTCACCCCGGGGATCACTTCTGTGGCTCTGCTCGACAGGGGCACAGGAAAATAATTTTCTTGGGTTTCGAAAGCCAGGGTACCTTTTGGCTAGGCTTATATAGGCCCTAGGGCCAACAGTCTAGTACCTACCTATGAACCTATGAATTCAAACAGTAAGTGGCTTGTGGTGCATCAGCGGACCATTTCCTTGAAAGCAGTTAGCCTACTCTGAGGTTGTGTGACGTTGGAATATGTTATATTAAGGGTGGACCCCAATTGTGTAAGATGCTTGTCTCCAAACAAGAAAAATCTTTCAGTTCTGCCTTATTTTTGTCCACAACATCCCAAAAAAACATTTGTAGAGAGAACAAGTTCAATTACTCATTTCATCAATTGTATTACGCAAAATACAAAATGCACTGTCTCATACAGACTCAGACTTGCACTGTATAAGCACCTCTAATGCTGTATGTCTTCTGCAGCAATGAGAAAATACAAGTAAAATAAATATATCACCACATGCATGGCAAAATGTTGTTAAACATTAACATTATATTGCATTCCGAAACCTCTCTGTCAAAAATGGAGTTTTATGTCACTTCATGAGTCTATTTCTTAATTAGTCCTAGTAAAATTTTATATCCATTTCTCAAAGTTCCTCTTAAATACTACTGCATTTTCAGTGGAAACTATGTTTTAGGCTAAGGAGATGGAATGTACTGCATGAGGAAAATTGGCTTAGAAACCCTCACTTGTTTCCTTTTTCCTTAATGAAATATTCAATTTAATAAGGTTTCAAATTATAGCAATCTATTTCCAGTCTAGTCACTCACCACCAACAGTATGAGGTGCTCAGGTGCCACAAAACCACTGCAGTGGATCTCTGTCTAACCTTAATCTATGCCATTATATACAAGCTATACAGAAGCGGCTCATCTAACTTTGTTCAGTGCTTATCTGCAGTGGCTTTAGTTGTGATGTGGCAAGGCTTGGCATTAGACACATACAGCTGCTGACACATCCTGGCTGCTCAACCGCCAAGTTAGTGTGGCCACTCCAAAATGCTAAAGAGAAGATGTCTTACAGCAGGTCACTCAATGTGACACTGGCCTAAACAGGCTGTGGTGGGTCTATATTAAATCAGCAAAATCTCACTTCAAAGAACAGCATTTCATCGGAAATGCCGTTCATCGAATTCCGCTATTGTGGAGGCCTGTATCCCTCACATCCTCTGCTAATTATATATATTCCAACTCTGAGATCGCACTATGGTGGGAAAAGGGCAAATTTTCTGATCTTCATTGTATCACGATCTCAGTATGAGCAGTTTGAGAAACAGCATGTTCAATGTAACTGCACCGAAAATGCCATTCGCTGAACTGAAATTTCGATGAACTAATAGAGACCCACTGTGGTGATATTCATTCTAGAAGTCTGGAGATGATGTGTACAAATGGAGAAAATACATACAGCCTATAGATAAAAACTTGGTTTAGTGACCTCATCATGTCACCAGAGCACCACAAGTACCATCATAGTGACACAGACTCATCACTTTGTATGAATCATATATTCCACTGAAAACTCTTTCCAGAACCTGATGTCCATCCTGCCTAACTCTTGCACTGAAATATTAACAACTTCATCCCTCACCACAATCTAATAAAGAATATACAGTCATATGAGTACTTTCTCTGTTATTTTGTATGTTTTGAATCAACAAGATCAGAATCAAATTACCTAATTTCACTCCTTGTTTATGACTACTACAGAGGATGCAATTTTGGCTTTGTAATCATGTTTTAAATACATCTATATAGTTTATGCATATTTAGTTCTTTTAATTTATTAGAAAAACTGCCTCCTCATTTTGGGAATGACAACATTCTACAGTTGGGATTGAACTCCGTCAGTGCTATTGGAAATGTCCATAAAGCAGCTCATACAAAAAAAAAAAAAAAAAAAAAAACTACAGTTACATATTCTGCATGTTTTACAGGTTCCACACATTGAATGGCCTATGATAAGAGTTCAATAAATTCATGTATTTCCTTAATGATTCAGTATATACTATCAAAATAATACATTTTTAAATTTCATAATTGTAACTTAGGACTGGTCTTATGATAACAGTAGCTAAATATATGCAACACTGTAGAGTTAAATAAAACATGAAGAGGAGGTTTTCACTCTATATATATCAAAACATATATATGTATGTGCACACACACGTGTGTGTATGTATGCATGTATGTATGTATACATTGTGTGTGTATATCCGAGTTTATGTAAGATTACATTTTTGAAAACTCAAACTTCCTATGGTCGAGACCATATGTTAAATTTTTTTGAAAACTCAAAGCATTTGTATGGAAATCGTGGTACAGTGGTGATCAGGCAATTTACCCTTTTCACCACTGTAATGCTATCTCAGAGTTGGTATATATAATTTGCAAGGGGTGTAGGGTGTTTTCCCCCTGCACAAATGGAGATTTTGGTTGTTTAGTTAGAGCTTTCAGAAAGTCAGACGTGGTCCTGACTGTATGAAGTTCGAGTTTCTGAAAACTCGATAATCTGATATAAACCCATATATATCTATCTATATCTATACAGATATAGCTATATACATACTATATATATATATATATATATATATATATATATATATAGAGAGAGAGAGAGAGAGCTACATACACAGTATATGGGACCATTGTGTCAGTAAGAAACCCAGTACAGCACAATTTAATAGATCAACAGTTTAATGATTTGAATATTGGTACAGCCCTTTTTCTGCAAATATAGGGACTGAACAGCAACAACAGTGGTCCTAGGACCCCATATTGTTAAAATACTTCCCACAAGCCTGTCCAGACAACGTGGTCATGGGCTTTCTACAAATCATCTATGTAGAACATACTGGTGAACTTCCATGGCCCATCTTTTATTCATGCAAGGACATAAAGGTGATTCATGTTCCATGACCAGGAAGTAATCAGCATCTCACTTTCTGAGTCAGTGGGTCTCATTATCAGATGATTAATTTCTTGCCTCCAGTATCTACTTCCCCAAGGAGACTAAGTAACATGAACATACAAATGGATATCACCCCCTTGTCCACCTTTATGAAAACATGGGGATCCACAAATTCAACAACACTGGTGAGGTTCTTTAAACATGATACACCAACAGTATTCAGCAAGTTCAGCTTTTATGCCTTGATCTTATTCAATCAAAGTATTTCCACCTCAAAACAGTTAAAATGCAACAGAGATGTCATCTATAAAAATGGATCCAATACCATTAGTTGCTTCTGGCACTGTTTCCTCAAAGGAGGGCCTGGTCTGAGTTTAAAAGTTCAGTGTACTACTTCCAACTCCTGATGATGTTCATAGACATGGTCAACATTTTTCCATCCTTGTTGAGAACTGACTGCAATCTCTCCTGTGTCACTGAAGGGTCTGATATAATCTCTTTGAAACCATCCAAAAGTCATACTTACTCTCTCAAAACTCCTCCCCCATAAGGGGTTTGTTTCAACAATTGTTCATAACTCAGGAATGCACCATGCATGGCAATCAGTCAGATATGCAGACCACACAATGGCATCAAAAAGACCTTTTTCTTTAACTTGTCAGCTTCCATCACTGCCTCTGTCCACCAATGGGTCATGTGTTTACTGCCATGACATTCACTGTTCACCTTCTGGACACAGCTTCTTCCAGCTACCTCATTTACTATGTTCTTATACAAAGTCCATTCAAAAGACACATTTCCAACCTCCCACAATATATGTGGGGAGGGGTTGTGCTGGAGTTTGAAATTAAACTTGTCCTGCAGAGAAGCATCTGACAGGTGTTCCCTGGACATCCCTTACTATACATTTGGGTTTCTTGCATTTCTACAGTTGATTCTCCAGTTCTCTAGGCTCACCAAGTAGTGGTCAGTCAATAGCTATGAACCTATCTTGACCTTTGTATTGACCCCTATGGCCTTTTGTCTGATGAAATGGCTGAAAATCAGTCACTGACCCTTGGTCAGAGATGCTGTTGTACCAAAAACAATTATAAGCAGGCTTGTTTTCAGGTATGATGTTTGATATCAGCAATTCATGGTTGTAACAGAATTCAAACAGCAGTCCAGCTTTTTTTTCTCTGATTAGGCAAGGCTTTGCTCCCCAGTGATGTCCATCCAAGTATCTACAACATTCTTTGTATGAGAGTTGCAGTATCTGGGTACAACTAGAGAGTTTGGTTTTAGCACTTGTGCTTAAGGCCAGTTATTTTACATTTAGGGTTTTTGTGGAGAAACCCTCATTAAACCCTGTTGTCCCTAAGTCCACCAAGTATTCAGAGCACTGCATTTCTGTGAATTTGTACAGAGCTGATATAGTAGACAGCTAAATTCTCCTGTCTCTGAGCAGAGTTGAACCTATTCCCATCTTATATTCCAAACTGATAAGTACACTTTTTGCAACTCAGTTTGCACTGTGCTGTATTTATAGATTTGCTTTATTATTTATATATTTATTTCTCAGGGTAGCTTAGAAGCTAGATTCAGGTGGGGGTTGTTGAACCAGCCCATCTTAACTGATTGCCATTGCCTGAGGTATAACTTCTGCGTTGTTCTTCCATTGCCAGAATCTCCTTCTGTTTTGACCGTGTGCGCTTCTCAAACAATCTGGAAATATAGAGCTGATAAGTATATGTTTTGGCACTTTTTAACTGTTCAGAGTTCAGCACTGTCTTAATTTTTGCTTGACTGAATTATTTATATATCTGCTGGCATTGTTTTCTGATATTCTAAGTGGCTCCATTTTGATTTTCTCCTAATTTACTGTTTCTGCACTTGTTTTTAGTCATTTTTAATTTAATTGCATTTATTTAAACTGCATTTGCTTTAATGCTGCTACACACCGATGTGCTAGCTTGCACTGCCTTTGAATTATTTTTGCTGCTGCTTTTCTGTAAAAGAAAAACAAAAAAAAATAAATAAAACAACAAAAAAGTTCTACGCTTGTTTCCTGCTTTCCTGTAACTAGTCTAGTCCAGATAGAGATTTGCTGTATCCAGGACTGTCTGTAAGCTTTTGAGCGCCCCCCCCCCCCAAGCCTTTCTGTGTTGGAGGGAAGCCTTCTAGCTTATCAGTGGGAGTGTTAAGCAGTAACAAAGCCCATCTTCCACAAGAGGAGTGGTTTCTGGCCCAGAAATTGTAGTTTATTGTCTGTTTGGGCAGTTTTTCCATCCCTTTCAACTTTCTGATTTTAAAGACTGCATTTGTGCTCGTTTCCCACCTTTCCTGTATCTAGACTAGTTCAGATACATATTTGTTGTATCCAGGACTGTTTGTAAGCTTCTGAGCCCCCGCCAAGCCTTTCTGTGTTGGAGGGAAGCCTTCTAGCTTATCAGTGGGAGTGGTAAGCATTAGGTAGCCTATCTACCACAAGAGGAGTGGTTTCTGGCCCAGCAATTGTAGTTTATTGGCCATTTGGGCAGTTTTTCCATCCTTTTCAACTTTCTGGTTTAAAAGTCCATGTTTGGGTGGGTCTATGCTTGTTTAAGCTCCGCCAAGCTGAGGTAAATTATTAATGGTGCCAGAAAGTCTGCTTTTCAGTTGTTCCCTTGAATCTTGCTAGTTCTCTCTTGCACTTCATATAGCTTAATTGCTTCACACTTCAACAGGTTTTTGTAGCAATTATTGTAGCACACCTAAGTGCCATCAGCACTAGTTGTTCTTCATGGAAATAGCACCAGTACTTAGTAGTTATGACCACCCCTCCTGGCATGATTAAAGGACAGTTCCCTGTGCTTTCTCCTATTAACCTGGTGCACTTGAGCATTCAGAGACAGTGTAGTAACTGCCTCGTGTACACATACAAAGTACAGTTTTGTACCTACCATAAATGTAGATGTTCGAGGATTCCCTTGCTGCAGTCCTGACAATTGGGTATAGTCCGCGTCCCAGTCGGCCCGAATACCAGAGTATAAGGCTGACGTCGGTCATGGCGCCTTAGACTGACGTCAGTACGTCAGGGTACTAATGCGCATGACCGACGTCATTTCCTCAGTCTTTTCTTGCCCCAGATGTCAGAAGACCCAAAAAGACAAGTCCCAAAAACAACCTGCACCAAAAAACATGTACAATATATACAGTAATACATACAAAAAATATAAGCATGTAAACTCACCTACACAACCACCCTGAAACACAGAGGGGAAGGAGGGAGGGTAAATTGGACTGCAGCAAGGGAATCCTCGAACATCTACATTTATGGTAGGTACAAAACTGTACTATGTTCTTCGTCTTCCCTTGCTGCAGTCCTGACAATTGGGTAGAATCCCAAAGCAGAGGTAAGGGAGGCTGGCAAATTATAAAGTAGCAGGAGCTGACAACATGCCTTGTAAAACAGCTGTGGCAAAACCAGCTCTAGTCTTAGAGTATATAGGCAGGTGATAATGCCTAGAGAAAGTATGCACTGAACTCCAAGTAGCTGCCTCCAGAATATCCTTAGTTGCCACCCCCCTTAGAAATGCTGTTGAAGTGGCAGTAGCCCTAGTGGAATGAGGCCTAATCCCAGCTGGAACCTCTTTGCCATGATGGGAATAACAAAATGCAATGCAAAAGCCAATCCACCTAGAAATAGTTTGTTTTGACACAGGCTTGCCCTGTGAACTTAAAGCAAAAGAAACAAGTAACTGCTGAGACTGTCTAAAATCTTTAGTCCTGCTCAAATAATAACGCAATTGCCTGTGTACATCTAAAGTGTGCAAAATCTTTTCCCCTTTATTTTGAGGATCTGCAAAAACGTAGGCAAATGAATAGTTTGGTTTAAAGCCACACTAGAAACCACCTTAGGCATAAAGGAAGGATTAGTACGTAATGATACCCTGTCCTTATGGAAAATCAAAAGGGCTCTACTGCCATAAGGGCCTGCAACTCAGACACCCTTCTTGCAGAAGTAATAGCCAACAGAAAAGCAGTCTTCCATGACAAATATTTCAATTCAGCAGTAGCTGCAGGCTCAAAAGGTTGTAGAGTAAGTTTTTCCAACACAAAATTGAGATCCCAAGCAGGAGTAGGAGCTCTACGTGGGGGTCTTATATTCTTTGCCCTCTAAGAAACTGCTTGAACAAAGGATGCGAAAACAAAGGTGGGTCACAATCATAGTGAGCTGAAATTGCTGCAGCATGAATCTTTATGGAAGAGAAAGACAAACCTTTGTCCAATAATTCAGTAAGATATTGAAGAGCCACACTCAAATTAGGCTCTGAAATCTCCAAATTCTTTGCTGTACTCCAAAACAAAATCTCTTCCATTTTTCTGCGTACACTCTCCTAGTACTAGGCCTTCTAGCTTCCATAATCACATTTAAAACTTGTTGAGGAAGCTGAGACCTACCATGCTCCAACACAGAATATGCCAAGCTGTGAGATGAAGAGATGGAAGCTTGACATTGAGCAGATGACCGTCCTTCTGAGATAACAGATGAGGAATCAGAGGTAAAGGCCATGGAGGCTTCTTTACAAGACTCCTTAGAAGTGGGTACCAGTGTTGCCGAGGCCAATCTGGAGCTATCAAAATCATCCTTGGCCTGTCCTGTCTGACCTTTAGTAATACCTTTGGAAGAAGAGGTAGAGGTGGAAAGGCATAGACATGAAGGTTTTTCCAACTGAAAGACAGAGCATCCACTTTCCAAGCTGTGTGATGAAACCCCTTTGTGCAATACTTTGGCAGCTGGTGGTTTAGTGGAGAAGCGAACAGATCTATGTCTGGAGTTCCCCATGACACTGTCAATTTCTGAAATACATGAAGATCCAGTTTCCACTCGTGGGGATCCATGATTTGTCTGCTTAATACATCTGCTAGGAGTTCTGTGCTCCTGGCAGAAACCTTGCCTGAAGAGTCAGTTGCAGGCTTAACGCAGTCTCCCATAGAATCATTGCTTGCCTGCATAGAGGATAAGAATGTGTTCCCCTTGCTTGTTGATGTACCACATGACAGTTGTGTTGTCTGTCAGAATCAACACCTGCCCTGGAAGAAGTAACTCCTTGAACGCCATCAATGCAAACTGGACTGCTAACATCTCCTTCATGTTGATATGTAGATGCTGTAGTCTGGCAGGCCACTTGTCTTGTATCCATTTTCCATTTAGATGAGCTCCCAAGCAGTGTCCGAGGCATCTGTCGTTAAAATCTGACTCGCCTCTGGCCGGGTCACAGAGAGTCCCTTGTTTAGGTGACATTCCTGAGCCCACCACAAGAATTCCTTTTGAAGGCAAGGTATTATTTGAATGACAGTGTCCAAATCTTGGCAGTGCTGTGTCCATACATTTTGAGATACCATTGCAGCTTCCTCATATGCAGTTTGGCATTGGGAAGCACCAGAATACAAGATGCCATGAACCCTAATGCTTGAAGGACTGTCCTTGCAGTCAGCACGGACTGATGAGATAGTTGATGGAAGTAAAGTGACAGACTCTTTTGTTTGTCCGGGGTTAAAAAGGCCATCTGGGCTGCTGTATTCAGTCTCACACCCAGAAAGCACATGTCTTGAGAGGGTACTAGACTGGACTTTATTTCGTTCACAGAATACCCTAGGCATCTTAGCACTGCTATGACATATTCCAGATGCTGTAGAAGGTGTTCATTTTCTTGAGCCAGAATCAGGCAGTCGTCCAAGTAAGGATAAATTTGAATGCCTTGAAGCCTGAAGTAAGCTATCACTGGAGCCAGAACCTTTGTGAATACTCTGGGCAGTAGATAAGCCAAAGGGCAATGCAGAGAACTGATAATGAAAATCTCCAGTTCGAAACCGCAGATACTTTCTGCAACTTAGCCTTATGGGCACATGAAGGTAAGCTTCCTTGAGATCCAAAGTTACCATCCAGTGATCCTTGCCCAGCAGAGGTAACAGTTGCTGTAACGTCAACATCTTGAACTTGGGAATGTCCAGATAAGTGTTGAGGATAGATAAATCCAAAATTGGTCTCCACGTGTTCCCCTTCTTTGGTACTAGGAACAGGCGAGAATAAAATCCAAGCCCCTTTCTGACACAGGGACTGGCGAATAGCCCCTATCTGGAGTAACTGAGAAACTTGCTTGAGAGCCTCTTTTCTTTGTGGAGGAGGAACATCTGGCATGCCTTTGAAAGGGGCATTGTGTGGAAATAAAATCTGTACCCGTGATGAATGATATCCAGCACCCATCTGTCTTGAGTGATTAAATCCCAATTTTCTTTGAAAAGAGACAATCTTCCTCCCAAAGGAGCTGCCAGACGAGAGTCCACTGGCAGCTGAAAAGGCAGGTCATTGGGTCTGCTTACGAAAGGACTGACCCCTGCCCTCACCAGAAGTCTGAGCAGGTGAACTGTCTGATCTAGGCCTAAACGAACCTTGAGCCCTGCCCCTACCACGTCTAGATCTACCCCTAGACTGGGAACCATAAGCAGGATATGTCCACCCCTTAGCAGGCCAATTTCTACTAAACTTCGGAGGTTGCACCTGCAAAAAATCTTTAACAGTCTGCATAGACTTAGCTTTGTCCTCCATTTTCTTTAAAACTGCTTCCACAGGCGGTCCAAACAACACATCAGACTGTAAAGGAGCATCCAAAATCCTGGACTTAACATGCTCAGCTAAATTCTGATCCGTCAACCATGCATGTCTGCGAAGAACAGAACTAGTAGCAGCCACCCTCGAGGAGGCCTGAACAGCATCAAAACCACACTGCAAAGAATGCTTACCCACTTGTTCAGACACATGAACCAAATCCAGCAATTCTTTACACTCAATACCTTCCGCCAAAGCATCCACCTTAGATTTCAATTGTGAAAGGAGATAATTCTGATATTTCAGCATATGAAATTGACAATTCAACGCCCTCATGGCTAGAGTGGAAGAAGTATATACTTTCTTACCCCACCTATCCAAAGCCCTTGCCTCTTTATCAGAGGGTACAGGATTTTTAACAACAGAAGCTTTAACACCTTTAGGCCCCTGAGAAACAGTTTCTGGGTCCGCCCTGGGACTCTTAAACAAATACTTATGAGCTTCGGGCACCCTATAATACCTATCAGGCTTAACAGGAGCAGGAGGCAAGGAATCAGGGTTCAGAGAAGCCTCTGCAAAAACATCCTCCACCACATTCAACACAGGAGGAATAGCTAAAGGCCTATGCTGAGGCAAAAACAAGAATTCCCTAAGCCTTTTTCTGGAGTCAGAGTAATCTTGGCCTTCCCATTTAAAGTGCTCCCTCATGGAGTGAAGAGTCTCTGAAAATGAAAAATCCTCAGGCGGAGAAGCTGAAGGAGTGGAATCATCCATATCAGAGTCAGAATAAGCAGGGAACTCTTGCAAGTCTTCCACAGAAGACTCTGAAGCCTGTGAACACTGTTCAAAACTATCAAACTCCTGTTCCACCCTAGGCCTCTTATCAGGTGGGGGCATAGAACCTCTAATCAGAGTAATCAAATCTTCAGCCATTTTAAGCATATGTTTCTTAGGCACAGAGCCCGAAATGCTAGGAGAAGCCCCTACAGAAGCTGAACTTGGCCTTCCTCTAAAAGAAGCTCTGGAAACAGAAGGAGAGGCCCTAACTACCTTGGGAAGAGAGGGAAGAACAGTTACCTGAGAAGCCCCCTCAGCCTGGCCTACTTCCTGAGAGGGCACATCCTGTAACAGTAAAGTATCTGCCTGAGACTCCATAGAGACTCCTGGCAAAACCTCTGGCTCCCCTGAGCCTTCTAAAGGACCGGCGTCCGGGACTGCCGGTTCCTCACCCCTAGACTTCACTGTTTTGTCCTTGCGCTTCTTAGATGAAGCAGGCCGGAGCATCCGACGGCATAGTATAATTGCAACGCTTCCCAAACACTAACCTAGCACAATCAAGCCTCCTCTTAATAGTGCGCTTATTAAATCTAGCACAAGAGCGGCAACCAACAACGCCGTGCTCAGGCCCTAAACAAGGTATACACAATGTATGATAATCCCTATGCGGTATCTGCTTCCCACAAGAAATACAGTTATTCACTTTTTCTGACATCCGTAATATACTGAGGCAAGAAAAAACCAAAATGTTCCCCAACGGGGTTACTTAGCCAACTCTGTACTCGGTCTGAAACTCCGGTTTCGGAAAATCTCAGAACGCCAACCTGCACTCGCAAAATTGCTTCTGCATCGGACCATGCGGCAAAAAAGACTGAGGAAATGACGTCGGTCATGCGCATTAGTACCCTGACGTACTGACGTCAGTCTAAGGCGCCATGACCGACGTCAGCCTTATACTCTGGTATTCGGGCCGACTGGGACGCGGACTATACCCAATTGTCAGGACTGCAGCAAGGGAAGACGAAGAACATCCCTCTCCTCTTACCTCTCAACACTCAGACTTGTGAGAGATGCACTTATATCACCAAATTGGAAGCTACGCACTTTCCAGCCAAGACCAGACTAGCTGGTCAAGAGGAGAAGGACAACACCTGCACCACACCACATGGAAGACATAGCCCTCCAATATACCCACCATCACATCTCTCACATAAAAACACAAACCACACACCCACCTTCGTGGAGGCTCTCAATAGAAATTTACCCAAACAGCAGAGACCTCCAAGACAGAAACACACTTGACCATGACAACACAGCACAAACCACAGGACACACAGCTCCCCTCAGAGTGCCCCTCAACTTAAGCCCCTAAGGCTAAACATCTTGCCCAATACACTAATCATAGGTGACTCAACAGTGAGGCACACAGATGTCCCACTCACTAGGTTGAATAAAGAGAAGATAACAGTCAGCTGTCTATCAGGTGCCAGAATCTGGCAAATAACACACGCACTCAGGTCACTCCACAACAAGTACAAGTATGAGTCTGTCATTGTCCGTGTGGGTGTGAATGACCGGAGACACACCTTCCTCGACTACATGAAGAGAGCCATGGTGGAGCTCTTGGATTATGTGGCCCAGGCAAGTATGACCCTAGCCTGAGCAGTATCCTACCATCAACCAGTATACCACAGTACAAACAAAAAATGACTGACTTCAACAATTGGCTAAGTTTCTGGTGTCATTCTAAGGGGATCCACTGTCTGCTTGGGAAGACATGATTGACAGACCTCGATGCTTTGACAGAGATGGCCTGCATCTGTCACCCCTGGGTTTCTGGGTACTGCCTAAGGCTCTTGCCACCCCTATAGTGCCTTCTTTATGTGGTGTTCCAAAAACCAAATTACCACCGTAACAGCTATAAATAAATGCAATCTGAGGGTCATGCTGCTCAACGCTAGAAGTCTAAATCTGAAGATGCACTCACTCGAAGCACTTCCAAAATGGAGAACATCAACATTTGTGCTGTAACGGAGACCTGGTTTAAAGTGGCAAATAGCACCCCTGCGCTATCAGGCTACAACTCATTCCACACCTTTCAGCCTATAAACATGGACTGTAGCTCCAAAGGTGGTGGTGTCTCCATATTCATAAAGGATATGCACACCTCCAGACTAGTAGCCCAGCATAACTCATCTGACACACTTCAGGTACAACTAACATTGGGTAAGATGAAGATCCAGGTCATAGCCTGCTATAGGCCCCCAACCAAGTCCCTAGACTCACACTCCATGATCCTAAGTATCCTGGAATCTATCAAAGTCCAACCCAATACTCTCATACTAGGAGACTTCATTTACCCTTCCATCAACTGGGAGATCTACTCAAGCACCAATACACTGGCCCAAAGCTTCCTGGAATTCATCAGTTCCAATGCCCTGGACCAGTTAATTCTGACCCCCACAAGTGGAAGTAACATCCTTGATCTGGTTATTACGAACATGGGTGACCGTTGCTCTACACCAGTAGTCAATCCCTCCCCTGGTCAGATCTGACCATAAACTAATCACCATGGAAATCCACATCTCACCCACACCTCCCACAAAGGTAACCACCTTGAATAAGTTCTCCAAAGCTGACTTTGGGCTCCTAGAAACAGAGGTGGCTAACTTCACAGCACCCATGCCAATGGAAAATAGCTGCATGACTGCCGAATCATACACCAATGCACTGTACGAACATGTAGATAAATGCATGGAACTAGCCAGAACCAAGATGCTCTCCTGCAAAAAAAAGGAAGCCAATCTGGTGGTCCCCTGCCATCAATAAACTGTTGCAGAAAAAGGTGAAGTCCCAAGACTGGAAAAACTCCCTTATTAGCCTCAACAAAAAGTTGAGATCCCTCATCAAATCCTCTAAAGCCAGCTATGAAGGCAGAACTGCAGCAAACACTTAAAACAATCACAAAGCCTTCTATAGTTACATCAAGAACCTCCAGAGTAATACCCAGATTTGCTCCGAGTTACTGCACAATGGTACCTCCTATACTGAGCCAACAGATATTGCCAACATACTGGCTGACAGATTCAGTCCCAACTTTACCCCCCCCCCTCAAATGACCAATCACAATACTGGAAGAATGCCAGGCACCCAGCATTACTGCAGCACAGATTAAGGCTGTGTTGTCCAAGGCCAAAAATACAGCTTCCATAGGACCTGATAATATCCCCGGATCTATTCTACATGAACTACTAAGCAAACTGGCACAACATATGTGTGCCCTGTTCAATCACAGCCTCACCTCAGGCTTTGTCCCTACCGAATGGTACACTGCTACAGTCATCCCTCTCCATTAAGAGGGAGTTCATAGGTTCATACTAGGCTAACTGCCCTTGTGAGCCATTTTAAGCCTAGTCAATTATCTCCTGTGAGATTCAAACCCTGTACCTTGTGTTTGTAAGGCAAATACCTTAACCATTAGGCCACCCTCCCAACCCCAGCAAGCAACTACAGACCCTGGGAATTATTGCCCCATTAGCCTGATGAGTCTGATATGTAAAGCTATGAAGTGCATCATCATGGACCTAATTAATAAAGATAGAGGAAATCTCCAAACTCTAGACCCCATGTAATTTGGCTTTGTGAAAGGGAGATCAAGCCTGCTCAACCTGGTTGACTTTTTGAGTCAGTCACCAGGGCTGTGGATGAAGGTAAGGCAGTACGCACTATACAGTCTACCAATTTACCCCTCTCCCCTCCACCAAACGACCAATCACAATACCAGTAGATTGCCAGAAACCCAGTATTACTGCTCAACAGGTTAAAACAGCACTGTCCAAGGCCAAGAATACAGCTTTTATGGGACCTGACAATATCCCTGGCTATGTTCTCCATGAACTTCAGAGTGAACTGGCACCTCACCTGTGTGCCCTGTTCAATCACAGCCTCACCACAGGCTTTGTCTCTACTGTATGGCGCACTGCTACAGTCATCCCTCTCCACAAAGAAAGAGTGACTACAGACCCTGGGAACTATCGCTCCATTAGCCTGACAAGTCTGATATGCAAAGCTATGGAATGCATCATGGACCTAATAAACAAAGATATAGGGAACCTCCAAACTCTGGTACCACACAGTTTGGTTTTGTGAAGGGTAGATCATGCCTGCTCAACCTGGTCGACTTCTTTGAGTCCATCACCAGAGCTGTGGATGAAGGCAAGGTGGTTCATACAGCCTACCTTGATCTGGCCAAGGCCTTTGATACCATTCCCCACTCAGGAATCATAGAAAAACTCACTAATTTTGTTATGTATATTGGGAAAATAAGTTAGTTTTATAGCACATTAAATAATTCATTGGTCACTAAAAATGTTAAAGAATTTATTAAGTAGCATATGATGGAATATTGTGTTTATAAAACACATATTTAGGTGAGAGTGTTTGAATTGTATTTAGTATCATTTATAATTGAATAATGATGAAGTTTATTATTATGCAATAAATTAGTTGATTATGTAATGAATTATGAGAATTAAAAAAGAAGATGTGTATAGATGGTTAGTGTTCCATGAAGGCGAATTGCCGAGGTACCAGAACGTATGTCTTGGTTGGATTAAAGGAATCTTCTTTTTTACCTCACCCTCTGCCTCTTTCGTGAGAGTTTTTCTTTGAAGTTTTGTATTGTGTTCTCTGTGTTTTTTTACTAAAAACTCACTAAGCTAAGCATCAACCCCTATAACACTAGGTGGGTTGCAAACTGCCTCACAGATAGAACCCACAGTGTGAATGTATCAGATTCCAAGTAAGACTGTCGACCAATCACAAATGAAGTCCTGGGTCCTTTCCTTTTTGGTATCTACTTCTCTGAAGTTCAGGCCAACACAAAGGGACTCTGGGTGACAAAGTTCACAGATGATTGTAAGGACTGGTGTCAGAACCATGGCCTTAAGCTCAATGCCAAAAACTGTGTCATCATCCCCTTTAGGAAAAACCCAGATCCCATGAATTACCACATCAATGGTAGTCCACTGAACACAGAAGGTGTCATAAAAGATCTGGGAACACAGGTTGACAGCAACCTCTCTTTTGGCCACCACATTGCCACTGTGGTCAGATAGTCCTTCTATGTGGCACATCTCATCACTAAGGGTTTTGCATCCAGGAAGAAAGAGGTCATTGTCTCCCTCTACTCATCCCTCATTAGGCCAATCATTGAGTACAATGCCCCATTTGGCATGCACCTCACTGGACACCTACAACTGGAGAGGCTGAAAAAATACCTCACAAAGAGGATCTTAGGCCTTAAACACTTGTCCTATATGGACAGACTCAAACTCCAACTATTCTCTGTCTCATATCGCCTACTTAGAGGCGATCTCTGCTTGACCTACAAAGCCATGTCTGAGCCAGCTCTGTTAGAAGTGCTACATCTAAAGAAATCCCAGTCCCTCCGCTCTACATGCTCCAGAGACCTCAACCTCATTAGCACAATCAACCGAACAAGTTGGAGGAACAGGTTCATAACCCAGAGACTGCCCATACAAGCGGAGCGCCTCACTGGCCCTCTTCAAGAGAAATCTTGATGAGTGGATGGGAAATAGAAAATTCACCCCGGGATCACTCAAGTGGCTCTACTTGACAGAGGCACTGGGAACTAAGGTCAGGTGGCATGATGCCAGGGTCATCCTATGGGCTAGGCTTGTAAAGGCTCCAGGGCCATTAGCCTAGTACACACCTATGAACCTACCTCGATCTGGCCAAGGCCTTTGATACCATCCCTCATTTGGAAATTATTGATAAACTCACCAAACTAGGCATCAACCCCTATATCACTAGGTGGGTTGCAAATTGGCTCACAGATAGAACACACAGTGTGAAAGTAGTAGACTCCAAGTCAGACTGCTGACTAGTCATGAGTGGAGTCCCACAGGGATTGGTCCTGGGTTCTCTCCTGTTCGGCATCTACTTTTCAGAAGTCCAGGCCAACGTAAAGGGACTCTGGCTGACCAAGTTTGTAGATGACTACAATCTAGGAGCCATTATTAACTCCCCAAGTGATGCAGACATCCTACAGAAAGGCCTCACTGAGACCAATGACTGGTGTCAAAACCATGGCCTTAAGCTTAATGCCAAAAAATGTGTCATCATCCCCTTTGGTAAAAACTCAATTCCCACTAACTACCACATTGATGGAAGCCCACTGAACACTGAAGTCATTATAAGAGATTGACCACCACATTGCCTTTGTGGTCAGAAAGTCCTTTTATGTGGCACATCTCATTACCAAGAGTTTTGCATACTGGAAGAAAGAGGTCATCATCTCTCTCTACTCTTCCCTCATTAGACCAATCATTGAGTACAATGCCCCATTTGGCATGTACCTCACTAGACTCCTGCAACACCTGCAGAGGCCTCAGAAGTACCTCATGAAGAGGATCCTAGGCATTAAACACTTGTCCTACATGGACAGACACAAAAGACTCCAGCTATTGTCTGTCTCATATCGCCTACTTAGAGGTGCTCTTTGCTCGAGTTACATAGCCATGTCTGACCCAGCTCTGTTAGAAATGCTACATGTAAAGAAATCCCAGTTCCTCCACACCACACACTCCAGAGACCTCAACTTTATTACCACAATCAACAGAACATGTTGGAGGGCTAGGACCCCCACCCAGAGACTGCCCATGCTCTGGAATAGACTTCCCATACATGTCAAGCAGAGCACCTCGCTGTCCTCCTTCAAGAGAAATCTTGATGAGTCGATGGGTAATAGAAAGTTCACCCCGTGGATCACTCCAGTGTCTCTACTTGATAGAGGCACTGGGAACTAACGTCGGGCAGCAAGATGCCAGGGAACTTCTATGGGCTAGGCTTGTAAACGCTCCAGGGCCATTAGCCTAGTACAGACCTATGAATGTATGAGTTAATTGGGTGATACTTTGCTAAACATCTCTCCGTCTCCCCAAAAATACTTCTTCAGCTGTTAAGTACACAAGAATGCGAAAAGTGTGCAGTGCTACTTCCAACAACTCATAGTCAGGTTTTAGTGATCTCCTCATCTAGTGAAACACACTTAATTACCAACTATATGGCATCACGTTAGGGCCACGGGAAAACACTCATCATTCCAGGTCCTCTTCTGAGGGGAATTCTACAGCAGAGGACAGACAAAGCAACTGAGAAATCTGGTTATATTACTGCAGACCCATTGATATCTGCAGTAGGATTCTTACACTACGCTTGTACAAGAGATCATAAAAAGAAAATCTTACCCTTCCTTTGTCAAATATATAATTTTAGATGTATTTCAGTGTGTAACACTCTTCCCTTAGACACAGTTTCATTACCTCCTAAAGGGTTTCCCTGCCTAACACGTCCTATTCTGGACATCTTCAGGAGTTTGATTTCACCTCCTAAATGTAATATATTCATCTAAAGGCATACCTTTTCTGGCAACTCATGCACTAATTTTATGATGGCTGAAATAATTTAACTGATTTTGGATGTTTCACTTATTCATACTAATGCTACACACCATGAGCTACCCAGTTTATGCAATAGTCTAATAATTATTGCAATTATACATACCCATTGAGATAAATTTGCTGGTATACTATTTGTCTGCATTCCATTATTGTTTTGTTTTATAATTATAGTGGAATGTTAGTTGTTAAACTATGTAGTATATACATAATACTAGCACAGTAATGCAGATGAAGCATAAGACAGTGGTAAAAAAAAAACAGCCATTGAATCCTGTAACATATTTTAATCTTTATAGCACTGAATATTAATCAAATTCATTTAATTGTGATGTACCAAGTGCAGTTTAGGACTGTGTCAGCATTTTATGTGGCCAGCCACTGACCTGCATCATTATGGTACTGCAATGAAATGACATTTAAAGGTCAAAGAAGAGCATTTACAAGGAAATCACCATATAGAAGATCACATTTAAAGGCAGGAAATGGCCATTAAACTTATTGACTTGTTTCCTACCTATTCCGTTTCGGCTGACTACCATTTTTACTATATGTATTTCTCTATGCCACCTTCTTATTACAACCAAGTCTTCATTTATCCTCTAAGTTAGGTGGTACACCATATGTCTAGAAAACATCTGAGGGTACAGTGATCTATGAAATTTACCAGACACAGAGCAAAGGAACATTCCCTTACATCTCTCAATGCTTTTCACCGTTGCTTTGTTACCTTAATGCTGCATCAGTTATTTTACGTCGTCTGAAACAGGGCACCTTCCTGTAACAGAATCAAGCAAAGTCAGTCTGTCAACATCATTCAAATAACTAACCGGAATTAAGTTATCCTGTGGTTTGGTAGGGTCATTGTGCTTAACAACTAACCGGAGTTAAGTTATCCTGTGGTTTGGTAGGGTCATTGTGCTTAACAACTAACCGGAATTAAGTTATCCTGTGGTTTGGTAGAGTCATTGTGCTTAACAACTAACCGGAATTAAGTTATCCTGTGGTTTGGTAGGGTCATTGTGCTTAACAACTAACTGGAATTAAGTTATCCTGTGGTTTGGTAGGGTCATTGTGCTTAACAACTAACCGGAATTAAGTTATCCTGTGGTTTGGTAGGGTCATTGTGCTTAACAACTAACCGGAATTAAGTTATCCTGTGGTTTGGTAGGGTCATTGTGCTTAACAACTAACCGGAATTAAGTTATCCTGTCGTTTGTTAGGGTCATTGTGCTTAACAACTAACCGGAATTAAGTTATCCTGTGGTTTGGTAGGGTCATTGTGCTTAACAACTAACCGGAATTAAGTTATCCTGTGGTTTGGTAGGGTCACTGTGCTTAACAACTAACCGGAACTAAGTTATCCTGTGGTTTGGTAGGGTCATTGTGCTTAACAACTAACCGGATTTAAGTTATCCTGTGGTTTGGTAGGGTCATTGTGCTTAACAACTAACCGGAATTAAGTTATCCTGTGGTTTGGTAGGGTCATTGTGCTTAACAACTAACCGGAATTAAGTTATCCTGTGGTTTGGTAGGGTCATTGTGCTTAACAACTAACCGGAATTAAGTTATCCTGTGGTTTGGTAGGGTCATTGTGCTTAACAACTAACCGGAATTAAGTTATCCTGTGGTTTGGTAGGGTCATTGTGCTTAACAACTAACCGGAATTAAGTTATCCTGTGGTTTGGTAGGGTCATTGTGCTTAACAACTAACCGGAATTAAGTTATCCTGTGGTTTGGTAGGGTCATTGTGCTTAACAACTAACCGGAATTAAGTTATCCTGTGGTTTGGTAGGGTCATTGTGCTTAACAACTAACCGGAATTAAGTTATCCTGTGGTTTGGTAGGGTCATTGTGCTTAACAACTAACCGGAATTAAGTTATCCTGTGGTTTGGTAGGGTCATTGTGCTTAACAACTAACCGGAATTAAGTTATCCTGTGGTTTGGTAGGGTCATTGTGCTTAACAACTAACCAGAATTAAGTTATCCTGTGGTTTGGTAGGGTCATTGTGCTTAACAACTAACCGGAACGGAATTAAGTTATCCTGTGGTTTGGTAGGGTCATTGTGCTTAACAACTAACCGGAATTAAGTTATCCTGTGGTTTGGTAGGGTCATTGTGCTTAACAACTAACCAGAATTAAGTTATCCTGTGGTTTGGTAGGGTCATTGTGCTTAACAACTAACCGGAATTAAGTTATCCTTTGGTTTGGTAGGGACATTGTGCTTAATAACTAACCAGAATTAAGTTATCCTGTGGTTTGCTTATTTTCTTTCTCTGTTTCGATACCCCCACTACCAGTCTGCGTCATGCTACATTACTGCAATGTCACCAATGCATCCACATTAGGCAGTGACAGATTTTTTATTTTTTTATTTTTTATTTTCCTTGTGGTATCCTCTCTCTTTCTCCCCCTTTGTCTTAGCTATGGTTAAAACAAACAGGACTCGCCACAAAAACGAAACTTCCAAAGAGAGAGAAGACAGGGAACTCTCAGTTGTACATAAGCCCACTATGCAGAACTGTATTTCTTGCATCCATTCTAGTTCAGTTATTTTTATGAATTTTGCATGTTTCCATAAACTTGAAATTTCAATGCACTTGAAGTTATCACCTTGCCATAGTTTTCCTTTGTTACGTTTCTCCAGAGAAATTCTTAATAGCAATAGTTATTTACGTAGAACATTTCCTGGAAAGCTGATGCATGCAGGTTTTCCTGTCTTAATAGCACATTGAAAAGTTTGCAGTGTGTATATATACATACATATATATATATATATATATATATATAGATATATACATATATATATATATATATATATATATATATATATATATATATATATATGTATATACACGTCACAAACAGATCGTGAACAATGACGGATAAGGAGTTCACTGTCAGATGGGAACCACGTACGTTACTGATGACAGTAGCTGTGCTGCCAACCGTTAAATCATAAGCTTCAAGATGAATGGGTCCTTTCCAAGCTATTTTATCTGTTCAATTCCTGCTTAATGACCACTGCAAAGTTGAAAGCTTGGCTAGTCTCTCTCAGTACAGAACTTTTAAGCTGCAAATTTTCCTGTAAGCACAATGTTTGTTATTTATGAGCTGAAACAGCCTTTTAAGGAAGGCAAAAATGAACACAACTATATCAGACAAAGGAAGTTTATTATAGTTCACTACATTTAAATTACTACTGCAGAAGCCACGTGGTGAATATGATTTGGGCACATTGAGTAATGTTAATGTTACATCCCTATGCCATGGAAAAATGGGAAAAAGGGAGTTGACAACAATGTGAATGATTTCAGGTAAAATACTGTTTTATCCTAACCCTCAAAGAAATCGGTTGACTTACAGTACTGATAACTATGTCCTGCCTGTCAACTCAGTTATTACAATAAAGTACAGAAAACGAAATCCTTCGCTCCATGCGGAGGATATTGCAATTAAGACTGCTATATTAGTAGGCTAATATTTTTACTTGCTCCAAATCTGAGCTGCATAGCAAGAACATGATACAAATGAGAAAAGAAAAGGAAGAAATGCATGTTTATGAACTGTAAACTAAAATTCTGCATAAAGTTATTTTTCATTTATTGGATTATACTATTTGCTTAACATGCAATGCATTTTGATGATTGATATATATATATATATATATATATATATATATATATATACACATATATATATATACACATATATATATATATATATATATATATATATATATATATATATATATATAGATAGATAGATAGATTTAAGTTTGTTGAGTAGCACAAATGTCAACACCAAACAATCAAAATTATGCATGTCAACACACTACAATGCATGCAAAAACAGAAAGAAAATGCAAAAGAAAACATTGTTTTTGCAGGAGACAAGTCTCCTGCATCCCACATCCCCTGCTAATTATATATAGTAACTCCAAGATCACACAATGCTCAAGGCAATGGGCAAACTCATACAGCTGTTGAAACCTGATCAAACTGTGTTGACTAAACAGACGTCAACCAAAGAACTGCTTGACAAAAGTGGCTGTACCCATTCATATATTACACCTCTTCCTGGGTATCACATGGAAGTGGGATTTATTCATTAAGCCAGGGTAAAACAGGGGAATCCCACCATGCTTTTCCTGACAGTATTACTGTTTTTGGACATTTAACAGTTAAATGCCATTTCCTAAAGTTTTTAAACCTCAGCTCCTACTTAATATATAGTTCTAGCCAAAAATGCATATAAACAACACTCACAGGCACACTTGCATGCATGCATGCACACACACACATTTATATATACGCACACATACCCACAAATACAAAACACAGGGATCAAACCGGTAACCTGAAGGTGCAGAAGGATGCTGAGTGGGAGGGAAGGCAAGCAGCTAATTGTGGGTAACTGATGCTGTTGGAAAGGATTCTGATGAAATCCCAATAGAGCAAAATCATTTGGGAAAGGCCCAAAATTATCTATATACATATAGATTCCAGTTCTTGAGTCCAGACAAAAGGTCTGTAGCACCACAACTATAATACATATGAAGCAAAACGATTAACACTGGATGCAACAAGGCCTTAAGGAGATGTTACTAGATGAGTAGGGTTGAAAGCAGCAGACAGAAACAGTGTGGGAACATGCAGAACTGATGCAACGTTTTGGTAGATTATTGTCTGGGACAAGAGGGGGCAATGAATAGGTGGAAGAGAGGCTAGTGTCTTTTCAGGTGTAAAATATGGAGGGGCTGGTGAGGTTATATGAGGGATGTGCTGCAGATATTTGAGGTTTCTCTGGATCACTTTGGTGGTGAGCAGAGGCATATCCTGGATTTTAGTAGGGGCAGTATTCGTTCACACTTGAAGGGATGGTAGTTTTCAATTTGTTTTAGAAGACATGACATAGCATATCAGACTTTTTTGAGATGCAGCTGGCGTATAGGTTCATAGGTTGGTACTGGGCTATCTGCCCGAAGGCATATATTAGCCCAGCCACGTTGTGCAGTATTCACTGCCCCTTTAGTAGTTCCCTAGACCCTTGTACTAGCAGCTAGTACCCTTGGCCCCTATCTAGTAGTGCTGTTGGTGTGAACTTTCTGTTACCCATCCACTCATCAAGGTTCCTCTTGAAGAGTGATAGTGAGGGGCTCTGTCTTACGTAAATCGGGACCCTGTGAAGGGAATCTATCCCTCCAGCATGTTCTATTCATTGTTGTGTTGAGGTTTATATCCTTAGAGCATGTAACTCAAGTAGATTTGGTATTGCTAAGATGGAGCATGTTCAACAATTCTCGGTTGGACATGGCTCTGTACATTAGACAGAGATCGCCTCTGAGAAAGCGGTATGCAAACAGACAAAGGCACGATGTAAACACACTAAACTGAATAAACGAAAACCAGGACTAGTTGCTTCAGGCAGAACAGAACAAACAGACACTTTATTGCGTGAGCGCTTTCGGGAAATTCAATGACTTCCCTTCCTCAGACAAAAGCATATGCTTGCAAGCTTCAATAAATAGCAAGCCTTAATGCATAAATTAAACAATCAAGTAATTAACAAAAATCAGACATTCTTTAAAGATAAATCAGTTAAAAAAACAAATGTAAGCTTAAGAATTAAATACTACCCATAAAGCAGAACTTTAAAAAGGCACAAGCTATAATAAAAATAAATTAAGTGCCAAGGACACCAACACTTACAAAATTGCTACATAGCAGAAAACAAATAAATCAACATAGAAAAGATAAAATTTAATTTAATCTAAACCTTTTTAGAAAAGGTGGGCAAAAAAAGACTAAATAAAAACAAACAAAATATAAACAGAGCCACCAAAGGCATGTTTTTAATCTACCTTTTCAAGGCTAATCTTTTGAGACAGCATTTAATGGACACGGTCTCATTGAGACCAGGCATTAAATAAGATGCAGTCAAAACCTGCCATCTTAATTCTTCGATTTCAAGATTAATCTGCCAGGGCCCACCTCTATCATCCTTATTAATTTGGGTGAGAACTGAAAACTTAAAGAAATGGCCAGGGTGATCATTAATGTGCCTAGCTAGGGCATTCGTAAGGTCACATTTAGTGATTGCATAATAGTGCTCATATATGCGTTGCTTAAGCTTTCGCTCAGTTTTACCAATGTAAAAGGCGTTGCAATCCTGACATAGAGCACAGTAAACTACTCCCATTGAGTCACAGGAAAAGTGACCTTGAATTTTAAACTGAACCCCCGCTAATGTTGACCTGATAGGCTAGGTTCAGGTGTTTACATTGGTGACAACACCGCATCTTACCATTCCTTTGGGCCTAAAACACTTACTTTTATTGGTGTGTTGAAGTAAAGATTTCAAATTCAACCCTCTTCTAAAAGTGATAGTGGGTTGATCACCTAAAACCTTGGCTAAAAGAGGGTCTTCCATTAGTAGAGCCCAATTTTTCGCCAAGGTAGCCCTAATAAAGGAATGGTCAAGGTTGTAAGTGCAAAAGAACCTAATAACATTTTTATTTCTATTATTGTTTCTTAGGTCTTCCAATGGGGTAACTAGTTCTTCCATTTCAGACCCTTCTAACCCAAAAACTAGCAATAGTGGTTTATAAAATCCATTTTGCCGTTTATTAATAACCTCCATCTCTAAAGATTGCACAAGTGGCAAGGGATATCCTCTCTTTATAAACATTCTTTCCAACAATTTACATTCCTCCAAAAAGTCGGCTTCCTCAGAAACCATCCTAACAGCTCTAACAAGCTGCCCTTTAACGACCCCTCTCTTTTGGTGGTAGGGGTGACAACTTGAAAAATGGAGAAAGGCATTAGAGTAGGTGGGTTTCCTGAAGATGGAACTTTTAAACTTTTTGTTGACATAATCTTTTTGGATACATATGTCAAGAAAGCTGATGGAATCCAACCCAATACTATAAGTAAACTCCAAAAAGTCAGTTAAACTAGAAATAGACGCAATGAAGTCAGCAATAGCATCCTGTGGTCCTTTCCACAGGAAAAACATGTCGTCCTGATACCTAGTGTACCAGGCAACATTTTGCTTAAAAAGCGGATCTTCAAATAACTTTGTGGTCTCCCATTGAGCCATAATACAGTTGGCAAAACTGCCACCACAGGGGGAGCCCATTGCTACCCCTGACTTCTGGACAAAAAGATCTCCCTCAAAAAACATAAAGTTATTAGTAAGAACTAGTTCAAGTAGTGTTTCAACAACATAGATGGTATTGTTGTTAACATTTCTGACGTACAGGAAGTCCCTAACCCACTCTAAGCCTAAGTCGTGAGGGATCACTGTATAGAGGTCCCTCACATCGACAGTCAAAAAGATGTAATCATCTCTAAACAGGAAACTACTGAAAGCCCTTAGGAAACCCCAAGAATCTTTACAGATTTGACTTTCTTTTTCAATAAGGGGCTTTAAGATGCTATCAATGTACTTGGCACATCCATATGTGATAGACCCTCGCCCATCCACAATTGGTCTAAAAGGGGGGTCGGAAAGGCGTTTATGGATCTTAGGAATGCCGAAAAAAGAAGCTATTCTAGGGGCTGGCATGGAAAGAAATGCAAATAAATCAACATCAATAGCAGCTTCTATAAACAAGTCACCCAAGACCTGTTTAATTTTAGCATAAGCAGTATTCAATTCATTACGGCTAATCTTTTGATAGGCTGGATTTTCTAAATGTAATAACATAGATGCAACATAGGTGTCATGATCCATACAAACTAACCCACCCCCTTTATACGGCTTCATCATTCTTATTTTACAGTCCTTTAAAAGCCTGATAAAGTCCCGTTCATTGTCTTTTATATTAAACCCTCCTTTCTTCATTCTAGACCCTCCTTGACAGAAGGTACGAAAATCCAATTCACAAATTTTTTCATATGCTGAAAGGACCGGGTGCAAGGGTGGGTTATAAACACTAGAAACCCGTAAAACCTCCTGAACTGATGAATTTACTCCCAAAAGAGAAGTGAGATTAAGTTTTCGAACAAACAATTTAAGGTCTATAATTGTGTTGACCAAGTTTAGGCCAGAGTCTGGCACAAAAGTAAGCCCCAAAGAAAAAAACTCAATCATCTCCTTCGGAAACAAAAAGTTAGTGTAGTTGTACAAAAAGAAGTCACCAGTATCATTAACCTGAACAGTTGGGTTCAGGTGATTCTGTTGAACTACCTCCTCCTCTGATTCTTCCGTTTCCGAGATCACCCCTGCTGGTTCGTGTTTCTCGGTTGATTGGCCTGATGGGTCTCCTGACCCCGAAAACCCTGTTGGACCATACCAGGGCTAGCATACCCCTCTTGCTGATCAGAAAGAGAGTTAGAGGCATTATTGTGACCACAAGTGGCATTAGGGCCATTGTTATGACCACCCACACCATTGTTCAGCTGTTGGTTATTAAAGTTGCTCCTTATTCTTTCACTCCGCCTTAGCCCTTGATCCTGAACCTGGAAGTTGGTGTTTTCTCTTCCAGATTCTCCCCCATCAGAAACCTCATCAATATTATGAAATGTTGTGTTTTGGTTAGCAAGGTTCACAAATGGGGGAGGGGGGTAGGCAGTTTTGGAGTTAAACTGCTGAACGTCCCTAGTAATTTTCTTTTTCTTCCCCGCTGCTAATTTGCAAATGGTAGCATCAATGCTGTTAAAAATTCTAAGATATTCAAATTTATATTGGGGGAAATCACAATTACTAAGGATGGCATGTTCCATAACCTCCAATTCTTTAATGTAGTTGGTCACTTGAGTTTTATATTCCTTAATTAACAGTCTCATAAACTCAAAGGCCTGTGCATTAAATAAATTAATCAATTCAATGTGAAAGTCGGACTGATTGACAAGCCCAAACTGAATTAACTAAACTGAATAAACGAAAACCAGGACTAGTTGCTTCAGGCAGAACAGAACAAACAGACACTTTGTTGCGTGAGCGCTTTCGGGAAATTCAATGACTTCCCTTCCTCAGACAAAAGCATATTGAAGCTTGCAAGCATATGCTTTTGTCTGAGGAAGTGAAGTCATTGAATTTCCCAAAAGCGCTCACGCAATAAAGTGTCTGTTTGTTCTGTTCAGCCTGAAGCAACTAGTCCTGGTTTTCGTTTATTCAGTTTAGTGTGTTTACATCGTGCCTTTGTCTGTTTGTGGAGTTGTTATGGCCAACCAGGATGAGGTTGTTTCTCAGGGCTCACTATTTTCTACAATTGAAGCAGCTAACAATATTCCCGACGAGGCGAATGCCAACGGAGACCTGACTACATTGCTGCAAGTCCTTATGGGACGAGTTGATACTCTGACTCAGAAAGTGGAAAACCTGGCAGGTTCTGCCAGATTTGGAACCAACACTAATGCTGCTCCTGTTCAGAATGGAGCTTTAGCAACAACTAATGTTGCTTTACTTTTTAACGCTAATGATAGACTTCCCAGGGATAACTTGGAACCTCATTCTGACTTGCGAGGTTGCAGTCAAAGCGATACACGCCCAGGACCTAGGCAAACACTGAGAGCTGCTGGTGGGCAAAACAGCAGTTCTAGCGAAGTAGGCTTGTTGCCTAGAGTGCTGGATGACAGTGCTGTAGGGCTTCCAACGGAAGGCACTGGTGGTTTTGTTCCTAATTTGGGAAGGTTCTTAAATAATTTTGACTTTTTTGGTGATAACAATGGAGCAGGAACACAGTCCCCCCAAAGAAACCAGGACACTTCCTTGACAGGTACTATTAACTCTTTTGATTATCTATTGTTTCGCTGTAGGAAACTACAGCTTGAGATTTCGTACCTTGAGGAGTGTTTGAATAAACAGATTGTGCCTAAGGGCCTGAGACAATGGAGATACCCTTTTGGGCTTGTCAATCAGTCCGACTTTCACATTGAATTGATTAATTTATTTAATGCACAGGCCTTTGAGTTTATGAGACTGTTAATTAAGGAATATAAAACTCAAGTGACCAACTACATTAAAGAATTGGAGGTTATGGAACATGCCATCCTTAGTAATTGTGATTTCCCCTGATATAAATTTGAATATCTTAGAATTTTTAACAGCATTGATGCTACCATTTGCAAATTAGCAGCGGGGAAGAAAAAGAAAATTACTAGGGACGTTCAGCAGTTTAACTCCAAAACTGCCTACCCCCCTCCCCCATTTGTGAACCTTGCTAACCAAAACACAACATTTCATGATATTGGTGAGGTTTCTGATGGGGGAGAATCTGGAAGAGAAAACACCAACTTCCAGGTTCAGGATCAAGGGCTAAGGCGGAGTGAAAGAATAAGGAGCAACTTTAATAACCAACAGCTCAACAATGGTGTGGGTGGTCATAACAATGGCCCTAATGTCACTCGTGGTCACAATAATGCCTCTAACTCTCTTTCTGATCAGCAAGAGGGGTATGCTACCCCTGTTATGGTCCAACAGGGTTTTCGGGGTCAGGAGACCCATCAGGCCAATCAACCGAGAAACACGAACCAGCAGGGGCGATCTCGGAAACGGAAGAATCAGAGGAGGACGTAGTTCAACAGAATCACCTGAACCCAACTGTTCAGGTTAATGATACTGGTGACTTCTTTTTGTACAACTACACTGACTTTTTGTTTCCGAAGGAGATGATTGAGTTTTTTACTTTGGGGCTTACTTTTGTGCCAGACTCTGGCCTAAACTTGGTCAACACAATTATAGACCTTAAATTGTTTGTTCGAAAACTTAATCTCACTTCTCTTTTGGGAGTAAATTCATCAGTTCAGGAGGTTTTACGGGTTTCTAGTGTTTATAACCCACCCTTGCACCCGGTCCTTTCAGCATATGAAAAAATTTGTGAATTGGATTTTCGTACCTTCTGTCAAGGAGGGTCTAGAACGAAGAAAGGAGGGTTTAATATAAAAGACAATGAACGGGACTTTATCAGGCTTTTAAAGGACTATAAAATAAGAATGATGAAGCCGGATAAAGGGGGTGGGTTAGTTTGTATGGATCATGACACCTATGTTGCATCTATGTTATTACATTTAGAAAATCCAGCCTATCAAAAGATTAGCCGTAATGAATTGAATACTGCTTATGCTAAAATTAAACAGGTCTTGGATGACTTGTTTATAGAAGCTGCTATTGATGTTGATTTATTTGCATTTCTTTCCATGCCAGCCCCTAGAATAGCTTCTTTTTTCGGCATTCCCAAGATCCATAAATGCCTTTCAGACCCCCCTTTTAGACCAATTGTGGATGGGCGAGGGTCTATCACGTATGGATGTGCCAAGTACATTGATAGCATCTTAAAGCCCCTTATTGAAAAAGAAAGTCAAATCTGTAAAGATTCTTGGGGTTTCCTAAGGGCTTTCAGTAGTTTCCTGTTTAGAGATGATTACATCTTTTTGACTGTCGATGTGAGGGACCTCTATACAGTGATCCCTCACGACTTAGGCTTAGAGTGGGTTAGGGACTTCCTGTACGTCAGAAATGTTAACAACAATACCATCTATGTTGTTGAAACACTACTTGAACTAGTTCTTACTAATAACTTTATGTTTTTTGAGGGAGATCTTTTTGTCCAGAAGTCAGGGGTAGCAATGGGCTCCCCCTGTGGTGGCAGTTTTGCCAACTGTATTATGGCTCAATGGGTGACCACAAAGTTATTTGAAGATCCGCTTTTTAAGCAAAATGTTGCCTGGTACACTAGGTATCAGGACAACATGTTTTTTCCTGTGGAAAGGACCACAGGATGCTATTGCTGACTTCATTGCGTCTATTTCTAGTTTAACTGACTTTTTGGAGTTCACTTATAGTATTGGGTTGGATTCCATCAGCTTTCTTGACATATGTATCCAAAAAGATTATGTCAACAAAAAGTTTAAAAGTTCCATCTTCAGGAAACCCACCTACTCTAATGCCTTTCTCCATTTTTCAAGTTGTCACCCCTACCACCAAAAGAGAGGGGTCGTTAAAGGGCAGCTTGTTAGAGCTGCTAGGATGGTTTCTGAGGAAGCTGACTTTTTGGAGGAATGTAAATTGTTGGAAAGAATGTTTATAAAGAGAGGATATCCCTTGCCACTTGTGCAATCTTTAGAGATGGAGGTTATTAATAAACGGCAAAATGGATTTTATAAACCACTATTGCTAGTTTTTGGGTTAGAAGGGTCTGAAATGGAAGAACTAGTTACCCCATTGGAAGACCTAAGAAACAATAATAGAAATAAAAATGTTATTAGGTTCTTTTGCACTTACAACCTTGACCATTCCTTTATTAGGGCTACCTTGGCGAAAAATTGGGCTCTACTAATGGAAGACCTTCTTTTAGCCAAGGTTTTAGGTGATCAACCCACTATCACTTTTAGAAGAGGGTTGAATTTGAAATCTTTACTTCAATACACCAATAAAAGTAAGTGTTTTAGGCCCAAAGGAATGGTAAGATGCGGGTGTTGTCACCAATGTAAACACCTGAACCTAGCCTATCAGGTCAACATTAGGGGGGTTCAGTTTAAAATTCAAGGTCACTTTTCCTGTGACTCAATGGGAGTAGTTTACTGTGCTCTATGTCAGGATTGCAATGCCTTTTACATTGGTAAAACTGAGCGAAAGCTTAAGCAACGCATATATGAGCACTATTATGCAATCACTAAACGTGGCCTTACGAATGCCCTAGCTAGGCACATTAATGATCACCCTGGCCATTTCTTTAAGTTTTCAGTTCTCACCCAAATTAATAAGGATGATAGAGGTGGGCCCTGGCAGATTAATCTTGAAATCGAAGAATTAAGATGGCAGGTTTTGACTGCATCTTATTTAATGCCTGGTCTCAATGAGACCGTGTCCATTAAATGCTGTCTCAAAAGATTAGCCTTGAAAAGGTAGATTAAAAACATGCCTTTGGTGGCTCTGTTTATATTTTGTTTGTTTTTTTTATTTAGTCTTTTTGCCCACCTTTTCTAAAAAGGTTTAGATTAAATTAAATTTTATCTTTTCTATGTTGATTTATTTGTTTTCTGCTATGTAGCAATTTTGTAAGTGTTGGTGTCCTTGGCACTTTTTAATTTATTTTTATTATAGCTTGTGCCTTTTTAAAGTTCTGCTTTATGGGTAGTATTTAATTCTTAAGCTTACATTTGTTTTTTTAACTGATTTATCTTTAAAGAATGTCTGATTTTTGTTAATTACTTGATTGTTTAATTTATGCATTAAGGCTTGCTATTTATTGAAGCTTGCAAGCATATGCTTTTGTCTGAGGAAGGGAAGTCATTGAATTTCCCGAAAGCACTCACGCAATAAAGTGTCTGTTTGTTCTGTTCTGCCTGAAGCAACTAGTCCTGGTTTTCATTTATTCAGTAAAGCGGTATGCAACAGAGAACAGTCTTAGCTTTTTCAATCGTGCTGCCTAGGGCAACTGTTTGAGGCCAGTAATCCTCTTGGTTAGGTACCTTTGTGGTCTCTCCAGCTGCTGGAGATGTCTAGCCAGGTACATTCCAATTGGTGCATTGTACTCAATAATGGGTCTGATGAGGGAAGAGTAGAGAGGCACCATTACATCCGTAGATCTTGATGCGAACCCTTTCATGATCAGATGGGTCACATAAAAGGATTTTCTAACCACTTTGGCAATATGGTTATCAAAGGAAAGCTGACTATCTACTTGGATCCCTAGATCCCTTATTTCTTCTTCAGATTTCAGGGGATTACCTCCTATGTTGTAGTTTGTGGGTACTCTGTTTTTTCCAAAGGGGATTACTACACATTTGTTTGCATTTAGCTTGAGACCATGGCTTTGACACCATGCATCAGTCTCATTTAGGCCCATCTGGAGGATCTCCATGTCGGCCGGAGACTCTATTATAGCACCCAGTTTGCAGTCGTCCGCAAACGTAGTCAGCCACAGCCCTTCCGTGCTTGCCTGTACTTCTAAGAAGTATATGCCAAACAGGAGGGGCCCCTGGACAGAGCCCTGAGGCACACCACTCATTACTGGTCTGGATTTGGACATAAATCCTGCTACTCTTACTTTATGGGATCTGTCTGAGAGCCAGTTTGCGATCCATCTTGTGATGTAAGGGTTTATGCCCAGGCTATTGAGCTTATCAATAATACCTGAATGGGGAATGGTGTCAAATGCTTTAGCAAGGTCAAGGTAAGCCGTGTGTACCTCCTTTCCCTTATCTATAGCCTGAGTAACTGTCTCAAAGAAATCCACCAGGTTCAGGAGGCATGATCTGCCCTTGACTGTGTGGGGTCCAGCGACTGGAGGTTCCCAATCTCTCCATTTATGAGTTCCATAATGATTTGCTCCATATCGTTACAGATCAGACTGGTCAGGCTTATTGGTCAGTAGTTCCCAGGATCAGTTGTGGCCCCACCCTTGTGTAGCGGGACCACCATTGCTGTGCGCCATTCTATGGGCACATATCCTGTGGAGAGGCTGAGACTGAACAGGGTATTAAGATGCGGGGTTAATTCCTTTTGGAGCATGGGTATGACACAGCCTGGGACACCATCTGGTCCCATGGAGGCAGTGTTTTTAGCTTTAGATAGAGCCTTGTTAACCAACGTATCAGTAATAATTGGACTTGCACAATCCCCTAGAATGGTAATAGGCCCTGTAGGTGGTGGTGGGGGGGGATTTTCAATGAACCTGTCAGCCAAGATGTTGGCAATGTCAGAATGGTCAGTGTATTTTGTTCCATTTTGTACTAGCTCAGAACAGACCTGAGCATTGCCATTTAGGTTTTTGACATAGCCATAGAAGGCCTTATGGTTATCCTTGGCAACTTTCTTTTCAAAATAAGCTTTAGTTGACTTGATGAGAGCCCTCAATTTCTTACTAATGCTGATCAGGGATGATTTTTCTACTTGAGAGTTGGCCTTTTTTTATATAAGTCTCCTCCTTTTATTATAAAGTTTGCTTATGGCCGGGGTCCACCAGATTGGTTTCTTCTTGCTTGAGGAAGGAGTCTTGGTTTTATTTGGGATAGCACAGTCCATGCAATCCTGAAGATGCATATAGAGTGCCTTGGTGTAGGATTCCGCATCCTGGATATCATTATCCCACACACCCCAGCAGAATTATGGGATTTGCTTATGGCTAGGAGAAATTTACCCTTCGAACATAAATATCAGTCTGGCGAGTATAGCTGTAGGAAATTGATTAAATCTGGGCATTCACTGGGTTGATAAACTAGTTTGTGGGTAACTTCTAGTTGAGAATGTTTGAAGTAATGATGTAGTTTGAGACTAACTGGTTTTTGAAGAACAATTTAGCTCTCATCAACATCAAAGCCACACCTCTAAGCTACAATACATTATGAAATGTTTCTGGTTTTAAAACCTCAGTACAGTTATTTTTCTGATATCCACTTTACCAACTTCAGAGTCTCAGGGGTCAAAGGAAGAGGGAGAATTTCACAGCAATCTGTGTGCTTATGGCAAGGAAACCAAAACAACATATACTGCATTTCTACAGTGAGATACCTATATATTCACATATTCTCTCTCTCTCTCTCTCACACACACACACACACACACACACACACATTCAATCATGGCATACAATTCTGCATTCAATGCAGAAAATCTGCAGTTCACATAGAGCATGGCTTTGGGAAGTGGAAAGAAACGTCAACAAATAAAAATCTAAATAGACGGCAAAAGAACGTGAACTCTCCAGAGAAGGTAACCCTCTGGAACCAAAATGGAAAACCATGTGCCACGAGGATCCAATGCTAAATGCTGTGCCACTATACGCCAAAAATCTTAATGAAAATTTAAAACAAATTTAGAGCAGCTTAGGTATGCCATGTTTTCCACTAACATTTTGAACATAGCTGCCATTTATTTCAATTTATTGTGTGCTTCTTGTTTGACTTGATCATATCTAATATTTTTTCAACTTGTCAGCACACTGCCTTGCACATGATTTTGGCACATGGAAACTGCATGGTATGCACTGTGTTCTCCCAAATAATTTCCAAATTTAGCACAAAAGGTGTCGTACTTTGTTGCATTGTTGTCTGTGTTTTAATTCTTTTAGCACTCGAGTACTACAGCACTAGACATCTCTTTAGCCTCCAAAAAGGTTTCATTCTGGTGCACAACAGAGTACTGCATGCCTCTTAACTGTCCAGATTTTTCTCTCTTATTTTGGTTTGTTTCTCATAAAATTTGTGGTTTTCTGGCAAATCACCTGGATGATCTGAGGATTGAAGTCACTAAATAATGACATATCTGAGTTTCAGACTTCATATACTTTAGAAAATGAACATTAAGACACCCCCTGTTACTTTAGCAACTTTGTAAATTTATAAGAGCAATATTTAAAATCTGTCCCTATTTTTGGGCATTTGTCCACTCATTTTTGTCAGGCTTTGTCCAGATATCTTGCACTAAGAAGTTGAGAGGTGTGGATTTGTCTAAAATGCAAACACTACTACTGTTTTCTCTAGCATTGTAGTATTGCTGAAAGGACCATGAAACAACATATCCAAAAAATTTGGAAACAGAGTGCAACATGAAGATGCACTCTCTCGCACTCTTTCAATTTCTCTTCACAGACTGGTGTCACAAGCAGGCACTGTAATATTTTGGCTTATTAAGCAGAGAGGAAAAGTCATGACCCCTGACAATGTGAATGTTTTGCACAAAAAGCTATAACGCCAGTAATCCTGCTTCAAATCACATTCATGTAGGTACTGTATGACCCCAAGGAGCAATTATATCGAGGCAATGTAACACAAGGAATAGCAATCAAACTGACAACATGAACCAGTTTTAGCATTAGGAAATCCTACTGATATCATTTAAAGACAGCATGACCCAGGGGTGAGTCTGATGCCTCCATCTGTAGCTCCATCTGTGCTCCTGCCATACTGGAGTGAGAATGTACTAGAAACATACTTCAGATTGTAGAAGAATTTCAATAAAGAACATTAACAGAAATTCCACCTTACAAGCCTGCAGTCTCAAAAACATTTTGTTTTAGTTTTAAAACTAATTACAAAACAACATTTAAGTGTGTGTGTATGTGTGTGTGTGCTACTGTTTATTGGCTTTACTTTTTTAGTGATCTAAAACACAAGAATAAGGCAGAACATTTTGGTGACCACACATTAATACACAAGGTGGAATGCCTTACTGTAATTAAACAATACCTTATTTTAAGATAACAGTAAGGGTGTCCCTCCTGAAGTAAACAGTGATATTATACAGCCTAATATAGCATACATATGGGTCAGTGATTAGGTATTTCTTGAAATTCTACTTCCACTGCATACTTAAAGTATAGTTTCTCTATCATGCCTTAACATAATTGTGTGCCAATGCCTCTGGGTAAATTATGTAAATGGAAGTGAAGCAGAGTGCCTTACACATTCAAGGTGCTGTATTGCATCTACCATGTAATAATAAAAAGATGAAAGTGTTTTATTTTCAGTCATGGTTACATGAGGGTAGCTATAACAAGTGAAACCATCCCAGCTACATAAAACATAAATAGCCAATCAGCTTTAATCATTCAGTCATTCATTTTCTGTTCCATTCACTCTCTGATCATTAAGCATTACCTGTCATTCTACAGATCCATGCATGGCCCCATGAATAATAACCCTACTGCTCATTCATTCATTCCTTTAGGGGCAAGGTTTGAATGCACCAGGTTCATAGGGGATTACAAGGCTAACAATCTTTTGGGGCCTTTTTAAGGTTAGCCTTCCATCCCAAGAATCAAACCCTTACTTTGGGAGGTGAACATCTTAACCATTATGCCAACCTCCACATGGGGGATGAATGGAGAGATGAAAAGTCAGCAAGCAAAGGAGAGGAGTAGTGCTGAAATTGAATCTATCCTCATGTGTTGGTGAGTATCTTCATGAGGTGGACCCTGTTTTCAGATAATCTCACCAAGGGACACCGATATACAGACTGTATTTATATAGTATATATCATGGACAGAAGTGGGTCAAAAATTGAGAGAGAAAGCTGGGTGCACAATGCCCAGGATAAAAAAAAAAAAAAAAGTGTCCAATCCTGGTAAGCGCACTGGTGCCAGGACTGGAAAAAAATGAGTGTAGAATCATCAAAATACGGAAACATCCCTACAATGGGGCCAGGCCAGGCCCAATGGGGAGGATGTCCCCCCTGTTGTAGAAGGAAGTAGTAGTCCACAAAAAAAAAATCACAAAAACTGATAGGCCAATGAAAAGCTATAAAGATGATAGAGTGGACTACTGAGAATAAGAAAGGAATTATGTATTGTTACTATTATGCAAAAAGCCCAGAATTTCCAGACATAAGATATACAAAACAATTAGGAGAGAGAAATTAGAGGAAAGAACATTTCTGCAAGAAAAACTGTCAGAAGCTTCATATGAAAATTTGCGTTCATTAACAGATTTGTGAAAAACAGTATATAGATCAAGAAACTTTGAACTCTTTGGAAGAAGAAGCATCTGAGGAAGTGCGAAAATATAAACAACAAAACCTAGAGATATTTGAATAATATAAAAAAGAAATATGGACATGCGAAAGAGACACATTTGATGCAGTGCAACATTTATGCAAAGGAGAAAGCCAAATTAATCAATATAAAAGAAGGTAGCCCCAAAGTATTCAAAGAGAAATACAGGCAAAGGCATCCGGATATGGAAAATGTATATGACAAAGATGGAACGTAGAAAAGAAGACAAGTAACGTAGAAGTTAAAAAAGTAGAAATTGAAGTTATGGAGTGCCTACCAAGTGAAGGATTTGGTGGAGAAGTTCTAATACAGGTTACATCACAGCATGATGGAGTGAGTCCCCAAAGTAAGGAGAAACAGGAAGATCAGGAAACATCTGAAGAGGAAATATGGACATAGGGAAAAAAAGAGATTTAATATGGTGTAATATTTATCTAAAGGAGAAAGCAAAACTAACCAATACAAAAAGTGCAGCACCAAAGATATTTGAAGAGAAATACAGGCAAAGGAATCCAGACATGGAAAGGTTTACAATACAAAAAATAAGAAGACAAAGAGGAAACGCAGAAAAGGAGACTAGTAAGAGACTAAAAATTGTAAACTCATATGAATTGTTACATATTGTTCTTCTTTGCATTCTAGTTGTATTAACATTTACTTTGGCTTATATATATTCTTCTTGTACTTTAACAGACTGTTATTTATTTTATACTTTATATTGTATCTATGGAGCTTTTCTCCCCAGGACTCCATTGAAAATGGGCTCATTTGGCCCAATGGACCATCTTGGCAAACAAACTTAAAAATAAATAAATAAATAAGTAATGGAGAAATTAAAGAAAAAGAAACTGAGGTTATGGAGTACATGTGAAGTGAAGGATTCAGTGTAGAAAACTGAATGCAGAAAAGACCACAGCAGGCTACAGATACCAAATTAAGGGGAAATCAGTGTAAGAGGCAGCAATTGGTCAGGTGCCTGTCACCTGACCAGGGGGAATGTTAGCCTTCAACCTCAATTGCCATTTCAATTCCATATTCAATAATATGTTTTTCATATCCCCACCCCTAGTGTTGTACTTAACAACGGCAATGATGCCGAATTTGGTCAGTTTACTGAGAAATTCCCAGGAATCCTTGATCAAGTGTTCAGTTTTAACTACAATGTCTTTAGTGAAATGGTCAACATACACCGCTAAAGGATGCGTCTTAGATTTTTAGCTGATACAATAGGCCTAAAAGGAGGTCCATACATCTACAAGTAGGAGAGTATAAATTTGAACAACGGACTCAATAGTGTAGTTAAATTCTGTAGAGGTAATTACAACACTAAGATGTTAGTTTATTTGGCAGTATGTGTGTAGTGCTCAGCATTCTATATAGGAAAAATTGAAAGAGCTTTGAAAGATAGAATGTATGAGCACTTGTATGATATAAGGACTGGGAAAGACACTAGTGCCTCGTTCAAACATTCAGTTTTCGGTCCTTTGTTTAGTGGTTTCAAATTCGGCATCATTGACGTTAAGTACAACACTAGGGGTGGGGATATGAAAAACATATTATTGAATATGGAATTGAAATGGCAATTGAGGTTGAAGGCTAACATTCCCCTTGGTCTTAACGAACATGTGAGTATCAAACCAGTACTGACAGCTAAAGCAGTCAGAGTTTGATTTACTCAGCACACACCTAATCAGTCTTTATGCAAGGGGTATAAACATTTTATTCACAATTATAAGCATTAACTATTCGATTCTTTATGTTTTGTTGCAATAGCGTTTTTTTGATACATAATTGTGTAACTGTATATGAATTTTATAACATTTTAATTAGCTTCTCTTTGAATGTGGTGCTTTAAATCTTAATTAACAGCAATTAAGATCATTATATAAAGTAAGTGTAGCATTGGTGCAGTTTTATCTGAAGAAGTCTTGTATGAAGAGGAAAGCGCTCATCTGTGGATTTGTATAAAAGTTTTTTGTCGCTACTGGTGGCCTGGAACTCTATTATTTCGATTTTCTTTGATTGATTCTCTCTCTATATACCTACTGTGTCATTCTGAGCATGTTTAGTCAAATAATACTCCTGAGCCTTGACTGAAAATTGCCCTCAACCCATTTGAATAATCCAGACAGCAATATAGATATTAGATATATATATATATATATATATATATATATACATACATAAATACACACACACATCTATATATATATATATATATATATATATATATATATATATATATATATATATATATATATATATGGTTCCCCTTCATAATTGCGAAATACTGAAATCTCGAATTTCAGTATTTCGCAACCATAAACGCAAATGTTTCAAATGTCTGAAGTGCATAATCACGAATTGAATATTTCGAATTTGCAGTTATGGCATTACATTATGTGTCGTGTGCTGTTTGGTTTGGTTGTTATGAAGAAAAAACAGATGGCTAGGGGTGCAGAACACACAACCAAATAAACAAACTGCACCAAAACTTACACAACCAAAGACATTTAATACCTCTGCATTTGTTTTTATGTATTAAATGCACCTGTGCATTTGTTTTTATGTATTAAATGTCTTTGGTTGTGTAAGTTTTGGTACAGTTTGTTTTTTATTTGGTTTGGATGTTGTTCAGCATAGTGTATGGCTTTACATGGACTCTAAGGTAAGTCAGTGTTTTGTAAAGGTTTTGGATGGGAGTTTGAGTGTATGTGAGATTGCTTGTAAGTTGTATGTGTGGGTTAGGGTAGGAAGGTGAATGGATGAGTGTGTAATTCTTGGATGTGTCGGTGTTTGTCTATATGTGTGTGTGTGTGTGTGTGTGTGTGTGCGCGCGCGCGAGGGACTGTGGAATGTCTGGGTGTGAGTGTACTATCTTACTGTTTGTGCAATCTCGGAGTTAGTATATATATATATAAGTAGGTGGGGTGGGGGTGCAGCCCCCCAAATGGAGTGTGCAGGGGGGCTTGCCCCCTGCTTGTGTGTAGTGTAGGTATGTGGATGTTTGGTTGTTTCTTTTTGTGTGTTTATTTGTTTTGCAGTGTGGGTGTTGTGGTTTATGTGTGGTGTGATGTATGCTGTGTCCGAGATTTCAGTATTTCGCAATTATAAAGTGGAACCATACATGTGTGTGTGTGTGTGTGGGTATATATATATATATATATATATATATATATATATATATATATATGTATATATGGAGAGAGAGAGAGAGAGAGATACATAAAATGCAATTTTTTTCAGATTCCTGCTGTACACTATGAATGACAATGCTTTATCCCAAAAAATGTGGTGCCCTGGCAGAAAATCCTTCTGCACACACTCCTGCTGTCTATATGCAGTCACAACGATCAGCTAATGAACATGCAGACTGTTTTAACAATAGCTTGATAATTTACAAGCTGTAATTAAGCTTTAATAATTGCAAATGTCTTTAGACAATGTGTAAACTGGTCATCAGTTCTATAACAAAAGGAAAACAGGACAGCTTGAGAGTTAGACAGTTTACAAGCTGTTGATTACTTAAGTGAAAACTTGAAAGCTTTTGAACTTTTTTTTTTTTTTTTTTAATTATACACCCCTTACACGTTGGCACATTGGGAAACTGCCCCACTCATCCCATCCTTACTTTCCTAAAGTACATCACCCGCTTGTCATCTTTGCAAATATATATTTCTGTTATTAATGTTCAGTTATATAAGAATATAGTAACCTGATATCAAATTCTGTTTTTCCTGTAGAACTGCATGAAACATGCACATGTAAGGTGGTATAGATAAATGCATAGAAGATGCATCACTTTGCAAAATAAAACAAATGTCTCTTCGGTGCAGAGAGATGAAGCCTTGACTGCAGCTCAGACAACACAATCATTTTATCAACTCAGTCATTGGAAGAGCTGGGGATACTGAATGAGAGGCTCACGGCAGCATGCTAATGCTGGGCAGAGGGATTGTATTTGGTCCACTGCAACATCTACATCAAGTGGAGACTTGGGGATGCACATGCAACATAAGGACCAGGGGCATACCCATCCATCAGGCAGCACATTCAACAAAAATATGGAAGCAAACATGATTTCACAGGGCTGCCATTGTGGACAAAGACGCATTACTCTCCATACAGGTACTTTGTAAGCTGGGTAAAAGGCATCCACGATTCATGGATGCCTAGATTTGCTATGAACTCGCACTTACCTCACAACGCAGGATAATAAAAAACAGCCGTCAGGGGTGGTGCATATAAAATAAAAGGCCAAAGTGGAGGCAGGAGAGCTTGATGACCACTAAATGCAATGCAATAACAGAAAAAAAAACTGTTTGCAGAGTAATGCAGTACTTTATGGTTTACAGATTACATGTATAGTGTTTCCGTTTCATCCCAAACTAATTCCCTCTTAGACTGCCAAGGCACATCCTATAACTCTGCCATCACCCAGGATATATGGAAACAAAATATCGAAATCCCTACTTTCAGCTTAACAACTGGTCCCATTCTTACTACTCCGCTCTGCTAGATAACTCTGGCTAACACAGCTCTGCCATAAATAATTCTTCCATCCTCATCAACACATCAGGTGCAGTATTAAGGTAGCGCCAATGACTGCAACAACACGCAAACTAAAATGTATTTAAATTCATTAAGTATAATAGAAGCATAGGCAGAGTTGTGACAACAGCTTCAGTACCCATGTCTCCCAATGTTGTTCGACTGTCATGGATGTCTGTGGTTTTGCCTCAGAAATCTGTTGTGTGTGATAAAACAGTGAAAACCCCAAGCACTGAATAATGCAAAACATCACAGTTACAGCTGTTCTGCAAATGCACAAAAAATGTAGATATTTTTATTTTATTAGCTTTCCTAATGAACATATCTATATTTAAAAAGTTCTCCTTATTTTGGACATTGGCAACTATTGCTAGCATGGCCTCTAATACTTGACGCCACAGGCTGAGAACTACGGCAGCTTATCTACATCTGGTACAGAGAGGAGCATTTAAATAACAGGAACATAAATTACAGTCATTTAACAGAATGAATGTAATTTTTACACCAGCAGTGTCACAATTACAGCTTCATGTAACTTTCATTATCAGATTTGCTGGCCAAAGAAAAGTAAAAGCCATGTAAAAAATGTAATTTTAGAACATATCTTCTGTTAACAGCCTTTCTAAACATATTTGAACATGTGCCATTTTCTCACTTATGGGTGTTTTCCAGATGTGTATTTTCAGACATTTTTTTTCTGGAAACTCTTGCAGTACTCCTTCATAATGCATAAAGTGAATATTCAGATCGGTGATATTTGACTTGCATCCTCTCTTCTCTATTACTTTACGCATTACGACTTCAATCAGCATTCACTTATGTTAAGTATGTTTAATGTTTAACTTTTATGCTGTCTTGTTCCTCCAAAGCGAGAGTCATGTTTGATCGGCTTCTGGTCAAAATTCTGCAACTTACTTTCTGTGTAAAACCCTTCATGTTATTCAAAGTAGCTACTTTCAGAGGAGGAGGAGGAGATGGTTCACCGAGGATGTGCATTAATATAGAAAGCAGGCACAAAGTTATCCATGTAAAAATTTTGAGAGAGATTTTTTTTTTTTTTTTTAAATCTATCAGTCTCTCTCTAAAACACACAGGCATGGTAAGAACACAGTTTATTGCACCTGCTTTTAGTTTTGACCTTGTATAATGTTTAACTAGAGGGTCATGTTTGATCAGCTTCTGGTCAAAATACTGCTACTTACTTTCTGTGTAAAACCCTTCATGTTATTCAAAATAGCTACTTTCAGAGGAGGAAGAGGAGATGGTTCTCTGAGTATGTGCATTAAACAAAAAACAATAAGGTAATATATATCAAACCATCGATCACTAAAACCAGAGCAAATTCATTATTAATGATAATTAACCTCCACCATCTCTTCACTGTTTTATGTCCAAAAGTGTCACTGTCATTTGGGGGTAATCACTTCTCTGGTGTCAGAAATGTGCTTTTATTTATTCATTCATTGTCTGGTCAACCCTGTCAGCCCAGTTTAGGCTTGTAAGGAAAATGAAGTCTCTCTCTGTACTTATTGGGCAAAGGCAAAGAAAACATTCCCAGGTGATCTAATAGGCTATCTCAGAAATATAGCTTATTTTTCCCCCATTCATTGTCCCAGGGTGACTATTAAACCCTGTGCTCCTGGCTGCTTTATGAACTGTTTGTTTCCACTTGACAAGTGTTCCGTGGCTCATTCATTCAAGGTGGGATAAGTCAAGCTAGGAAGAAGTGGAAACCATTGCCTGCATGCTTTGAGAATTGGGGGGGGGGTGCTGTAATCCTCAGACTCATTGCACACGAGCCCAATTATGCCAAGAGTTTTGTTTGCTAGGAGTCCTGTGAGGTCTGTGGTTGCACATGTAACAGATGCTCTACCTCCATGTACTGGGACATTAACCATGGGCAAATGGTATCACAGCCCTTTCCAATGAGAAGAGGAAAAGTGACAAAGCATAGTTATTCCTCTTTGCCCTCATGCCAGCTCTAATAGGTGTGTAGGGCCCAGGCCCTACTCATATCTAGGCTATCTGTAATATAGCCAGGGCTTTATCCATTTATGCCAGTGGAACTGTCCTATCAGAAACATGTTCTTATGTATTAGTTAAATAACTTGTAAGACAGACAAGTAGCTGTTAATTAGGACCATTATTGGCATGGTGCTTCTAACTGGTATGATTCATCACCATTCTTCCCACCCCCCCCCCCCCCCACATTCAGTCCTCCTCCCTTTCATTGCACAGGCACTATAGGTGGCCATATATGCCCAGTGTCATCACTAAAAGTGCTACGGCATTATCTCTACATCTGGCATATAGACATGCATTTAAATGGAATATCAAAAATATAATCATCCACTGAATGAATTTCAGGATTTTCTGCCTAAAGACAAGTAATAGTAATCCGTTCGCATTCTCCTTTTGTTAGTGTTTGGTCCTATGCTATTGTTTTATGCACTTGGATTTCAGTCAATATTCTCATGATTTAGATTGAGGTGATAGTATGAAGTGATGTATTTTATGTGGTTTTAACAGGTAAGGGACAAAAAGCAGCTGACCAGATGGTCCTCTGTAAGCATTTCATTTAATATATATTATTATACAAATACTAAGCAGCATACAAGACAAGAGTTGACTCGCAGGTAAGGAGACCAGTACAACAGGGTTTTATAACTGCAATCCCCCTTGTTATGAAAAACTTAATTTCAGCAGCACATGATCCACAGATGTTGCTGTCTATCCCTGTGGCATAATAATTATGTATCAATGTACCTGTGGGTTCATTGAACTAAGAAATCTGTCCGGCCTTCAGTGGACTACAGGAATCAAGAGAATCAAAAATGTTACCCCCGCGAAGGAAAGGGGGAAAAGGTTTTAAACGGAGTGCTAGCACCGTTACTATACAATCCCAAAGCAGGCCACCAGCTGTCCCTTAAAGAACAAGACAAATGCTGACATATTCTGTACATAATGGGGAATAGTTAAGCAATAACTGACGACGTAATGTGGTATATTGAAGATTTACCCACTGTTGGTATGGCTTAACCATGAGGATGAAGCCCTCATGATTAAATAAAGCCAACCGTGGGTAAATCTTCAATATACCACAATGATGGAGTCGGTTATTGCTATTATACAATGACATTATTTAAGAAAAAAATACTTTTCTTAAATAATGTCTTTGTATAACGGCGCATTACTGTTCTTCCACTGGTGGTGGTATACTGCTTCCTTGTGTTGATGTACTGCACATGCGTATGGGACTTGGTTCCCATGCATACCCAGTACATAAGTGCTTTGAAATGGAAGCAACAGAGAAAAGAAAGTCTCCGTTGTTCAGTTTTTTTTTTTTTTTATTAAAAAAATAAAAAGTTTTGTACACCTTATACCGAAGGAAAAAAGTTTGGGCAACCGGACCCTTTCCCATTGGTATACTGTAGGATTTACAACAGCCACGCTGGTCAATCAGCGTGCATGTTTTGGAATATTAATTGGGGGTCATTGTATAATTATATATAACAACATGGTTATTTAATTCTGCTTAAGGCTTTGTATAGCTGTATTTTGCCAATGGCCTAGGTCAGGGATGAAAAAGGGGTTTAATACCCTCTAAATCTTGTTGGCTAACTAACATCCATAAAATAATAAATATGCCAGCCTATAACAATGAGGCTGGAAAACACATTTTTGTTCTTATAATGCCCAGAACAACCACCCAATAGATGATTACATATTCAGCCTAACTTTATAATCATAACCATGTCCATTGTAACATTGCATCTTCCAACAATTCATTACCTTAAATAAATGAATAATGGCTTAGAATCCTACCATTACAAAGTATTGCCACACCCTATCCCTAACTAAAACACTGAATCCTTACAATATCCTGTATAGTGAAATGCAAAGACCACCTGCTGATGGAAACTTACCTGCAGAATTCATACTATATCCATGAAAAAAAGACAATGAGCTGGCATACTGTTAACCTGCTAAAATTAGTACCTGCAGCTAGTGCTTTTTATTCAACACAAATTACTTTTTATTCCACTGTGGGGGTAGTAGTAGTAATCCATAATACCCCAAATAAATTTCACTCCCACAACATTTACTTCTACATGCATTTTTGTCTCTGTGCCTACCAAACATCAAGCCACACCAGTCAGACTGGAAATCTTTTAGATGCAAGTAAAACAGAAGAATCAGCTAACACAGCACTGTATAAAACACTTGTTTAATCTAAAAGGGGTACTCTGAATATGAGATGGGGATGGTGCATCATGAGGTGCTGTCACATAGAAATGATTTGGCTAGACCCTATTTTTCGAACTATAGTGTTGACACTGAGGTAAGACAGAATAAACAACCGAAATGATTTTAGAATGTGTGTTACCTATTCAAATGACATTCGACCTGTGACATCATTAGGAAGTACTGGCATATTTTGACTACGGATGCCAGATGCGGGGACTTCCTTGGTGAAGTGCCACACTTTTGTTATAGGAATAATATTTCCATTAAGAAACTGCTGTGCTACAAACCTCTAGTTAGCAATAGACCCTGTATTTCAGTTAGGAAAGGGACACATCAAGGCAGATTATGTAACATGCATAAGTACATTCAAATGGATGATTTTCTTTATACATACTGTTATTGGATGTACTTTTAAATTCAATTTCTATGCCGCCTGTACTAGTAGCAACCTGGTCTATTTGGCTGTTTGTGATCAATGCGGATGTTACTATGTTGGCAAGACGAATCAAATCTTGAAGAATCGTATCAGGGAACACTTATATGAAATAAGCAGATGTGGGAGTAGGAATGCTTTATATAAGCATATTTGTAACGCTGGTATTGAACATGCTTTTGGTTTTGGAATTATTGAATGAAGGAGTCAGAGGAAGTTAATTTAAAACAAAACACAGAATGCTTAGACTTTAAGTGGATGTTACTTTTACAATCTGCCAAAGGGAAAGGATTACATGAGCATATACCTTTAAAACCCTTGATGAGGTTACGTGGCTTGACTAGGTGATTTTGAACTTTGACTGCATTGAAGGACTGTTTGTTAGTTTGTTTTCAGATCTGATGAAGCACCTTTGGTGTCAAAGCACTCATCTGTTATATACGTTTTAATGTTTTTATTTTTTAGATTAAATAAGTGTTTCATCCAGTGCTGTGTTAGCTGGTTCTTTTGTTTTACTAGCTGCTTCTGAATTCGTTATTGAACCAGGTTTTACCTGCACAGTTTGATTCTGTTTCCTGAAATCTTTTAGTTGCCTGTACCATGCATCACAAGCACAGACTAACCATCACACAAGCAGACATGGGATGGTTTCTGCCTTCACTGTCAAGCCAGTATATATTTTATGTCTATCTTCATGAACCCTGGAACTGGGAAAACTATTCTTGTTTCCCCCATTGTGAGGGCATAGTCCTGTGCACCTGTGAAGGTGGTTACTACATATACCTCTTGGTGACCAAATGCCCACCCCCAGGACCACCTCTACTCTAATGAATTTTGGCATTGGATTGATGCAGTCTGCCCTACTGTCTCAAAAAGAAAAACAGGCATGTCCAGGTACACCCATCCTCCTCTCGTCAACTTCAAAAATTTGAGTCACTAAACAAACTCTAGTTGCAGGAGTCAGGGTTCGCTACGGACCTGTTATGCTCATTCCTGCCTTCCAAGAAATTTCACATCATCTAGGTTATTAGCGATGGCAGCATTTCTATTTTAGGCCCTTCCCCTACCCATGGTTGTGATGTGTGCACCCGCATTATTGCAAAGACTATGAATACTCCTCACTCCAGGCATGCACATTTTTTATGTTTTGTCTTTATTAAGAGCCTTTTTTCTTCAAAAAGTACAAATTATCAAACATAGCATGGTTCTCTCTACATTTCATCAAAAGTCATAAGGAAGCATCAAAAAGTAAAAACAGAATGAGTCATAATGAATAACAGTAACATAGCAGTAATAGCAATACAAGGTGCAAAACCAGTAACAAGGTATGAACAGAAATATTCCTTCACCCTATCCCCTCAATATCTTTTCAGGTGCATCCGATTCCATCTATCCTTCATAGCCTGTTAGCTGCATGACACAGTATAATCTAGCACAGCTATTCGATGCAATTCTGAACATAAGTCATATCATTACAATATAACCTTAAAAGCTATAAAGTGGTTCCAGTCACTTATAACCCCAGCTCTTTACTGTTCCTGAGGGACCAGGCTTCCTGAAGGAAGCTACTTGTTTTTCCTGTGGGCCTATGATTTCCTTAGGTTCCTGCAAGCTTTTTCATATGTGAAGAAAATGGCTGACACAACCAGTCACAGCACACATCCCTTTTGATAGTAGCATCTTCCTTCTGTGCTCTGGGCCTTTGCCAACCCTCTCAACGGTCCAGAATTTTGCAAAATGTATGGATCATTGCCTTCATATTTGGGGTTGATTCCTCATAAAATGTGTGTCTTTCTGGCAGATTGAGGATTTAAGACATTTGAGTTTCAGACATATCTTCAGAAAATGCATGCAGATTCAAAACTTGTTATTCTACCAAATTTATAATTTTATAAATGTAATATTTACAATCCACCCTGATTTTAGACCTTACTAATTTTGGCTTTGTCTACAATTCTTGAGCTAGCAGGTTGAAAGGTATTGCCTCTTCACTTGTTAAAGGAGCAGCAGATGAGCTGGTTGGCAATCACCACACCCTCCCTTCAGTATGGGCAAGCCATAGCTCATTTACTGGCAATCACCACACCCTCCCTTTGGTATGAGCAAGCCATAGCTAGTTATTTACCATGCTCCCCTCTCCAGCAATTATAGGACCAAAGATGCTACTCAGAGAGTCATAGTCTGGGTCAGTCAGAGCTTTATCTCTCCATGCTACAGTGCCAGTTAAGGGCCGAGGTAGTCCACAGATTTAAGTCCATTGCCTGCAGTAGCTAGAAATTCCGTTCAGTAGTTGATAAAGACTTTGTGACATTGACACAAACAGCTTTCACAACAAATATTAGAAGCAATGATGCAGTTTAACTGAAGCACAATGTATTTCTTTCTTTCATTCTTTCTTTGAACAATTAGCAAATAAAATATCTAAAAAGTGTCCTGTGTAATGTTAAACTCTAAGATCCCTGTTGCTTTTCTGTAGCATTTCTCCAAGGGCTCCTGCTGAAAAGTAGTACTTGCCCAGTTGGACTATCCCATCAACAAATGCAAAAAACAAAATTATTAACTTTCAGTACAAAAAAAAATCAGGATTTTAAGAAATGCTTACTCCTGGATTTGGGGTGGGGGTGTTGCTGTTCCTGCTTGAGCAATGGTAAGGATGAAAAGTGATGATAGATGTAAGATACTACATGACAAGTCATGTCCAAGTGTTAACTACTTCAGGTAGCATCAACAGGGTAGAAAGGATGTGAGAGAGAATTCAGTCATTCAAACAGATTGGTGACGCTTATAAAGTCTTTTAAAAGATAAAGAGGAAGGGGCATGGCGTAAGCAACTCTGTGTGATCCTATTCAAGGTTCAAATGGGCTACAAACCTGCAAAAGAGAACCAACTTTTTATTGCTGTGAAAATGAGCTATTCTACAGTATGCACTCATGCATATTTAGTTTCTAACTTGGTAATTGCTCATTTGGAAACCCAGTGGAAGCACCATCCTTGCCTTTTCAATGTGAAACAAAAACGAATGCAGACGATGCATAAAAATGATATTTTTAGGTAAGTGCTGAAGCTGTCTGGCTGTTGCAAAGTCTTTTTTTATTTTAACTGATTTCATAGTCTCCCGAAATCAGTTTTCTCCCTAGAACATGTGTGTTTGACTTTCATTAGAAGAAATATGATGCATTCAAACAGTAACATACTGGTCCTTTGAATATGAATAAATGTATCAGCAAACACAAAGTGCTTCTCTTTGCACACCATAGAAAACCATGGATTTCTACACTTGACATTTACATGCCTTTCCCATATAGGTTATACCATGTTTATGGTAACGGGGAAGGAAAGAATCATTTTGAGAGGAATCATCATTATACAGGATATTTCAGTGTACATTACAGGGATGTTTGTCTTCAATTAAAGTATTGCACAATTACTGAGAAATATCAGACATTCATTTTTTATGAACCTGTGCAAAAATGGTTTAATAGAAATGCGTCTGGGAATTGTGATGGTGTAGATTTTTCAAACAGATTAGCTGCTCTGCACCGAATGTTTTAAATCGTTGAGCTGCAATACAACCCTAATGGAATACTAAACATTTTCTGCAATCCTTTGTGCCATGAGAGCAAAGAGAAAGTGGTGGAAGTTGAAACTATTCAAGCAACAATCATACCACTGGAAGGATCATTATGTAAACAACTGAAAGGTCATGTCATGTTTCATATACGCAGTCTTCAGAAGCACTTAAACTGGAAGCATCTGTGATGGAATTGGCTGAGAAACAGGGAGGATATGAAACATACACATAGGTTAAGAAAACATGAAACTTAAGTGCAGTTGGTTTGTGCAAAGTGACAAGTTATTAGGTTGTTATGAGACAGAAAATATTTCTTACGCTGTTTAATTTGTTTTGCTTTCTCTAGTAAGGACTGAATCCTTAATTCAAAAACTCCTCTGCAAATCACAAACTAATATGAAAATCTGTTTCAGTTACGATTTGCTTAGAAATTATTTTAATATTTTATTTAATATTTTGCAAGTGAGAATTTTAATGTAAAGACTTTGTACTATTCCTATACCATTTTTAATGTGTTCTGTCATTTTTTTTTTTTGCTACGGAACTTGAATACAAGTCATCTTGGTTGAACCTGAAAGGTTTAACAAGGGTCATACCCTAGTAAGTAAATAAATAAATAAGCATACATATATACAGACATGACAATAAATACATTAGGGTAGGTTTATTTTCTACTGTGAAGAGTAAAAAAGTGTGAAACTGATTGAATGCCAATTGGAAACTACCCCCGAGAAGCAGCAGTAAAAAGGGGAAGAAACAATCTGCTAGACAAAAAAAACAAACATAAAACTCTACTCCATAGTGTAAAACAGCTTGAAACCTAATCCTGACTATAACCAAAAGCTAAATTTTACTTGGGATCAGACAACTAAAGAATCATCACCTGCGGTTGAGACCCAGATCTAAAGCAAATTCTAGCCATTATTTTAACCATGATTAACTACAGCATTACACTTGAGGGTTAAGTTAAGGTCAGATTTAAGGTTAGAGCTGAAGGTGGCTATGGGCTTATAGTTAGAGTGGAAGGAGGTCCTCAGGTAAAATTGTAAATAGTATTGGTGTTAGGATTACTGCAGCACATTTTGCAACTTTATTAGTGAGTCACGTTTGATTTTAGTGATGGAGAGGAGATGTCAGCTGTGAAATTGGAAGAAGCACGATTGCTCTTTTCCTGCTTTGGATATTTAGCAATGAAATCAAATGAGGTCAAAGACAGTTTTTATAAAGCTCTCTGCACTTCTTTCAAAGTTGATGAGCACTTCCTGCTCATGACATTATGAAGTAAAAAACATACGGCCCATGTCACTGTACATGTCATCACAACTGGCTTTAGGCTGACTGGACCTATTTGACCCAAAAGAGCACCCGCACCAGGCTACAGTAGGGTCATTATGTACTGTGTTCCAGATACTTGCCTGAGACATACTACACTCAAAGCACAAGGCATTTTCCCGGAAGTCTTGCTCTTCTAGTAGCTCTAACTTTTGTTAGTAGAGGTAGTTAATACTTACAATCATGCATTGCACTAGTGTCTGTTCCAGTGTTTTTAGTAACTGCAGCTTCACATCTCTTGTATGGCTCACAGTGTTAGCTGCGTCTGATGCCATAGTGGTCAGTTGGTTTGGCAGAGTGCTCAACAAGGTTTTCTATGCAAAACTGGTCAAATAATCATCTGGACCTCCCTTTCCTGTTCTGAAGATAATCATCATCAACCTTCTTTTCTCCATTTTTTTCTACATAGGGTCTGGGTGTCAGGTCACTCGTCGCCATCTCTCCCTATTCAATGCCACTCTCCTACCTTTGGGTCTTATCTTATACAATCCATCCATCTCTTGGCTGGACACCCTCATTTCCTCTTGCCTTCCTCCTGTCTGTCCCAAATCATTTTCACCAGATTGCCTTCTACTTTCCTGCCCATGTGCCTGAACTGCTGTAATCTGTTCTCTTTGACCTTTTCTGCAACTGAAGCTACTTTGGCTTCTGCCCTCATTTTTCCATATGTCCCGTGAAACAGAAGTGCAGGGGGGGTGGGGCATAGTCAAGGGTCAAGTGTTCAGCTATCATCTACCCAGGACCAGAAAAGGCAACACAACGGGAGTTTAGCAATATGTTTACTGGTTATCCAGGCTGTGCCCTCCTGATGGTGCACCATGCAGACACAGGGCCTCAGAGGTCCATCAAACATGCTCCTTATAATGTGCGCCTGAGTGAATACACCTACAGAGAACTATAAGCAAATTCTGGATCTGGAGGTAACCTTAGAGTACAATCATTTTCTTCTGTTTTAACATGTCTTATGACAAAATATAAACTAATACATAAACATTTTAATATTTAGTAATAGCAAATATTCCTGATACCTAATCGGAAAGCGTCTTAAATACAGGAAGCCAGCATAGTGGGGGTTGATGTGGTAAGTTGGGGGGCATCACTTGAGGTTGCTAAAGTCAGCCCTATGTATAGCATCAGAATTACATCAGGAATTCTTTGATCAAATCCTCAAAAGCTTTCTAACTGCTGCCAACTCATCCAAGTGGCCACATGACAAAAACTCAAAATGCTGAGAAGCCAGCTCAGTAAAACTACATAGTGATCACCAAAACAAAGATGAACATCTTAAGAATCTCAATGCACTCTGCTGAAATGAACTGAACATACCTATATGAAGCTTATGCCACAGAATTGTCCACATGCCATGCATACGTTACTCTGTGCAAGTATGCAGAGTGACATAATGACAGGCAGAGGTGTAAGTGTAGACACATTCTGGGACTGCATATAGCTTTAATAAACAGGGTATGTGCATATGTGCTTACTGCAGGACTGCTATTCTGTGCTCATTTCTTTTTGCTAGTTTCCCTAATGTTTACCTCTTCTGAAAAGTTGAGTTTTATTCTTAGCTACAGCTGCAGTCGTCGAGTATGTCTATGAAAGTTTGACAGATGGTCTCCAAACTGGAACTAATGAACTATACCATAAGTAGAATAGCTACTACATACTATAAACCTCTTAGCTCCCCAGATATACACCTTATAACACCCAATTAACTTTGTGGTTTGGAAACTAGCCTATTCAGAATAATCTGCGGTATTGTGAAATGATGTGTCCCCTGCAGCAAGTAGTGGTCATTGTACTTCACAAAGGTGGCCTTGTCCCACCACTCTATCCAATTTCAGCACCACAGGTCTTCTACAACCACCCGAATAGGCCATACAAAACATTTATAACAGTTGCAATGCTACTTAGAAAACAGGGCAGACACTGCTCTGCTACAGCTGATTTAATTAAAACAGAATTGAACATGAAGAGTGGGGCCACTTTCTTTTTGTATTTTTCCAAGGCATCTGACACATCCAGCCAGTATTTCAATCATTAATGCTTCCTTGGTGCAATACTCTGTTTAAAGATTGCTAAATTGATCTCTAAATATCTTCGCAACAGACAACAATGTGAAATATGAGACTCAAACTTTTGTTTTTTTTACCAACAGATGTACAACAAAGATAAATGTTTTCATTCATTAATGCCATATACCCTTTTTGCCCAGGAGCAACTGTCCAGCACTCCGCCACCAAAAATGTGCTTCTCCATGTCAGTGTCAGATATTGAAAAAAAACTTCAGAATGCTTTCATATATTCAGCATACTGGCTAAATGATTTATTTTCCACTAAACAGACCCAAAGTCACAATTGATCTTTTCTACCTTAAGATCAAAGATATCAAAGAGGCAATAGGTAGTCAAAAATCACTGCCCAAGAAGATGATATCTAACATACACACTTTAATAATAAAATGTGGTGCAGCGGTTAACGTTGTCGCCTCACAGCAAGAGGTTCTCCGGTTCAATTCTCGGCTGGGGTGCCTTCTGTGTGGAGTTTGCATGTTCTCCCTGTGTTCGCGTGGGTTTCCTCCGGGTACTCCGGTTCTCCGGTTTCCTCCCACATTCCAAAGACATGCATCTGGAGCATTTCTCCCCGGGCCTCCGCTGAAAACAGGCTCTGTGGAACCTAGTCGGACATTCCCGGTCAACAAATGTTAAATAAATAAATAAATAAATCCATAACCCTAAACTTTATCTCAGGAGCTAACAGACAGGTTATGTTGCATAGAGCAAAGTAATCTCCAAGCACCCTCAAAGTCAACAATCAGGAACCACCCATATTAATGCTACCAAAAGTATCGTATGCCCATATACTCAGCAAAACTCATTCACTACTTTCCAAAGCATGTATCTGCATATTACAGTAATGTTATTTTAATAAATGGTATACCCTATTATACTTGATGCTTTTAGCATTAAAAGAGTGTGGCATCTCCTGAAGACCAAATTAGTGGTTAGAACTGGGCAAAGCTTTGAACAAATAAGATAAAACAGCAATTTTTTTTCTTTTTGTACCTGGAGAAGCTTCCTTTGAATCTCCACATTCCCTTTTACATACTAACTCCGCAGTAAAAACAGCTGCAGAGAAAATGAAAAGCCCAAAAACGTTGGGGTCATTGCTGATACACAAATGGGAAATGACAGCAACAGTGGATTCCTATGCACGACTAATTAACAAGAATCGTAACAGATGAGTGAACCTGATTAACTGAAACCTCATTCAGATTTCAAGTCAATGAAGGGAAGGGAAGCCCATTACATGCCTTATACTGGCCAAAGATGAATATTTATATTCAGCTATCACAATTAAACCTGGTAGAATAAGTTATACAAACGCGTGTCCTTCTTTAACCATAAACTTAATATAGGTATATCTAAAATCACCCATCTCTCTATCTCACCCTCCCCTCCCCTCCCCCTGAAGGCCTTTCTATGAAATATCACTGAGGTATGAACCTATAGCTTTTTATGTAACTTTATCAAATAAAAGGTTTTATAAGAACTTCACAACAAAATCATGGCATACTGCACAATAATTAGTTTACATTAAGGGTGGATTTATAATTTATGCTCAGGGAAAGAAATGCAATGCATGTCTAGAATAAATCTATGTTGAATTTATTATTACACAAGAAATAAACAATTTATACTTTTACAGATACATTTTTGCCAAAGTAAAGATGTCACTACTAAAATTCCTGAACTGATCACAACATAGATTTAGTTAAGAGTTAAAATGCAGTCTAAATGGTATTTTATTCAGACTATCCACCCATAATTCCCTGAAAGTGTTACAAAGATCTGTCAGATAGGCAAGTATTTGAAGTACTGCCTAATATACTCAGGCATACACAGGTATTTCAAACTGCCAGTCAGCCATGTTACTACCACTAGGAGCATCCAATTTCTCTTCAGGGCTGGTTAACAATGCAGTACATGTCCAGAGTATTTTTGCACAGTTGTCATACAACATATAAATGGCTATGTTGGCATACTTTTGGTTCCTAATTTTGTAGGTTTATTTCTGGTGAATATCATATGCATTTGTCTACAAAACAGAACATTTCTGTTGCTGCAAAAATGTCACAACCAGAACTCTTAATAATGACAAGATTTTGAGACCAGATTAAAATTGAGGTGCATTTAAATCCTTAACGAGTGATTGGCAGTCTTTCAGTCATTTTTTTACTCTAGTATCCATGAAAGTATTCCTAAAAGCTATAAAAAGGAGATTGGCAGATAGGATATTTCAGATGGCTACAAAATGTGTTTTACAAGGATTTCAAAGTGCGACCCTGCATTATAGTCTGTTATCAGAATTATGACTTGTAGCTTGAGCTTTACTGAGTTGCCATTATAACGCAGGTAATGTATATAAAACAATACACATGCATTTACCTATCTATATGTGTATATATATATATATATATATATATATATATATATATATATGTGTGTGTGTGCGCATCTATAATGTACATGTGCAGATAAACATATATATATATATATATATATATATATATATATATATATATATATATATATATATATATATATATATATGATAATTGCAATGAGTAACAGCAAATGGTTTTACCGACTGCATTTCAGGCCTGCCAAATGCTTTCCATTCAAGATCCTATTACATCAGGGACTGGAAATTTGCTCTTACCTTTTTGTTGTCCAGTATTAGAGTACGTATATATAGCTAGCAGAGGATGTAGGGTGCATAGAGAGTCTTGCTCTCCCTGTAAAAATGTTTGCCTTTTTCTGCAGACATTTAAGATTTGTTTAAAAAAGATCGCTCTTTTTGTATGTTCTCTTTTGTGCACTTGCTTAATGAGATAGTCGTCTATATTACCACGTGTGTTAAATATATATAAAACACATTTTATGCATCCATATATGCAGACAAATATTAACATTGCAGTTTAAGTTAGGGATGAGTGAATGACTTGTTTGCTAAGATGAGGAGCATAATACATGTCCATATTGCACGTGTTTGCAGTGTTATTTTATCAGAAGTGTGTATGTGTTTATGTATATTTGTATATACAACACATACACAAACACACACAGAGACATGTTTACCATAAACAGGGTCTGCTACTGGAATAAGACCACATGGACACATCCAGATATTTAGCTTCCTATGTAGTCACTCATTACATGAAGGTCAGTTTATGTTCATATTCTTGAAAATATCAACTCAGTGATTCTGTAGCAGGCAGTCATGGGTTACTGATTTAAAAGGTTTTCTATGCAACTTCTATTGGTTCAGTTTTTATCAACCTCACTGCTAGGTACAATAAGTAGGTTTATATAGTCATTTGGCTGTTATTTTTCCCCCGTTTTACTATTTGGTTCTAGACATTTACAGTATTGTTAAAAATTAATATTTTTTCACCTTTTTTTTACATTAGCTATTAATGTCAGCTTGTATCTCAAGTATTTCATGTCTCTGAATAATGCAGTTCATAAAGATATCTAGTACCACAAATCAATTAGGATTTCTTGTCTTAATCTATCAAGCCCCAGACATTTAGGTGACTCTAAACTGTTATGTTATTACCTTGTCTGTAAGCCACTTAACTTTATTATGTTGAGAAACCACTTAGTCATCCATATGGTTAATGATTTTGCACTAATGCTAACTCCACATTCAATGCAACTATCAATGTCTTCAATTCTTACCCAGTAATAAACTTTAAAATTAACATATTAAAACTTTTATTAACTTCAGGGATTTTAATTTTTTAAATAAAAATGCTAAATTTTATTGTTGTTACCCCAGTTTGGTCAACCCCTTATAGACAACCTCAACATTAAATTGGTGAAACAATGAGTAATGCAATCTTCTTTATTCTTTAATTATGACCCTTTTCATCAAATTGAATCATCATTACTTCTGTGTTAACTTTAACCTTTATAGCAGTTACACCACTGTGATAAAACTCTGATTTCAACCTACATTTCAGTAGAACCAAATATTACTTCTAAACCTATCCGAATTATATACTTCCTCTCCATAAAAATTGAGTTGAGATGGTATGTCCTTTCATTCTTCACGTTGTTACTCTCATGATTCTACTTTGAAGATGGGTAAAAGTTTAAAAGACACCTTAACTTCTCCTTCTGTCATGCCCTGATAAAAGTTATACTCTACTCAACTGATAATATTCTTTAATGCGTATTTAAACTTTGCAAAAAAAGGTTCTTTGTTCTCCACTTATTCACCTCCCTACCGTGCATGCAGCCATTTTAAAACACTTATCTATTTGATATATCTTGGTTTGATTTTTATATTAAGAAATTTCATTTTATTACAGTAGTAGAATTGTTCACACCATATAACTCAAAGTTTTGACATGGCAATGAGCCATTCTGAGCCTCTGGAATATTTGTACTGTTAAAGGTAACCATGCCTAGTTGATGAGTCTATATCAGATTGTCGAATGCTGACAACTTCGAAGCTTCAAACTTGAAAGTTCAAAGTCTAAAAATGTTGAATGTCAAAAAAACACTCGACACACAAAACAAAAAAAAAATGCTCTATGCAGGGGGGCAAGCCCCTCCCTGCTACTTAAATATACTAAACTCTGAGATTGCATTACAGTGCAGTAAAGGGAAATCTTCTCTTCCCGCACTCTAGGGCGATCTCCGTTATATGTTTCAACGTTTTTACACTTCGAACTTTCAAGTTCGAAGTTTAGTGCTTCGAACTTGTCAGCATTCGACATTATGATATAGACCCCTGGTTGACAATGGTAGCTTCAGTAGTAAAAAGTTTATACTATGCCTTAATAGGCCTCCTTATAAAATACAGCACTTAAGATATTCTTTGTTAGCATGCTTAAAAATATTAAAAACATCAGAAGGTGTCAAATAATTTTAAAGGACAATTAATAACTAGGAAAGTTCACAGAAATATCTATATATAAATTATCATCTGATTATTACATAACTTTTGGAAGCAGTATGTTGTGCTAATCATCTTGTGGCAGACTTGGATGTTTGTATACTATACTAGTTACAGTTTTAATCCAGTTTCTTGGTTTTAATGTCCTTTGTTTGAAATGCTTATTTACACAAAGGTAATGCCATCTTAAATTTTTGTAAATGGTTACATTGCACATATTCAATATTTACATTGTATACTTTTTCAAGAATCACCATTTTCTTATTGATTTTTATAAGAATTGGCTTCTTCCAAGTCAGATATTCCCAATTAAAAAATGTTAAATAAATAAATTGCCATGTTTAAAATAATAAAAATATTATCAAAGTCAAGTATGAAAACAATATAGATAAATTACCTTTTTTATTTATTTATGTATTTATTTCACATTTGCTAACCGGGTTAGTTCAGCTGAGCATTAGCTCATTTTCAGTGGAAACCTGGGGAGAAAAGCTCCGCAATCAATATTAACATTTTTCATGAAGTCAGCAAGAAAATTGCATTGGCAGCTTAAACACTTAAAGAAATAACATTTTACAATAACATTTTACAGAAAACAGTTGTTACAAATGTTAGAGATAAAACTGCAAAAAGCATTTACAACAAATCAGACAGAAAAGCAGTAGAGTACAATGTCAGAATTTATACAACAAAAATGTAGGTACAATGTCAATGTAGGGAAAACAGTGATCATTATTTTCTAAGTATAGGTACAGATGGAGTAGTAAGGTAATGTATAGGCACAGATGGAGTAGTAAGGTAATGTAGAGGTACAGATGGAGTAGTAAGGTAATGTATAGGTACAGATGGAGTAGTAAGGTAATGTAGAGATACAGATGGAGTAGTAAGGTAATGTAGAGGTACTGGTGGAGTAGTAAGGTAATGTAATGTATAGGTACAGATGGAGTAGTAAGGTAATGTATAGGTACAGATGGAGTAGTAAGGTAATGTACAGGTACAGATGGAGTAGTAAGGTAATGTAGAGGTACTGGTGGAGTAGTAAGGTAATGTAATGTAAAGGTACAGATGGAGTAGTAAGGTAATGTAGAGGTACAGATGGAGTAGTAAGGTAATGTAGAGGTACAGATGGAGTAGTAAGGTAATGTAGAGGTACAGATGGAGTAGTAAGGTAATGTAGAGGCACTCTTGGAGTAGTAAGGTAATGTAATGTATAGGTACAGATGGAGTAGTAAGGTAATGTATAGGTACAGATGGAGTAGTAAGGTAATGTAGAGGTACAGATGGAGTAGTAAGGTAATGTAGAGGCACTGGTGGAGTAGTAAGGTAATGTAATATATAGGTACAGATGGAGTAGTAAGGTAATGTAGAGGTACAGATGGAGTAGTAAGGTAATGTAGAGGTACAGATGGAGTAGTAAGGTAATGTAGAGGCACTGGTGGAGTAGTAAGGTAATATAATGTATAGGTACAGATGGAGTAGTAAGGTAATGTAGAGGTACAGATGGAGTAGTAAGGTAATGTAGAGGTACAGATGGAGTAGTAAGGTAATGTAGAGGCACTGGTGGAGTAGTAAGGTAATATAATGTATAGGTACAGATGGAGTAGTAAGGTAATGTAGAGGTACAGATGGAGTAGTAAGGTAATGTAGAGGTACTGGTGGAGTAGTAAGGTAATGTAATGTATAGGTACAGATGGAGTAGTAAGGTAATGTAGAGGTACAGATGGAGTAGTAAGGTAATGTAGAGGCACTGGTGGAGTAGTAAGGTAATGTAATGTATAGGTACAGATGGAGTAGTAAGGTAATGTAGAGGTACAGATGGAGTAGTAAGGTAATATAGAGGTACAGATGGAGTAGTAAGGTAATGTAGAGGTACTGATGTAGTAGTAAGGTAATGTAGAGGCACTGGTGGAGTAGTAAGGTAATGTAATGTATAGGTACAGATGGAGTAGTAAGGTAATGTAGAGGTACAGATGGACTAGTAAGGTAGAGGCACTGGTGGAGTAGTAAGGTAATGTAATGTATAGGTACAGATGGAGTAGTAAGGTAATGTAGAGGTACAGATGGAGTAGTAAGGTAATGTAGAGGTACAGATGGAGTAGTAAGGTAATATAGAGGTACAGATGGAGTAGTAAGGTAATGTAGAGGTACAGATGGAGTAGTAAGGTAATGTAGAGGTTAAGCAATGAGACAGAGAGGTAGATGGATATTAAGACAGCCAGTGGAAGAGAACGGAGGGATAAGAGACAGAAGCTAGGGTTAGGCAGTTTCAGGGAGAATGACTACAATGGCAGGACCATTTATTTATTAGATATTCTGAGTGGCTAGTTTGAAATGTTTTGTTTGGTTAAGGGACCTAATTTCTAGGGGTAGTTTCATTAATGTCAGAATTAGCTTTAGAAACTAAAACCAATATTTGTAAAACATTCAGCTGTAGATCTATCATTTCTTTTCAAAGTAATATATCAGCTTATAGGAATACAGACATTTTATAATTTCAAGCTTAAATTAATATGTATTTCTGCATATTTTGTAATTGTTGCAGCATAACGAATGGTATTAAAACTATTTTTAATGAAATTCAAGATGCAGCTTTTCCTTTATTTTGCATCTATGAGAGCAATGTACAAATATTTTATAGAAAAAATTGTGCTGATCCATAAAAACATCATGTGGCTATATGAAAATATTTTAAAAATGTAGCTCTTTATATACAAGGAGCAGAAATAGCTAAAGTTGTCAGTGGTTTAAGAATACCTTTCTTGAAAATGGTAGATCATGATGGTGTTAAAAGATCTGCATTGTCTTTGTGTATGCATTTCCACTTTTCAGATCTCTAGTGTTTGGCAGCAACATTTAATACCGCCTGTTTTGTTTTACCAGTTGCATTTCGTGTGCTTCTAATGAATATACATTAATAATAGTAGTGGTAGCTGGCAACTTAAAAGCAAAATGAGAGTGCAGGAAACAACCAAATGGCCAGGGGTATCTGGAATGAGGTAAGGCTGTAGTACTACAGGTCAAGGTCTGTAAAAGAGATCAAATAACACATGTGGGTCAGTCAGTTTAAGCCATACAGTACCTCAAGTAGCCACTCATAACCACTTGATTGTTTGATATCTGACTGTGATGAGATGGTTAAATGGTTAAGTAATGGCTACAGTAATGCATTTCAGCTCACTGCTCTCAGATACACATAGTATAAACATAGTATAAACCACTGCAACCACTACACAATATTATCTGTATCAAAACATATCCTCTCACTTTCTGTCACACAAACACAGATGTGCCCCCTCCCCCAATTACAGCCACTTTACTGAATCTGTGCCTCGGGCACTTGACTATACTCAAATGAATAAATACACAAATAATGTCCAAGATATTCATACACCCAGTATTAGCTATAGTGAAAAATACATCCATCCTTTCATTATCTTTCACACAAAAACGGGCAGTGTCAAAAAATGTAGACCATCCTACAGGTTGGTTCCACTAGTTGTAACACCTTCATAAGACTATTGAAAGAGTACTCTTTAATTTTAAAAGTTATCAGCCATACTTGCATCTTCATTGTGCAAGTTATTTCTTTCTCTTTTGGACTCAAACTGCCTCCTATACCAGTCACTTGATGCAACTTTACCCAATGGGAAAGTCTATTCTCTGCCCCACTTAATAATCCAGAGCTCCTACTCAAATATTAATTTGTACTCCACTCAAAATGGTAGAGCGCTCTGTGATGAAGCACTCACATAATGGCTTGGTTGTTTTAAAAAATAGTACGGCAAAGTCCATTGGCTTTCCTTTTTTCAACAGAAATTGAAACTCTCTGCAGACTTCTGATTCCTAAAACAGGAAAACCAACTATTTCTAAAGAAAACTGTGTGTGTGTACACACACACACACATATATATATATATATATATATATATATATACACACAATATGTATACACATGTACACATATACTCATAACAAATAAAAAGAACATTTTATTCTTTTTGTTTAGGTGCCTGCAGTCCTCTTCCATGAGGTTCCCCCCTCATTACAAGTCACAACTTTTCTGCAACTACACTGTTACACCTTCTATAACTTTCATGTATTGCATGGTGTGTGATTTTGCTCCAATATTCCGAAAAAGGCAAACCCGTTAAGCGCCAGAGTGGCACGGGACCCAACCTTATATGTTAAACACTCCTTGCTTATGTTGCTAAGGTTGGGTCTAGCTCTAGGCAGTAAAATCTTCCAGTACTTACTATAAGTTGACAGAGGCAGAAGTAAGATTGGCTTCTGCCTGTTGTCCATACTGAACGTCTCCCCAACTTTTCAAACAAACTCAGTTAACAGGATGTGTTAGCATCCACTTCCTGAGGGATACAAACTCAAATGTATGTCATTATTTAATGACTTCAATCCCCAGTGGTGTTTCCGAAAACCACAGATGTTATGAGGAACAAGAACATATAAAAAATATGAAAATAATCTGGATGTCCTGCAAAAATCTAAATAGTTAAGAGGTATGAAAGTGTAAACATAAACAATACCTCTTTGACAGTACCTACTAAGTGTTTTATGTCTTTGGGAGCTGCAAAAACACTTGTCAATTTTTATTTCCAATTTAACTAGTAGTACATGGAACAGATAAAGCTTTGTGAACTACAAAGAATTGTGATTGGTTGGCTGATCATAGCCTTCATATATGGATTCTTGACATGGATGCCAGGATTCACCTCTCAACATGGAGCAGATAAAGCTTTGTGAACTACAAAGAATTGTGATTGGTTGGCTGATCATAGCCTTCATATATGGATTCTTGACATGGATGCCAGGATTCACCTCTCAACATGGAGCAGATAAAGCTTTGTGAACTACAAAGAATTGTGATTGGTTGGCTGATCATAGCCTTCATATATGGATTCTTGACATGGATGCCAGGATTCACCTCTCAGCATGGAGCAGATAAAGCTTTGTGAACTACAAAGAATTGTGATTGGTTGGCTGATCATAGCCTTCATTTATGGATTCTTGACATGGATGCCAGGATTCACCTCTCAACATAGAGCAGATAAAGCTTTGTGAACTACAAAGAATTGTGATTGGTTGGCTGATCATAGCCTTCATTTATGGATTCTTGACATGGATGCCAGGATTCACCTCTCAACATAGAGCAGATAAAGCTTTGTGAACTACAAAGAATTGTGATCGGTTGGCTGATCATAGCCTTCATTTATGGATTCTTGACATGGATGCCAGGATTCACCTCTCAACATGGAGCAGATAAAACTTTGTGAACTACAAAGAATTGTGATCGGTTGGCTGATCATAGCCTTCATTTATGGATTCTTGACATGGATGCCAGGATTCACCTCTCAACATAGAGCAGATAAAGCTTTGTGAACTACAAAGAATTGTGATCGGTTGGCTGATCATAGCCTTCATTTATGGATTCTTGACATGGATGCCAGGATTCACCTCTCAACATGGAGCAGATAAAACTTTGTGAACTACAAAGAATTGTGATCAGTTGGCTGATCATAGCCTTCATTTATGGATTCTTGACATGGATGCCAAGATTCACCTCTCAAGCTTCTCACTCGAGAACAGTTTCTTGGCATCTAGGTCTCCAACACATAAGCTGATTATAATCTGTGAACCAATCATAATCCTCTATATTGTACTTGTCTAATGTTTCTGTAGAATACTTACATTTCAATAGAGCATTGCAGTTATTCCTGTAACTTGTTTCTTTACCGTACCGTTCTGATATCTCTGTACAATGCTTAAGATTCATAGTTTTGTAGCGTCACACATTTGTTGAGCACACTGAAAACCTATTGGCAATCATGAAGGTTAATTCCCTTGATCCCATGTTTGTTAACCAGTTCCTTCTTAGAAGTATTAATTTATTGGCTCAGTTTTTAAACCTATTTGTTGACTGGCTAATTCCACTGCATACATTTTCAGGGACAACCCAAGACACTGCTTGGTTAAGCAACTTGTTCACAGTCATACAACAGTCAAATGAAGATGTAAGAAATCAAACCCTCTACTCTAGACACAAACAACTCAAAGCATTAGTCCATTGCACTGACTGCCAAATCAGCTGAACTGAAATGGAGTTTTACTAAATAAATTTAGAAGCCTTTGAGATATAAGTTGTCAAATTTCACAGTTTGGTTGATATTAATATTTAGAAAGGCTGGCTCCATCTTGTGTTCAGCTCATTGGGGTAGTAATCAAAGCAAAATTTTAAATAGGAAGGGGCCCTTGAATGGTCTGTGTATCAGTTACAAGTCTCTCGAAGAAGCGAACAACATACAGAGAAGAAAAAGTTGCTGTAGTGTATTGTTGTAACAGTCCTTGAAGCCCCTTATTTCTCTTTGTGTAGAACCTTTGTACCTTCTCCAATTACAACAGGTAGTATATGAATAGGCAGCCATATAATCTATCAGGTAAGCACTGCATAAAGTAGGGCAATTATTGTGTGGCATAGCTCTACCCTTGTGAGAATCAGGCTGACAGATTCATATGCTTTGCAGATAAGCAAAGTTCATCAGCTACAAGACCTCCAAGGTCTTTTACTAGTTTGTTACTTTTTAGTTATTGTCCAGAGATTTGGGATGCATGGCTAGGCTTAAAAAGGTCCTTGTATTCATTAGCCTAGTAAACACCTATGAAGGGAGGGTTTCCAAGTGCCAGAATGCTACAGATTTTGACATTGGAGATGAGGACATTTTGACTACACCATTCATTGTGCAATGGTACATAGTGTCTGGAGAGAGATTGCACCAGCATTTTGGAGGAGGATGTTTTTACATATGGAGTCATGTACCAGGCATCACAGTCAGTCTTGACATCTGAGTAAAAGCCAAAAAAGAATCGCCTTCAGACAATGTTCTGGAGGTACTCCTTTGGTGACATCATGGTGGACATAGAAGCCCTTTCCTTAAATATATAAGTAACTGCTAGTGGATTGCCTGACTGGGTCTTGATAGCAGAGTGGCCTAGAACTTAATAGTTTTGCCTCACAATGTTGCTTTTCCCACTTAGTGTTTTACCCAAGATACCTGCTCTAAAGGGTCTGCAAAATGTAATCTCTGTTGTTCTGTGCTTCCACTGGATTCTCTGATTTCCTCATCGATCAGAAAGAAATGCATGTAAATTACAAATCTCCCAAACTGCCTACATGTGTGAGTGTGTGTGCATTTGTGTGTACATTCTGCAATGGCGGGTGCCCTGACTACTTCCACTGTTTTATACAAAGAGTGCTAGGCTACGGCCTGGTTCCCCTGCAACCCTGAACTGGATAAAGTGAGCACCTGGAAACTTACTGAACTGCTTATTCATTAAACAGTGTGATGAAACGTTTATACTAAATATGGAACTATGTTAATTTTCCATGACATCTTGTTAAACTGAGGTTTGGACATGTCTGTGTCCACATTTCTATGCTTATTCATTCTTTATTTGCTGTGTCCTTTTATGCATCTTCTCTCAGCCTTTTTTTTGGGGTGGGGGTTAAAACACTTCAAGCAATTAACAGCAGAAACTTTTCTTGGTGCCATTTAACTGGTCACATACAGGCCTCTACCAATGATATCTAAAGTTATCATGTCAGTGATTTATGCTGTCTTAAGATTTAGGCAAAACTGTGTTTAGGTACTTTAAGGTCTTCAGTTAAGTGGTCATTAGTTCATTTTCCAATCACCAGTGTCAGAATGGAAAAATTAGATTTCTTTGTACTTGACTTCTTTTGATCTGGTAGAAGCACCACATACTTTTACTTCCACTGAATTAAATGATATAATTCTTGGAATGTTTCTTTCCTAAAGTAACTATAAACTTTTTTCTTCCTGCCTCATCTCCATTAGTTCTGTTTTTGTTATTCTCCTTCTCTGAATGTACACCTGGGCTCTCTTCCTTTCAAGTAACTAAACTAGTGTTTGCCTTTATGAAGACAGACATGTATTTAGGTTTTCATTTATGCTTTTTACGTTGATGTTCTTAGTGAATAAGCCATTAAACATGATGTTTAGTAGCAAAAATAGTTTATTTTCTGACAGACTTTTGCTGTTACTTCACTTTTGCCTCTATAATAAAGAGAGGCAATATTTTGGGCAAGGCCAAACTTTTTTTTTTCATTTGTTATGCCCTACATCATCTGGACAGCTGTCCATAGTACTCAATGTCTACCTCTGGTTCTATCATCGGTCAGTCCAATCTACTCTTAGATTAACACTAATATTTTTGCAGAGGCCAGTGTGTAATTAAGGTCCTAGGGGGTCATATTGTGCCATCCTTCATCCCATTTTTTTCCATAATTTATGACTTAACCTGGTAACTTCTCCTCTCATTTACAGTGCCTGTGAAATGTCCAAGGGATGGATATTTAATGGGGACGTGGCATTTCTCCCCACATCTGCAGCAGATCAGCCATGCCCATCATCTTTATCTCTTTTTTGGACCACAACACCCAGTTTACACCAATCATCATCACAGGGAACAGTCACATAACTGCCCCCACCACAGGAAGGACACACCCATCCTTCCCTATCACTCTATCAGTCACCTGATCCACTGTTTAAATTCAGGTTGGCTGGGATGTGGGCAGGGCTTTATCCCTCTATGCCAGTGGAGTCGCTAGGACCATGCACATTCCAACTTTTTTTTCCTTCCTGCAATAGGTTTACTGTTGTGAATATGCACACCTCTCGTATTGTACCATATGCCCTCTTACAATTTTCACTAATTTTCATAACAGTAGGAACATATTTTTGTTGTGTTCCTTCACAGAAAAAGTGATTACATTTAATAACACCTAGCTGAATCTCATGTCTAAGTTTGAGGTACAATTAGTGTGTTGCACGCTTTTGCTTAATACATACACATTTTTTGACTCATTTGTTTATGCAATTGTTATACTTAGCATTATGACAGTTTTTCAAGCTAATATAGGAATGCTCACTGACCTTCCATAACTTGCATCTTTATATTTTAAATTCATAGCTAACAACTGTGCTTACCCCTATAAAAGAGCCATAGTTGATAGCATTGCATGTTATAGACATTTGTACCTTCAGCAATTAATGAGTTCTCATATTTTCACACAAAATATTCTTTTGTCTGCTACTGGAGCTCAGTGAATAGTGAGGGATTACAGTAACTTCTTTCCAGAAGATGCATGACTCCAATTAACCTTTGCTTAAAACGAATGTGCTACACTGTGAAAAGTGAACTTGCTACTATATAACAAGCATTTCCCAATTATCCTGAAGCTGTTAATTCCTAAAAGATGTGCATAATTCATTTCACATTTTTTAAAGGTGATGTAAAAATTAATGTAGTCATTAAACATAAGTCTACAGTCCAGAAATGTTGCTGTATTGCAGTACTGATATCAAAAATGTGTTTCACTCCTAACAGAAGTACAGCAATGCCTGGATGTAAGAAGCATATGGGGCTTAAAATGTTCACAGTTTCCTGCATTAACTGATGAATATTGCCCTTGCAAGAAATCTCAAGATGCTCCATCTGTTAAAAACAGACATCTCTCCAGTGGGATGCTAAGCAATTGCCTTCCCTATGTTCAGATAATGTTATGCACTGTACATTTAATCCAAGCTTAATACAAAGGGGTTTTGTAGGTCACTGGAGAAATAAACACTCAATTATTGCTTCAAGTGGTTGCTATGGTAGCTTTGATAAATCTTGGCATGGACATTTCAAGAGATTTTTGTAAGCTGTTATGTCTGCCATGAAAAGCAAGATAATGTAATTAAAGAGTGATGCTCACATATTACTTTGTACTGCACAGGTCCTAATGTGACCTATTTAAAAATGTGGCTTCTAAATCCTATATTTATTGGAAAATTAAAGTTTTAATTCTAAATATAATAGAATCTCACCGTTACAGATTTTTGGGATAGCTGCAACTACCATAGCCTGTTCAGTAATGCTGCTTGCTCATGGATTGTTTAAGTTGGTGACATAATTACAAATGTTACTTTACCAGAACATCTACAAATCAAGTCCCATCTTCCCTTCAATAACATGCAGTCAACATCTATCAAGTTACTTTATTTTTGCATTATTGATTATATGAAGAGAAATGTGTCAGAACTCCAAGCAAAAATTTCTTGCTGACGAACTGTTAAGGTACCATAACTGTGACTATTGCATATCACACAGTTTCGCATCTTCACTAGAGACATGATATTTGTTTATATATTCGACTTAATGATACAAAGTCTAATGCAGTGCTCTATCAAGGAAATTTATCAACAAAAAGTATTTACTAAAATGTGTGTTAATATAGGTGAATAAACATAGCAGAAGTAGTCAGCTGTGTGAAATAAACAACTAAAATCGGAATATATAAGTTAACATTGCAATATCAGAAGTACTCCAATATTTGAAAGCTGCCACCTTTATACAAAGCCAGCAGAACAACAGGCCAAAGCAAGGATTAGGCCTAAACTACTTCATGGATGCGTTATGTCCACCTTGATGTATCAAGAAGGCCTTGTCATGTTTACATTCCTCAGTTGCAGCTACTTCCAGTGTCCATAGAAAGTATACATCTGGATATGTGACAAACTGTTTTCATCTTAAGGTTACTTTTTTTACCTCCATGCCTTGAACACATAACCTGATCCAGATCACACACCCAACATAATCCTCCAAGTTACTATCCACACCTAAACAGTGGACATTTAGAGAGAGCTCTTCTGAAAATTATTGAAAGTTAAGTGTTAAATGATGACATGCATGCCATTTTCAGTGAAATAATAAATTATGCTATGAGATGGCATGATTATTATTCTAATTTACAGTGATACTAACTTTTGATAAAAAACATACAGTAATGCATCATGTTCTGGAACTTTGTCTCCCTTGAGTATATAAACACTATCCAGTAGTGTTAAACTGATTAAAGTAAAAAAAAAAAAAATTAATATATAAAATAAATACTTGCAAATTCATATTGTTATATTTCTGATGAAACATACTGCAGACAAGTTCAAATGTTTCAATGCTGCAGCAACCCTCTTCACTGATAAATGATTATGTAACTACAACTTATGCACAAAAGTAGTGTAAAATTTCAGCTGCATTCAGTGCCACATGCACAAAATTTCTTACAATGACAAAGTGAATTTATAAATTTAACTAAAACAGATAGTGAAAGATTTTCACAAAACTGTCAACTGAAATTGGAATTTTTAAATGCAAGTCACACTTTTGAGAAAACTGCAGTTAAAAAAAAAAATAACTCTAAAAAGTCATTTAAGTAAATGGAATGCTATTCCACCAGGACAGTATGAAGTATTAGTTTATTTTTACTTTAAGAAAAACAATGCAACGAGATGGCATTAAATTTCCATTTTGCTGAGACTAGCCTGCAACTTCTAATGGATTCTCTTATCAAAAGTATCTAATAAGCCCACTCTTACAAACATAGGAAGCACTTTCATATAAACATCTGCCTTCTTCAGTGCCAGTCTGTTCTTTACTGTAGATGGATTAAAATCCAATTATACCCTTAGCTGTGGTCTGAAATTACACTTCATAAATCAGCTTAAAGATAAAGCAGGTGGTCGCCTTTAAAGATTGTGAGACCAGGGATGGTACTGTACCTGGACAAGGAAACAATACAAAATGGAACCTTTTTATCACCAAAGCTACATTCTTTCTGTATTTTCATCATTGATGCTTGCCGGTTATCAAGCTTCCGTTGAAATGAATTACCCATTCAGTCCATATTGGTGAGAGTCAAGTAGTACGAAGTCAGCCGTTATTTTTTCCCAGGTTTCTCTTTTGGCCCTAGCATTTCCCTCTTCATGTTTGAATATGAACAAGGAGTGCATGTACATTGTATCAGAGTATATCACCTATCCAGTGAGTGATGTAATCCTTCAGGAATTTTTGCCCTTTCAATCATTGCAAGCAAGCATAATCACATGATCACCAGTCTCCGCCCTTGGAATGAATGTCTGGCCCTCATTCTTGTTAAAAGGAAATAGATCCTGTATCTTCAATTGTCTCCATCCCTTTGCCAGCATCTCCCACTGCTAACTGAAACTAAGGTTTGTGGATCCTGGTCGGGGCATTACCCTTCAGCATCATGGAGTTCAGTGCAGCACTGTGAGAGAGTAGTGATTAAAACTTAAAGCAACGTTAAGTACATGAAATGGCTGGGGTGGGGGTGGGGGGCAGTTATCTTGTATCACCCAGTCACAACAGACGATGAATAAACAATATTCTCAGGATTCTCGTCAGTGTTGAAGGTGCATTCCTGAATAGCTGGTTACCTGCCATGAAATAATGCATTCCCAGTTACCCCAGGATTTACTGTGTAGTAGTGAAAGTCGGTGAGTAACAATTTAATAATTCATCAAATGTGACTTAGTCACTGCACATTTATCAACTTCAAGGCATCAGGGACAGACATATGCTTCTGATGGTGTAATACCAGATATGATTACATTAGAAAGTGCACTGTGATAACAGGTTGGACCCCCACAGAAAATTTAGTGCTTTATACTCCTTTTGTAAGTCTTATTTTAGTAAACTGTGTGTTTTGAATTAAAATATACATTTATTTAGTGAATTAATCATAACTCAGTTCATTGAACTCACCCAACACCAGCTTCTAGCTGATCATCATGATAGGTGAATTGACCACATATCACCCCCCCCCCCCCAGTCCTACACACTACAGTCATATGGTGTGCTAACTCCTTGTGACAATGCATATCAGGAATTTGCTTAGCAGTTGCACAGTTTTATTTAGGCAATGCATGCTTCCTCCCCTTCATCATTAATATATTTCAAGTGTTGTGAAGCATGCATCAAGCAATGTTTTAATACTACCCTTTTTTGTTGGCAAAACATTTACTAACACAAAAAGACAGTCTTGCACTGTTCTCTTTTTAAACAATATGACTTAAAGATAGTCAAATTATAGTCTTGCAACTCTTATTGTATGCAATCAACTGGTCTCCGGTCTCTTCCTTGACCTATCAAAAGCATTTGATACAGTGTCTCACTGTAAACTACTAACAAAACTAACCTCTCTCCTCCCACTTTGTAGTCTATTAGGTAGCTGGAGAGCCACTGCAATCTGTCCAATGGCTCACTTCCTGCTCCACCTTCTTGCCTGTAAAAACAGGGGTCCCCCAAGGTTCTATCCTAGGCCCCCTTCTATTCAATATCATTACCAACCACCTCCACTCTGCCTGTGGCCAACTCAACTCTTATCCAATAATGTGGATGACTCGACCTTCATCACCACCTATGACAACTTGTCGCATTTCCATTCACTTACACAAAAAACATTCAGTGCCATAGAAAAATGCCTTAATGAATACCAGCTTATCCTAAACTCTATATTAAAAAAAAAAAAAAAAAAAAACCCTCTTACTCTTCCTACCAAGATCACGCATGCACCACAACTCCACCTTTTCCATCTCCTCTCTAAACCCAATTATTAAAGTTGATCCACATACTAAACTCCTGGGAACCTTAATAGATGACCAAATAAAATTTGATTAGCATATTCATCAGTGTATCAAAAAGACACATCAAAAACTTAGATTAGTGTATCGGAACAAAAAATTCCTTACACCAGATGCCAAATTATCCCTAGCTAGGGCTTTCTTCCTTCCATGTTTTCTCTATGCTGCTCTCATCCTCACAAACCTACAATCCACATCAATCTCCCAGCTTGAACAAACATATAATAAAACTGCCAGATTTGCAACACACAAGTGTTATAAATCACACCCTTGCACTGCATTAAAAAAATTGCAATGGTGAGAATTCCCCCATCAACTTCTTATCTCACAACTACAAACTGCACACTCTATCCTACACAAACTTACTGCCTGCCCCCTTCCTCCCCAGTTTCCTTCTACACCCCCACTAGGTCTCTCAGAAGCCCTGACCAACAACTCCTTGACATACATAAACCCAACAAAAGCATCAGTAAACTACTTTACAATTACAATAGGTCTTTAGCCTGGAACAAACTTCCTAAATCTATTAGAAACATCCCAAGTACAAATCAATTCAAAAAGCGGCTAAAACTTTTTCTCTTAAGCTCATGGATCTGCCCTTGCCAGGAGCCTACATGAACCCGCCCATCTCTCCAACATTTTCTCTCTTCCTTTAACTCACTTCTCTTCCTCTCTATTAACTGTATAGCTACTTTTCTTTGAATCTGCCTTTCTCACAATTAGCTGTACTCATGTAATAGTGTGACTACTACACTTCACTTGATCATAGCCAAAAGGCCGAGAAGCGACTATGTATCCACTACAACTAAAAACAATGTAATTATGCATCTAGTTCATCTATTTTTGTAGTTACTGACACACTTATAGTACATTAACTCCAATCTGCCTTTATATTGCACATTCCATGCTTCATTTGTAAATACATATTGTGCATATTTGAAATTGCCAGATTCTGTTAAATTGATCTCATTCTATTTGTTTATTGTAACTGTATTTTGCTTAACTTTCTGTGCATATTCCATGTTGTACTTTTTATGTTTACTATACTGTACAACTTAAAATACATGTTTTTATGTTTTATGAATATTTGCATGTAATTTCCTGGAGCTTTTTTCCTCAGGTCTCCACTGAAAATGGACGTCTAGCTCAGATGAACCAACCCAGTTAAACGTCAAATAAACAAGTTTCTAATATTTATCTAGACAAGTCAAATGTCACAAACTGGTATAAAAATTATTAAACAAAACAATTTGAATTATCCACTGTCTACTTCAAGTTAAAGTTGGAGTTGTATATTATTATCACCTCAGATACTCTATCTTATTTGGCTAAAAAGAAAACATTGCATATTTCACTCTTACAGGCACATCATAAATGCCCAATGGCATTGTATGAATCGACAGGACATATAACATACAAAAAGGAAACAAATTAAAATCCACCAGACTGCTGTAACAGGAATGTATGCATAGGCATATTATTTATTTATTGACATTTGCTGACCAGGAAAGTTCACATTTTCAGTGGATGCCTGGGAAGAAAAGATCCAACAACAATTCAAAATTACAACAAAAGTCAGCTATACAAAATTATTATACAACAGGTACAGATTTACAGTAGTAAGACACAGTACAAAGATAATTAACATTTCTTAGTGATTAGTAATATACAGAGTACAATATTATTAAATGACAGTATTTAAATAGATAAATTGTTGTGGATTTTCAATGTACGTAATCATGATTCATAGTACATTATGCACAGTACCAAGGAAGATAGGCATTTTGCTTCAAATAAGTACAGTAGGTTTAGTAGGAATTCACACGACCAAAATAAGAGTATTCCATTCACTTAAATCATTGGTGTTGGTTAACGGTGGTCTGTGGTTCTGAACACATGGACAGATATGATTGTTAAGGAAGTGATATTTTTAGGGTGTTTTTGAAGGTTTTCACAGACTCAGGTTGCATGATGGAGGGGAGTAGAGTATTCCATAGCTTTGTTATGGAGTTTGGGAGTATAAGCTTTGTCCAGCTCTCTTATTTGGGTTTATATACAGTAAGAAGGTATTTACTAATAGAGTGAAGATTTTGGGTGGTAAGATAGAATGGAGTGATGGGTAGTTATTTGCATTTTTTTTTAGTTTATGGGCAAGAGTTAATTGCGTGTATTGAGGGTAGTGTAATTCCAACCATTTCAATTCATTAATGAGGTGACAGTGTTGAGTGCGGTTTTGTGGTCCAGAGGCAAATTTTGCAATTTTATAATAGCATGATTGTAGTTTATTGCTTAAGAATGTGCAGAGGTTGGTATAGATGGGGTAGCCATAAAGGAAGGAGGGGAATAGGATGGAATTTGACAGTTTTATTTTTGTAGATTTATCCATATAGACTTTATGTCTGTATAGTTTACCTAGTTTTGAATGTGGTTTTTTTTATTGTATTAAGAATATTTTGTTTGAATGATAGTTCATCATCTATAGTAATGCCTAAAAGTTTAGCTGTTTTCACAACTTCAATTTCAGTATTATTTAGGGAGTAGCTTTTAAACTCCTGTGGCAGTGGTTTGGATGAGAGTAGCAGTACAGTTTAGTTTTGTTGGGATTTTGTAGTAGTTGAGCTTTGTTTAACCATGTTTCTATGTTAGAGAAGCTGTTTTGCATTATTTTGAGAAGATCAGGGACGTTGCTGGCTGAGGATATGACAGTAGAATTTTCTATGTACTGAATGAGAGCACTATGTAGACAGACAGTACGGAGATTATTTATAAATACATTAAAAAGTAAAGGTCCCAGAAGAGAGCCCTGGGGGACTCCTACTTTATTAACTAGATAACCAGATTGATTATTTTACCTCCTGGCAGATTGTCTACTGTTCAGGTAGGTAGTGAACCAGGTAATGGTGTGTTCACTAGGTCCTAGTGTTACTGGTTGCTAGATTAGTTTGGTATGCGATAGTGTCAAAAGCTTTGGATAGATCCAATAAAACTACTGATGACAGTAGACCAGAGCGTCTGGAGCTTTGTTCAGAGTATTGGTGAAAGAAAGTAAGGCTGTAATAGTACTATGTGCAGGGCAAAACCATGTTGGGTATGGGCCAAATGACTATTGTCGGTGAGGTGTTTTAATAGTTGGGTATGCATACACTTTTCCAATATATTACATAATGGAGAAAGAATAGAAATGGGTCGATAGTTGGTTAAATCATTAATAATTCTACCTTTATGCAATGGGGTTATGATGAATTTCTTCCAACTTTGAGGGACTGTAGATTCAGAGATGGATCTATTAATTAGAATATCGATAGGGTAGGCTAACACATTTGCACCAAGTTTCAGGTATTCAGAGTGGAGGTTATCAGCTTATGGGGAGCATGGTCAAAGTTTAGTCAGCAGCTTGAATACTAGAAAGATAGGTACTGGCTTTGGGGAGAATTTGGGAGTTTCTTGAGTAAAGTTAGTGTTGTTTTTGTGAACTGAGGGATGTAAGTTGGGATTCTTATAGTTAGAGCTTGAATTACTTGTCATATTGTTGAGGGGATTGTTTAACAGTGATGGTTCACTGGCAAGTTTGAGAATGGTGTTTATAAAGTGGGTATTAAAAATGTTGGCTATTTGTTTTGGGTGTTTATCTGCGTGTGGTGATATGTTTTTGCATTCATGCAGTTAGTTTGTTCTGGCAGTATTTGGAGCACATCTGTTTTTCCAGGTTAACTTAATTAAATCATGCAACTCTCTTATTATGGTTTAAGAATATTTATGACAACATAAATCCAAGTTAGCAGCTGCAGAATCATGCCTCTATTAGTATTTTTTTTTTTTAATTACTCAGTTTGGCTTTGGGAGGGGTGATACTTTCAGGGGATGATGTATGGAGATGCAGCAAGCAAATGAGTCTACCATTTTAAAAATCACCTAAGTGCATTTCTTTAAATGTTATATTTCTTTAAAAGTGGACACTTACATTTGGGAAAAAAGACCATTTTATAGTGTTAAGTTCTGTTAGTAAAATTGTAGCCCATCTTATGTATACTAAGCTTATTACTAGTTACTTGTTCTATATGTACACCATACTTTATTTTTATGCCCAATTTACTGAATGAGAGTCCATTCAAAATGGAGGACATTGTGAATTGATTATGTGAAGCTGGGAACTAATCCTTTTTATGTACTTTTATCTAAGCTGTTTGATTATTTAATAAGGATGCTATGTTTGGATTGTGCTTTTATTTGGTATGTATTATCTTTACCTAGGGTACTATCAAAATAAAGTTGAAGTAGTTAGCTGATGTACAGTATGTGTTGCTAGACTAAAATGAATTGAAAGTAGAAATCAGAAGTAGATGCTCCAACAGGCAAGTGTATTAATATACATTAGCATAATCACTCTCAGACCATTTTCATTGCTGTAAAGCTGACATAATCCGAGGTATAAATATTTTGTGATTGCATCCTCATAGATGTTACTGTTTTCAACCAAGAAAACAATCAGTGGTTTTATTGTTGCATCTAAAATCATAAAAGGTGTCTTGTTTATTTTGCGTAAATCCCCAGACAGTGAACCAATGAGTTGTACTTGCACATGTGCAGCCTAACACAATAAAAAATAGCATTTCTGGTCACTTTCTCTACTCAAATCATGTCTGCTACATAATCTTATTTCAAGTACCAGTAAAACAAAACATACTTTTTTATTTTGAGGAAATGGTTAAAAGTATTACAAACAATGCAGTACTAAATATTAAAATCAGAAAAAATGAGCTATCAAGTTTCAGTTATGCACATTTCTTCCTGGAAACACAACTTTCATATGTTCGCTATATGAAACATATAGTGAGAGGGTGGATGAAAATTTCTAAATAACAAAACTATGACAACTACATTTGAGAGTGGAAGACTACCATGCCCCTGACTCAAGACTTAGAGAGACCAGGTGGCCAAAAATGGTAGCCATCTTACCTCACTTAGTCTGTGTTGGCATTCTTGCTACCAGCTGCAAAACCTGTCCTCACAAAACTAAACAGAGTGCTCCATAATTTATTTTGAGACTTAATACTGCACATTCATTTCACTTGCTTTTAGTACTACTTCAGCTTCTGCTCTGTTAAAGACCAGCAGTGTCACATGCTTGCAGTGCTAATTCAGCCTGTCCTACATCACAGACTAGCAGTGTCACATGCTTGCAGTGCTAGTTCAGCCTGTCCTAGATCACAGACTAGCAGTGTCACATGCTTACAGGGTTATTTTAACCTGTCCTACATCACAGACTAGCAGTGTCAGATGCTTGCAGTACTAATTCAGCCTGTCCTATATTACAGACTAGTGGTGTGACACGCTTGTAGTTCATCCTGTCCTACATCACAGACTAGCAGTGCCACATTTGTTGTACTAGTTCATCCTGTCCTAAATCACAGACTAGCAGTGTCACATGCTTGCAGTACTAGTTCAGCCTGCCCTACGTCACAGACTAGCAGTGTCACATGCTTGCAGTACTATTTCAGCCTGTCTTTAACATCACAGACTAGCAGTGCACATTTTTGCTGTACTAGTTCAGCTTGTCCATCAGATTAGCAGTGTTATATATTTGCTGTACTAGTTTAACTTATCCTACATTACAGACTAGTAGTGTCACATGCTTGCAGTGCTAGCTGATCCTGTCCTACATCACAGACTAGCAGTGCCATATACTTGAAGTACTAGTTCAGCCTGTCCTATATTAGACTAGTGGTGTGACACAGTTGCAGTTCATCCTTGTCCTACATCAAAGACTAGTAGTGCTACGTCTGTTGTACTAGTTAAGCCTCTCCTACATCACAGACTAGCAGTGCCACATTTGCTGAACTAGTTCAGCCTGTCCTATGCCAGCTGAACTAGTTCAGCCTGTCCTATGCCACAGACTTGCAGTACTAGTTTACCCTTTCATATCTCACAGCCTAGCACAGTGCCACATGCTTGCAGTACTAGTTTAGCACGTCCAATGTTATAAACTAAAACATATATAATTATATGCAGAGACAAGTAAACACTCACAACAAGCTCCGTGCACACACAAAATGATAATTATATACTGCATTTAAACTAATGTGATACATGCATTGCATATCTGGATCTTTCAAGTCACACCATTTCAAAATAAGCTGCAATTAAAAAAAAACATTAAATGTTGAAACTTGCTCTTGCATGGTCATTCATGTATACTAAAACTAACATCACTACATCAAAATAAAGGGAATGTCCTGAGAAACTCTATCAGGCCTAGTATGCAATTCCTCTACATTCTAATTCTCAGTTTGGTCACCGTGATGGTCACAGCTACAGTCCTCATAATGTCAACACACACACTATGCAGACATCTAGCTGAAATCTCTGATAGGTGTGGAACTACCCAATAGGCGGTTTCTTCCTAATGTAGTCTGATCTAGTAGACTGTTCTGGCACCATATAATAAACCAGACATAGTATGTTACGCAACATCTCTTGATTTCTGGAACTTCTTTCCTGTGTGGATCTTGCGGATATTTTTATTCCTTTCAAATTTTGGACAACACTGCAATATTAAGTTGTCTTATTTAAAAAAAATATGGCTGATACTAATTTGGCAAAAATAAATATGATAAATGAATACCAGCCAGAAAATACCAAACAGCACATGAACACGAAAGAAAACATCATCTGAACTAACAATGTTGAAACTACTAAATCTTCATAATTTAGGGTTAGGGCACAGCATAATTTTAGTATAATGTGCAAGACTGAAATAAGAGTTAGCACACACTAGTAAAAGTGTGTGAGTGGGTGGCTTGATGGACCTTAACATTAAAATGCCGTCCTGCAAGGATTAATGTGAAATAATTTAACAATTTATAATGTTAATGGGTCAACAATGAAGACAGAAAAAAGCATTGCTTTATCTTGCTGTGGTAGAACATGCATGTAACTGGAAAGCTTAATAAAGAATAAATTTAATTTCAAACTTAGAAACATATTTGGAAGCTGGTAATTTTAAATTCATACTAGAAAGCTTGTTAAATCCTTATCAGAATATATAGGGAGATCTACGTACATTCAAATGTAGGTTTGCTGTAAGGATAGCAACCAAGGTAAACTTCCTGAAGCAGCAAATCCCAGAAGGATTTGTCATCACCTATCCAGTTGTCTAGACTGATTTTAAAGGTTGCCAGGGTAGTACTTTACTTGACATACAATGGCAGCCTTTTCCAGAAGTGGTGAATACTTTGAGTTAGGTACCTGTCACACAAATCTGGTATTGTTGACCTGTCACACAAATCTGGTATTGTTGACCTGCTTGTATATATCTAACTCCCTAGAGTGAGTGAGTGTTTTACCACTGGTTCTATTTAGATGAAAGAGTTTAAGGAGTGCTGGTTTGTTCATAACAAGGAAGGCTAAACAAGTGTCACCATTTCAGAATCTGTACAATACTGAAGAAAACAAGATGTGGATCTGCAGAAGAATTTACCCTGATACCTTCATCTGGGTGTGTTTGGAATGGACATAAGAAACACAGGGTTATGGCATATTTTTAAAGATAGTTAAGGGAGAGAAATTTGGGTGCTCTGGTTTCCTCCCACATCCCAAAGACATGCATTAGGTGGATTGGACACTCTAAATTGGCCCTAGGTGTGAGTGTGTGTGGCTGGGCACTGGGATAGCAACTCAACACCTTAAAATGCCACTGTCAATCATGAGCAGACAGATTATCCACTGTGGTGACCCCTAACCGGGAAAAGCCGAAAGAAGAAGAGTTAAGGGAGAGAAATTAATTGGAGTATGGATGTGAGCAAAGAAGGGAGAGTAAGAAGGTGTAAGGTATGAATAGGTTGATGAAGAAAAGAACCACATTTTGGCTAGAATGTTTTTCAGAATGATTTTAAAGGAGTGGAGCAAGTGAGGGTACTGACCTGATGGATTTAATTAAGGAGTTCCAGGCCTTAGCAATATGGTATGGGTATAGACCATACCAAACAGATTTAATAGGTATGTGGACGCAATAGTTTTTAGTCTTTGCATCATATTGACTAGGTGGGAACATAATTGTGTAGAATAGTATTTAGTGAGGAACAACCAGATGGATGCTTGCTAACTTTATAGGTGGTTAAGAAGTTGTGTATATGTTAGTAGATGGAGTAGTTGTAACAAACTTTGCCTTTTTAGTTCTATACAGTGGCGGGTTCTGAAAGGGATATTTGCTGCAAATTTAGCCCCTTTACCATAGTATCGTTCAACTTTTGCTTTTTGTGATGCCTGGAGATTACTAAGGATGGGTGTGCCATAAAATAATGAAAGGAGAAGTTAAGTAGTGGCAAGTGTAGTTGCATTGCTGAGAAAGTATGTGGCTGTATAAGGCATCCCTAGACTTTGATTATTTTGTTATGCAATTTTGTATATGAAGGTTGAATTTAAAATCATCTACTATCATCCCTAATAATTTGCTATGAGAAGTAACTTCAACGGTTGTAATAAGAGAGGATTTTAAATTTAGTTTTTGTCCTGGGAGAGGGATTTGGGTAAAAAAAATACTATTTTTTTTATAGGTGGGTTTGAATATGAGTTGTGAGTTACAAAACCATGTTTCAGTGGCTGTTAATGCTTCTTGAGTAATGTTTTGGAGATCTACCAGGTTTGTCTGATGTGTATATCAATGTAAAGTAATCTGCATACTGTATTAGGCAGGCCTACTGTGTGGAGGATGTTGGCGAGAATGTTAAAGAGGAGGCGACCATGGATAGAGCCTTCTGGTGCACTGTTGGTGACTGGGAGGTAGGGAGAGAAGACGGGGTGTGATTTTTCTGACTAACATCCATCAGACAAGTAACCTTTGGACCATAGAAGGGGGGGCTTAGACAGACCTAGTAAGGACATTTGAAGTAGAAGTTTGCAGTGAGGAATGGTGTCAAAGGCTTTAGACAATTCTAGAAATAAGGAGACTTGGTTGCCCTTATTTCTAGCTAGTGACCTCAATCCTGAATGATTTGTCAGAAAATCAGACATTTTTATGAGAAAAAGACTAAACTACGAGGCAAAAATCTGGACATTCTATGAAAATCTGGGCAGTTGGGAGTTATGGAGCATAGTTTGAGTTTAAGAGCAGTTTCATATAGGGTGTGTGCATATGTTTGAAGGGGAAAGTAGATGCTATGAAATGTGGATGTCGGGCAGTGTTGGATTTAGATATTTGGGAAACCTTGTTTAGGACACAATACTATCTATGCAATAAGAGTTGAATTCTAGGGTCTTTATTACATGAACGAGCGATCAAAATGTCGAGTACAAGATATTCGACATACTTTGATCGAACGTTCATGTAATCGGACACTCCAAATGTTGAAATTTGGAGTTCCAAAATGTTTTGGTTAGCCTTCCTAGTGAGTGTAACGTGTGACGTAAACATGCTACACTGTTTGGAATGGCTTCGTAAGAGGGTGCTTTATTTAATATACCAACTCCGAGATCTCTCTACATTGGGGGAAAGGGCAATTTCCCGGTAATCACTTTTGTCAGAAGTTGCTTTGCGATTACCGGGAAATTGCCCTTTCCCCAATGTACAACTATCACGATCACAGAGTTGGTATATTTAGTTAGGGGGTGTGGGGGCACAGCCCCCCACATTGGGGGGAGTGGGGGCAAAGCCCCCCACTTTGTTTTAAAAGTATGTGCGTTTGTGTAGGTGTTTGATGTGAGTGTGTAGGGGGTTTGTATGAATTGGTTGTATGTGTGTGTATTGCATGTTAGGTGTGGGACAAACAATCTTTCGATTTTGAATTTTTCAGTGTTTTTAGGTTTCGATGACATGATCGAGCGATCTAAGTGTGTCGAGTATGTTGTACTTGACATTTTGATCGCTCGTTCATGTAATATAGATCCAAATTCTATTGCATTTTTGAGTGACAAGTTATTGTCAAAGGGTTTGGTGTCAACTTTTTGGCCAGAACAGATGCTTTTCTTTAATTGCTGACCAGAATTTTTAGGGTTGGGTTTTGTATTGTTCTGAAAATTCTTATATTATAGTTTTTTTTCCCTTCATTTATTTGCTTTTCAGTTTGGTTGTGGAGCATTCTGAAGTTTTCAAGAATTTTTTTTTAATATTTTTGTCGATCTTTCCATGCTCTTTCTCTGTCCTGCATTAACATTCTACTTTTTTTGGATAGCCAAATTACATTATTTGATTTTAGTCTCTTCCTTCTAGGAGGTGCAAGGCTGTTTAGGAAAGTTGTACTGAAATCATTTGCAGCACCATCAAAGGGGAGGATTTTTAGGATGTTCCAGTTAATAGATGATAGGTAATGAATATTTCTGAGTAAACCTGGACAGCTTGCATGTTGTTTTATAAATGTGCTGTTTTGTTGTTTTATAAATGTGCTGTTTGAATGGATGTCTGGTTGCACAGATTTGGAGACTATCTCTGAGAGAGAGTCTGATGTTGTACCTTTGGTGGTGAATTTCCTAGGGTCTGAGGCTAGGATCCAGTCTAATAAGGAATTTAATGTCTTGATATAATATGTGGGGCTATTAATTAGATGCATGAAGCTGTACAAGTTAATGCTTGGTTCAACGGAATTAGAGGTTATGTCCAACCAACTGATACTGACCTCTCCCCTAGCAGTATTTGTTTTCTTGTGTAATTGTCATGGATATTCAAATTAGGATATCTTGCAGTGTTGCTGCATTGTCACTTGGAGAGATGTAAAGGACAATAATGCATAAATCTTCATTTTCTGCAAAGTAGTAAGAAGCGCTGCTGAAATGAATTGTGGTTTGTTGTAGGTGAAATGTATTAGTTATTGGGAGACATGCCACTTTCTGCTTTTATGGCCATTATGCATGGTATAACAGCCAAAGAGAGGTGCAAGTCTGAAGTTGTTTATGTTGGGTTTAAGTTTCAGTTATATTGGGAATATCAGGCTTGCACTGGGCAGTCCAGGCATGGTGTTCAGTAGTTTTATTTCCTGTGCTTCTAATATTTACTGTCGCAGAAGTTAGATTACTGGTGGCTGTGGGTTAGAGTAGTGTGTGGAAGAGATTTGTCTTGATATTTTAGGAGGTAGAGCCAGGATTATAGTGAATTCCTCCTCCTAGAAGTATTTTAATATACTGGGGTATTATTGATTCTGTTTTTTGGAGAGTGTTTTCCACTTAGTTTTATTTTGATCTGAGGTGAAATGGAGTTACTCATTCTATATTTGGGTTAAAGGTGAGGGGTATCATTAAATAGGTTTAGCGCCATGTGAGGTGAGTTTAGTGGGGAAATACAGATGGGTTGTTGAGACAGAGTTGGAGAGATGTTGAGAGATATGATAGAATCATGGTAGGATGAAAGATGGTTCAGTTAGAGGAGAACAGAGAATAAGTGGAGGAGTAGCAGGATTAAGTAAAGGGATCTGTGTTTTATTGATGGTAGGTAGTGGGGAAGTAGTAACCAAGGAGGAAGTTGCAGTACTGTAGGATACTTACAGGTGGAGGAGTCAAAGTTGGTAGAAGGTTGATAGGAAGGAACTGATTTCTATGAAGGAAGAGGTTAAGTTGTCCTGCATCTTCTCTCATGTTTCCTGAAATGTAAGAAAAAGAGGGTCTGAAAGGCTAGAGTCTGAGGACATAGTTATGACAGGAAACAGTGAGAGTTTATTTGGGAAAGAAGAATCTCAACTGTAGAATAATAGGCACTTTTGGGTAGGGGTCAGAGTACAAATGCATATAGTACAAAGTAGTATGGGAGGGAGAAAAGTTGTTGGGAATGATACTAAATGTTAGATGGAAGTTGAGAAATGGGAAAATAAAAGCAGGAGTATTTGCATGACAGTAAGATTGTTTGGGGAAGGTTAGGGAACGGATGCCACAGATGATATGTGCATGTAATAAGTATAATGGTGGATGAAATGGACCCATTGATATGGTACTCATTAACTGAGAAATATCATCTTTAAAGGGGACTATACAGGATGACATTTATATAGCTTAGGTATGACGACAGAAATGTGCAATTTGGCATATTAAAATAATTAAATGTGTGCTTTTAAAAGAAAATTGTAATACTTAGAACTAGAAAATCTTCATGGCTTATAAATGTGGATGCTAAAGAACACACTATACTGCAGAGGATTCATCTATTATAAATGTTGTGGAAATAAAGGCATATTTGAGTTTGTTGAATATTTATAGCAGCGTCTTAATGGCAAGATTACTAAATCTACTGCACCTTTTGTCAAAGCAAAAATGTCAAATGGGTATGGAAAAAGAACATGGACCTCTAAACTTAATTATGTTATAGTCCAAAGCCCTTGTTCATTTTGTCACTGATAAGGAATTAATCCTTTCAGGAGATGCTTCACTTCACGTCATACAAACTTTCTATCACACAGAATATGTCTGATGGTGCGGAGAAACCTCTTGATTTTGAGTCATATACAGTGATACCTACTCAGCAAAAGTACTCACAAGTAGACAAGGTACATTTAGCAATAATTTCTGAAATCCAGAGAATATTGTATGTGCTTGTTTTTACTATGTACACATCATGAACCACTGATTACCTTGCTGATGAAAAACCTGCTTCAGAAATGGGTTTCCTAACAGTACAGCAGTGTATAGTGCTACTGACAATGTAAGAGTGTAACGTTGTTTACAAAATGGCTTCTGGATTCATAGGCATAGTCTGCACTCACCTAAATAGCCATGAAGCACACTTTGCTTAGTATCCAGTTGTATCATTGATATAGTTTAGCATATTTCCCAATTGTCCAGATTTTTGCCTAATGTTTTTGGTCAGTTCCATATAAAATATGTGGCTTTCTTGCAAGCCACTGATGTTTGAAATCACTAAATAATGAAATTCATTTAAGTTTCAGCCTTTGTGTCCTTCAGAAAATGCATGGCAATGCAAAACCTGTTATTTTAGCAACTTTCTAAGTTTATAATGGCAATATTTAAAATATTTCCCTAATTTTGAGCCTCTGTCCCCCCATTATTTCTTGGCTGTGTCCAGATTTCTTAGAGGTTGAGTGGTATGCAGTTCATAAACCTGGATCAGTCTCCTAACATGCACGTACGCACATTTAAATCATGTACAGGAATGCAAATTTTATACTTGTGTGTTATGCACTCCTGTAAAAGGGATGCATTTTTTTTTATCTGCAGGACATGTGCGTCTTTCGTACCCTACAGGTACAGTCTGCACATTATCAATTTGCTTCATACGTCACTGTCATATTGGGTGCAAGAAATACTCAACCAAGCAATAGTCTTCACTGCATAATACATTAAACCTTCTGTAATAGGTACATTCAAGACAATAAAGCCATCCCCCACTAACTGAACACACAAAGACTTAAAAATGTATGGGGATTCAGAAGCCATGTAGCCTAAACATTGGCACATGCTTAAAGGGTCATTTACATATACCCCATGGGTCTCTGCCATAGGAAATTTAAGGTATTACACAGTAATGGCTCTAGCTTAGCATAGTTTTAATAGTTTCAGACTGTTGTCATGCCAGCATCATACTTTCTTCACATATCGATGTACTGAACAGCTTAGCACAGACTTCAAAAAGATCAGGCAATGGGATAAAGTTTGATTTCTTTGGAAAGCAAACGCGGTGATTTTTAACACCAGAGAGCACTATAATATAATAAGCAGGGTCCAGTACAAAATGTATTATGCTTCATATGGCAATTGGAGCACACTAACAATGGGCAAAAATGAAATAGTCTGACGGGGGGGGGGGGGGGTGGACTTCCCTGTTGCACAGAACACAAACTCAGTGGATCGGAATTTTTTTTCACTTGATAACAGTCGACAGAACACTGATCCAAAAGGACAAATTTCAGGTTCAGCCCAAGGAATCCAAACTACAAAAGTATTTAAAGTGATATTAGTAAAAAAAATAAATAATTTACAAAACTTACATTTATAAAGTAAAACTATTCTTACAATAAACAGAAATAAAAACATAAAATAATCCATCTATAAGAAGTAATTTGATGCTCTTACAAATAGCATACAAGGAGAGATTAACAATTGTGGAAGTTCAGAGGAAAAGTTCCAGGAGATACATACAAGATACTCCTGACAGAAGCAATTTTCTTTGGAAAGGCCACCAAGGCAATGGACGATGGGAAAACAGTGCATACTGCCTACATGGACCTGGCTAAGGCATTCAGTACAATACCTGACTCGATTATAATTGATACACTCACTGAACTGTGCATAAACCCCTACATAATGCATTGGATTGCCAGCTGGCTCACAGACAGGATCCAGGAAGTTAGGACTGATGAGACCACCTCCACTAAGACTAGTCATCAGAGGAGTACCTCAGGAGTCCATGCTGGGACCACTCCTATTTGGCATTATTTCTCAGAGGTAAAGGCTAATGTCAACAGCTTTTGACTGAACACATTTGAAGACAACAGTAAATTAGGAGTGATTATAGATTCCTTCCATAACACAAACATCTTACAAGAGGGTCTAACACAGAAAAATGACTGATACCAAAGTCATGGGTTAAAACTCAAGGCCAAGAAATGTCTAACAGTATCTTCTGGGGAAACTAACACCTGGGCTAATTACTCAATTGAAAAGACAGCCCTAAGAGTTGACCCAGTAGTCAGGGATTTGGGAACATATGTAGAATGTAATCAGGTCTTTGACCAACATGTGGCCAAGGTAGTAAGAAAATCATTCTATGTTACCCAATTTATAAATAAGGGTATGGCATTCAGGTCCAATGACATCATAGTGTCACTTTATTCTGTCCTTATCAGACCCATCATTGAGTATAATACCCCCTTAATCATGTACCTGACCAGACATATGCAACAGCTGGCATGCCCACAGAGGTTCCTTACCTGGAGAATCCAGGATATAATAAACACATTGTCCTATATGAATCACCTTAAAGCCCTATATCTGTACTCTTTCAGTCAGGTGGTTACTGATACGACATCTATGTCTGGCATAAAAGGTATCCTCATATCCAGCTGTGATGAACATTTTTGCACATCCACAAAATGAACAGCATCAGGACCACTAGATCCAGAGATTTAAATTTTGCTTGTGACACAAATAAGACCTGTTGGTGAGAGCAATATGCATCAGAGAGGGTCCTCATGTTCTGGAACAGGCTCCACAATTTTAAGCAGAGTCCATCACTGACTTTATTTTTTAAGCATAGCCTTAACTAATGGATGTGAAATTAGAAATTCACCATGGGTCTGGCCCCCATATCTCTGATAGACAAAGGCAGGCAGTAATGTGCAAACTAACAGACACACACACACACACACACACACACACACACACACACACACACACACACACAACCTCTGGAAATGTCAAAACACAACCAGAGAGAGAACCTTGAGGAAGACAAGAACCTTCCTAACATACCACCTCTTAATAAATGCCCATGAGACATAAGAACGCATTTGGGTTGAACTGCACAGCTAGCTTAATAAAGGCCTTGGTGGTCATTAGCCTTGTATATAGACATCCAGTGTATAGTCTTTTGAAGGAAAACAAGCAGAATAATGTTCAGAATACAGGATAGGTACGAAGAATGAAAAAGGAGATTGGTAAGGAAAGAAAAAAAAATAGGGAGAGAGCTAATTTTATTTGTCTTTGCTAACTATGAAGGTGTGCCTGGACAAAAACTCATTTTCAGTTGAAGCTTAGGGAAAAAGCTCCCGGAGATGCATACAAAGTACTCATGACAGAACAAATATGGACAGGAGCAATTGGTGCTGATTGTGGAAATAACGGTAGAACTTGGTTAGGCTTGTAAAGGCCCTAGGGCCATTGGCCTAGTAATGTCTTGTGATGGTATACTCCTACAGGTAGTTCTTAAGACATCTATATACAAACATATAATTGCTCTGTAGTGACTCTATATAAAGATAAAACAGATATTGCTTCTTTGGCGACACCGTACATTACATTAAAATCGAAGTATAAAACATTTAGTATGTAAACTAGTAAAGGACTAAAAAGACTTACATTTTGCTGTATACCTCACCATACTCATATGCATGCTAACCCTAACACTGTACATTAACCTATAAAAACACTTTTTCCTAACACTGTCACTAAAAAGAGCATGCTCAGGTGCACAGAGCTCGCAAAAACTTGGCTTATATCCAGTGCAATCCTAGCACATATTAAGTACTCTAAACTGATTTTTCTCTTTTGTATGATATTTAAGAGTACTGCCATTGTATTTTTGAACTATGTATTGTACTGTTCTGCATTTTAGCACTGTAAAGTGCCATGCTTTTCACTGACCTTGCCGCTGGTTTATTTGCACTGTAGTCATTTTAAAAGTATGTATTTCTAGCTAGTTTGTTTGAGGGCAAACTGTAGTGTGTTTGTACATTAAAAATGCTTGGTGCTGCTTCATACCTCTCAAGTGTCCACGTTTTCACAGACTGTCCAGATTTTTTTGTCTCATATTTTTGACGTTTCTCATAAAATTTGTGGTTTTCTAGCAAATCACTGGGATGATCTGAGGATTGAAGCCACTAACTAATGACATGCATTTGAGTTACAGACTTCAAATCCTTCAGAAAATGTATGCTAAAATAAACCCTGTTACTCTAGCAACTTTCATATGTTTGTAAGAGCAATATTTAAAATATGTCCCTAATTTTAGGCCTTTGTCCCCCCATTTTGTTGAGCTTTGTTCAGATTTCCTGCACTAAGAATTTGAGATACATATGTACTGCTTATCGGGCGGATTAGAAGGTGGCCTGGTCTGTCTGAGCTGGGGATCACAAAGAACAGCTTTAAGTGAGACAAATTGTATGGGCAGTGGCGATTTGATTTGTTTAATTTAGTCAGTTATCTCTGCATCTTAATTTGGAACTTTTGCATGTTCTTCATGCAGCAGTAGTTAGCAGAGCCCTGCATACATTCAGGCAAACATTGAAATTTTCCATATAAATCTAACCCTAAAATTTCCACAGTACTTACTTGCACAAAGAGCAACTAGTCTGTGCAATGAGGAGCACCCCCCCCCCCCCGATGACTTTGGTCATAGTCCTGATTGTAGTCTGTTCTCTTTCAGCAACCAAACTAGCAAAGTCTAAACCCCCTGTTGTACCATCCCCTTGTAGAACAAATAATAAAGATCCATAGTTGTGGACGTGTACTTCCCTGCTGTCCCTGCACCCAGACTGGTGAATATGGGTGCCCTGAGGCAATGCAGCAATCATCTCATTTACTAACAACCAGTTAATTCTTAAACAAAATGACACAGTGTGGGGGAGATTTAGTGCATAATCTCACTGGGGGCAAGGCTCTCAATTACAAGCACTTATAACAACTAGGTTGTCAGTAACATACATATATGGACTAGACACACATATGCTGAGGCTCTTAATTGTAATTTCTCTAAACAACCACAGTGTCCCAGATATTACCAAACAAAATGCATTCTCAATAATCTCAAGAAAAATCCACTAAATCAGCACCAAACATGAGACACACAGTCACATTTGTCTGGTGTTTCAACTTCAGAGCTCACAAGGCACACCACTACACAGCCCAATATTTTGGTCATAGATCCCACTGAGAGATGCATAGCTATACCACTCACCAGACTAAGTAAGGAGAGAGTCACAGTCAGCAGTCAGGGGAAGTCAGTCATTCTAATACACATGCACACAGGTTTTTCAACCACATGTACCATTATGGCTCAAGTCACAGTCCATGTGGGTGTAAACCTGAGATGTACCTCACTGGACTATATGAAGATAGACATGACAGGCTGTGTGTCACAGGCCAGTATAAGGCTAGCATTGAGCATCATTCTACCTTGTCCAAGGATAATGCCACAACAGGAATAGAAAATAATTGACTTTAATAGTTGATTTACAGATGGTACTGGTTGAAGAGGGTGCAATGTTTGTTAGCCTGGGAGGATATGGTTGACAGACCATACTGCCTTGCCAGGTATGGTCTTGTACTTATCCTCTCTGGGATTTTGAATGTTGGCTAAAGCCTCATCTACCCCCATACTGCCTTTTTTAGGCATTGCCAAACTGATAAACATACTGACATAGCTAACCCAGCCCAAGAATATCTGAAGGTGTTACTGCTCAATGCCAGGAGTCTAAACAAAAACTCCCCTCCCTGCAAGTTCTTCTTACCCTGGAGAATGTAGACATCAGTGTAGTTACTGAGACATGGTTTGGTTTAAAGCTATGGAGAGCACACAAGCAGGGCAAGGCTACAATGTCTTCCACGCATTTACACCACTGACTATATAGGAAGGGACAACAGGTGGAGGTGTCTCTAAAGACAAACACACCTCAAAGCTCTTCCATCTGTATGACTTGCTTGAAGTTCTTCATATAAAAAACTGCCTTACATAAAGTCCCATGCCATAACTTTGCAAACTATAGGTCCCCCCTCTATGATCCAGGCATACTTAAATGTACTTGATACACCCTCTAGTAAGCCTAACATACTCATGACTATCTACTCCAGTATAAACAGGGAATCATGCACAACCTCTAACATGCAGGCCCCAAGATTCCTGGACTATGTAAATGCAAAGACCTTGGACCTGTTATTCCATGTTCCTACTAAGGGCACAAACAGCACTGAGCTGCTTCTCATAAACATGGCAGAATGTTGCACCCTAACTATTTTATGTCCACATTAGTCAGGTCAGACCATAAACTGTCTCCTTTAAAGTAAAGGTAACATAACAGATGCAGGCTACCCCTGCAATGTTTAAGAATTATTCGAGGGCAAACGTTCTGCTACTAAGGGATATCCTGGCAAAATATGAAGCCCCCCAAACCCTAAGAACAGTACTGCCTATGTGGAAATGTTTTCAGAAATCCTGTATAATCATATTAACACCTGCATAGAGACAACTATACCCATCAGGATTAAGCACAGGACCAACTCAAAAAACAAGATGCCCTAATGCAATCAAAACATAAATAGGTTGTATAACAGAAGGAAAAAATTCATTGCAAAAAATAGGAGATACAATGCACAGCAGGATAAAAAAATCTCTCATCAACCCTAAATAAACAACTCAGGGGACTAATAAAGTCCACCAAACCCAGATTTTAGGTAAAATTATCCTCCCAGGCCAAAGGTAATTACAAAGATTTCTTCAGCTATGTCCATAACCAAAATGAAGTACACAAATATGTAAAAAAATTGTAAATGGTGCCATCTGTACTTAGCCAGAAGATATAGAGAACCTGCTGGCTGACAAATTTAGTACCAGTTTTACCCCTCTCTCCCTATCAGATTTCCCTCAAGAAATAGTTACTACCTCTGTTCTGGCACCTATATTTCTACTGGAGAGAAGAAGCTTGTAAATGTTTGGTCACTCATGCTCAAGTATATACACCCTCACAAAACCCTTGGGAACCAATACCTGTCAAATGTTTTTGGGAAGCATGGATAGGCTTAAATAGGCCCCTTGGATCAATAGCCTAGTATTCTACTATGATATGATGCAAGACACTTGGTTGTCCATACATGCACCCTCAAACTTACACATCACTATATCTATATCCTAACGTATACCCTACTCTAAACCTAACCACCAAACACACACAGTCAAAACCATTTACCAGCACTATGTCAAGCAAATTGTCACTGATAATCTTACTTGTACATACAAAAACAGTCACATACACACCACTACATCTATCCCATTAGAAAACATCTAGTCTACTTCTAACCTGGTCTCTCACACACACACCCACACCACTAAATCTATCCCATTAGAAAACCTTCAGTCCACTTCTAACCTGGTCTCTCTCTGTCTCAGACACACACACACACACACACACACACACACACACACACACACACACACACACACACACACACACACACACACACACACACCATTAAATGTACCCCTTAACTTATCCCTTACTTTAATCCTAAGCAATAAGCACAAGCACCCCAAGTTATGTCTGCTTATTTAGCAAGAACTCTGATCCTAGCATGCAAACACTCACACACATTCCCACCACTACCCACTTACTGCCAATGCAGATTATTATACTTACAGCGTTCTAGCTAAAATTCTTCTTCTTCTGGCTTTTCCCGGTTAGGGGTCACCACAGCGGATCACCAGTCTGCTCATGATTGGCAGCAGAGTTTTACGGTGTCGAGTTGCCAGCCCGGCACCCAGCCTTCCACGGAAGGCACAAACACATGCACCCACTCACACCTTGGGCCAATTCAGAGTGTCTTATCCTACAGCATGTCTTTGGGATGTGGGAGGAAACCAGAGCACCCAGATGAAACCCACGTGACCACAGGGAGGACATGCAGACTCCGCACAGAAGGCACCCTAGCCAAGGATCAAACCGGAGAACCTTTTGCTGTGAGGCGACAATGGTAACCACTGTACCACCATGGTTGCTCTCAAAAAAATACATTCAACATACACACCCAAACATGGACAAACTGCAATTTGAACAAGTATCCAACAAGTGTGTGTGTGTTCATAAATATTTCATACTGACAAAGAGAAGAAAGATAGCAACATAAAAGGTATCAAGTCAGAACAAATATTTTAAATATTCCACACACCGCTACATTTGGTATGTATATTGCTAGAATATACTGGTATTGGTTTTATATTATTGCTCAAGTGCCCTGCTAAAGTCAAAGGCATATTTTATGAAGTGACCATATGTTTGTGATGAAAAATATTTATATCTTCTGAAAGGAATTATCTGGAAAGCAGGAATACCTTAACATCAATCTTTTACATTCTCTTTCTCTTTAGAGTAAAATGTTTAAGACAAATATACAAAGGAAAAATAGATGATTTACCGACTAATGAATATCTTGCAATCTTGCCTTAAGTGAAAGCATTCATCAAGGTTACTTGTTCCTATGGTGCTTATTTGCCTTGAAATGCTCATTAACAAATAACTCATGCAATAATCTCATGAAAACAAAGTCAGGATCAAAAGAATAAGTCTATTAAGTTCACTTTGTGACAGTTTCCCCGGCTTTTTTGAGAGACGTATTAAATAGTACAAAACAATTGTTTCCTCATAATTCTGGAAAAAGAGAAATGTTATAAAACATTCATGCAAACAGTTTGCACTTATCACCCCCAACATTCTTCAATGACTGTTTTAAGAATCTCTATTAGGGGATGTACTTGCCACAGCAAACCTGAACACCAAATTAACTAGCTGTAACAAACAGAGATGCTGCCAGCCTAGCTAGCTGGAATTTTGTAAATAATTATATGTCACTTGAAAATATTAATATGATTTATATAGAAATGTGACACTGCCAGCCCAGCTAAATATAATTTTGTAAATAATTCTGTCTCATTTGTGAACAGTAATATGATTGGTATGTTTGCCTTAAAAATGTAAGAAAGCTATACGTGCTGTACTGAGCTTCAAGACTGTAACTACAGTGCACCCTGATGGAAAAGAACAGACCTGTGTATAAACAATATGGCAATGCAAATGTATATTTTCATAGTAAAAACTGGGACATACAGAGTTAACTTGCAAAACCACAAGAAAATAAGCTGATAAGTAAAGAGTTTTACGATGTGTTATAAAGTTAGTTTTCCTCAGATAAGAGATGGGATGTCTAGGCTAGGGGCTTCTTTCTACTGTCTAAAACAGAGGTAATTACAGGTTTCCAAGGTAATTGTTTCATGACTCTCAGGTTCAGGCATGCTTCTAAGAGCGTATTGTCAGCTTCTGAGAGATAATTATTTTTAACAGATACATGTTAAAATTTAAGTTCCTGCTAGCCTGGAAAACTTGGGTAGAGGTAACAAGAATGATGTAATCTGAGTTGTTTCAGCAGTAATGTGCATTATTAACTTAAGAACTATCTCAGAGAAAAAGTCAGTGCATTTTACATCTTGTTCTGGACCTGCAAACATCTCACCAGCACATTGCCTTGCTCTGTAAGTATGTCATTTAGAACAGTTTCTCACAGAGATGGATAGGAATATAGCAAGAGTACTTAGATGTTTTCTATATTCATGTGAGACTGTCCTACAATGCTGTTTTAACGTTTTTTCCTGTGATTCTGAACTCTATTGTCACTGTGTTGAGTTAATGAGTACTGTCTTGTGCTTTTATTATTTATTATTAAATATATTTAAACCTTTTCATTTTGGCTGGTTTTGTATAGAGATATATAAGCTCTTGGGGTACTTGCATATGTATTTGGTGATACTGTAACAAGCCACTCCAATAACCTTCAAGTCTCAGTCACACTTACCATTTTGATAATAGTAACATTGCACAGTGGAATTGGTCACTCTTTGGGAAGGGCCTTTTAGTAGCTGATAAGTGAGAGTGGTTGGTGGCAGTGATTTCTACCATATAGACTGGACAGAAGGGGGGGAATAGCTAGTGAAACTGTGCCAGGGAGTGTCTGTGTGTTTGTATATAAACAAAATCTCAAAGTGTGTATGTGTCAGCTACTTGGGCAGGGACACAAAGCACTGGTTGGACAGAGAGGGTGCTGGAGGTTTTGGCATGACCACTCAAATGAGATCTTAACCCTATAGCTGTGCCAGTGGGGAGTCTTATGGGGGATCTGGAGAAAGAGAGAGAAACCAGCCACAGACTGACTGTGATTTCTGTGTGCTCTTAAGGGAAAACTGTACTTCACTGTGTACTTATCCTCCCAATGTGCATGTCCCTCACTGGTACTAGTGGTGAGGATTGAGACTCCTTGATTACTGGGCCAGTGCAGGGGCATCACACTAGTATTCAATCTAAATAACTTATGAGAGACCACTAATTATAAATTGTTAGTAAACTGTACACAAAATGTTAATAAATCATACAAATATATTTAGTTATAAAGTAACACTTCGAAGTATACAACTGTTCTGGATGAGAAAATCATGTGGCACTCCTGAGTGCATGAACTCAACAAAATGACCCTGTTAAGTGTAAAAATACAAGCTGACTTTCTGAGGGGCAGTGGACCCCAAGAGCAACTTTATTTACAGAACATGATTTTTATACATTAGAAAAAATTCAGTTAATGTGTCATACGGCACAAATATTAAACTCAAAGGTGAGACATTCAGGATAAAATAAACATATAACATTTTTGTGGAAGACTGAATGAAACAAAAGTGATAGTTTGGGAGTGAAAGGCAATTGGAAGAAATGGTTTTAAAGCCCTGAGAATCACAGCTAGAAACAATGATAGAGAGAAGTCAGTGAAAGGAACTGAATATGTACAGGGTAAGTGAAAGATGGCTTCTAAGACAACAGGATAAATGGACTAGGGCTAACTGCAGTCTTGGGCATTCAAGTATTGTTTTTATGTATGTATATTTTCATGTTTTGATGCTATAGTGCACCAGTCTGAGCGGTTTGTGATGCAGATTAAAACACAATCAAGCAAAATTCTTTGTAAATGGAAAATATATCATGTGCTACCAATGAGAAATTAAAGCAAAGACACTGTGAAGCATTATATTTTAATCCATTCTCCCTGCCTGTAAATCAGCAACCACATGAGTAAATTACGCCCCATATAAATGGACCAGCATCAGAACTGTATCCTGAACTACATTGCAAGTACTGCTGAGAAAAGTGTGCAATTGCTGTTTAGTTCTCTAATATTAAATGATCCCAACTTTTAGCAAAATAATTGAACAAGTGAATAAATGAAAGATGGGGTTAGGTAGTTTTGCTTTCTTGTTTTATCTAAAAGTGTATCTTTCATATCTCATGGACCGTATGAGTTATCAAACTCTACAGAATAACAAATATATTTAGTCTGTGCTCAAAGGCTAAAAATCAATGTTTTTTCACCCTTTAGTAGAGAATATGCTCCAAAACTAAATGTCATTCATTTGTCCCTTACTACATGCTTTTATTCCTATTTCACAGCACCCATAATTCACTCTGTGACATATCTGACTACTGAATTCTGATGCTGTTTAATGTACATACTTGATACAGGGAGACCATGCATGAATTTGTGTAGCAGAAGAAATTTTTCAGAGAGCAGTTGCAAAGCATGACTGACATTAGGATCATAGGAGGTTACTAGGCTAATGGTCCTGGGGCCTTTACAAGCCTAGCCAAGAGTTTATCCCAAAAAAAGAAACCTCAGTCAGCAACTGTCACCCCTGTAAATGAGGGACACATTTGTGGTTTCCCACCCACTCATCAAGGTCAGTGATGTACTCTGACATGTACGGGAAGTGTATTCCAGAGATGGGGCAGCCTCTGGGATATAAACCTGTCTCTGCAGCAGGTTTTGTTCATGTCGCATATTAGATTTAGGCCTTTTGAGTGAGTAATGCGCAATGAGTAAGACTTACAGATATGGGAGCACCTCTAGTAGAGCAGCGTCCAAGATTGCCTTGTAGACGAGATACAGAATAGAGTGATCGTGACTGGAGCTTGTCCACACAGGGCAGGTGTTGAAGGCCATGGATTCCCTGTGAGATATTTATATGGCCTTCCCAGCTGGTGCAGGTGTTTGGAAAGGCACATTCCAAATGGGGAGTTGTACTCAATTATTGGTCTAAAGAGGGAGGAGTACAGAGAGGTAATATCCTCCTTTTTTTCTGGATGTAATCCCTTTACTTATGAGATGAACCAAGTAAAAAGGCTTCTTTGACCACTGCCACTACATGATGGTCGAATGTGAGATTGTTGTCAACCCGTGTACGCAGGTCTCTCACCACAAGTTTTGTGCTTAGGGGGTCGCCATTAATGTGGTAGTCAGTAGGGGCCATGTTTTTTGCCAAATGGTATGATAATACTTTTTTTGTGTTTAACTTAGGGCCATGACATTGGCACCAGTCATTTGTTGCTGTGAGACCCTCTTGTAGTATGTTAGCATCATTAGGGGAGTCAATGGCAGCATCCAATTTACAGTCTACAAATTTGGTCAGCCACAGGCCTTTTGTCTTTGCCTGGGCCTCTGAGAAGTAGATGCCAAACACTAGGGGTCCGAGGACAGATCCCTGGGAAACACTAGTGACAGATCTATTGTCAGAGATGGAGGTGCCTATTTTGACCTTGTGAGTCCCATCAGTGATCCAGTTGGCCACCCATCTGATGAGATAGGGATTTACAACAAGTTGTGTTAGCTTTTCAATGATGCCCGAGTGGGAGATTGTGTCAAAGGCTTTAGCCAAGTCAAGGTAAGCTGTATGTACCGACATTTCCTCATCCAAGGCCTTGGTGACAGTCTCAATGAAGTCAAACAGGTTCAACAGGCAAGATCTGCCCCTGACAAATCTGGACTGGGTGGGTCAACTGCTTGTAGATTGCTTATGTCTTTATTTATAAGTTCCATAATAATATGTTCTATGGCTTTACAGAACAGAGTTGTCAGTATTGGCACCAGACATGTACAAGGGGATGATAATGGCAGTTCTCCACTCTGCTGGAATGAAGCCTGTATGTAGGCTGTGATTGAACAGGGTGCTCAATGGCAAAGGTAGTTATTGCTGGAAATGGTGCAGAATACTGCCTGGGATACTATCAGGCGCACGGAAGTTGTGTTCTTTGCCTTGGATAGGGCCTTTAACACGATCTATGGAGATGTGAGGTGCAGGACAAGTATCAGGGATGTCGAAAGGACCTTTGGGGGGGACAGGTGGGTGAAGGTTGCACTGAACCTATCTGCTAACAGGTTGACTAAGTCAACAGGATCAGTTATAGTGGTACTGTTAACTACTAATTCAGAAAAAACCTGGGCTTTGCCATGGAGGTTCCTGATGTAACTGAAGAAGGTGTTGGGGTTTCTCTGTTATGGAGGCTAGTTTTGATTTATAATTGGCCTTGGAAGTTTTCACTAGTGATCTAATTTGCTTGTTGAGGCTAAGGAGGAAGTTTTTCCAATTGGGAATTTGCCTTTTTACCCTTGGACAACAGTTTCTTCCTTTTGTCATAAAGCTTATTGATAGAGGATGCCCACCAGATAGGTTTGTGTTTCCTTGAGGAGCAGGTTTTAGTTCTGTTGAGTATGGTCGACTCCATGTAGTTGTACAGGTGCTTGTATACTGCACTGGTGTACTGTTCGGCATAGTTGTCTGCATCCTCTGAGGGGTCGGTGGTGTGAAGCTACTGATACCCTCCCTTAAGAGGTTGCAGTCAACTTTTGAGAAGTTTTTAGCCTTGATTATGGCTGGGGGTGGAGGTTGCATGGGATAGAAACTACGAATTACACAGACTGATGGTCTAGAACTTACTATGGGAATGGTGCAGCAGTCGCCCATGCTAGTGAGAACCAAGTCCAGAATGTTATCTCCCCTTGTGGGGGTAAGAACAGATGGTCTAGTGCATTAGAAACAAAGTAGTCAAGGAATCATTGGGTGAGTGCATTAGTGCAGGAATAATTCACCAGTCTATGGTGGGGTAAAGCCACGTGCATTAGTGCAGGAATAATTCACCAGTCTGTGGTGGGGTAAAGTCACGTGCATTAGTGCAGGAATAATTCACCAGTCTGTGGTGGGGTAAAGTCATGTGCATTAGTGCAGGAATAATTCACCAGTCTGTGGTGGGGTAAAGTCACGTGCATCAGTGCAGGAATAATTCACCAGTCTGTGGTGGGGCAAAGTCACATGCATTAGTGCAGGAATAATTCACCAGTCTGTGGTGGGGTAATGTCACGTGCATTAGTGCAGGAATAATTCACCAGTCTGTGGTGGGGTAAAGTCACATGCATTAGTGCAGGAATAATTCACCAGTCTGTGGTGGGGTAAAGTCACGTGCATTAGTGCAGGAATAATTCACCATTCTGTGGTGGGGTAAAGTCACGTGCATCAGTGCAGGAATAATTCACCAGTATGTGGTGGGGTAAAGTCATGTGCATCAGTGCAGGAATAATTCACCAGTCTGTGGTGGGGTAAAGTCACGTGCATCAGTGCAGGAATAATTCACCAGTATGTGGTGGGGTAAAGTCATGTGCATCAGTGCAGGAATAATTCACCAGTCTGTGGTGGGGTAAAGTCACGTGCATTAGTGCAGGAATAATTCACCAGTCTGTGGTGGGATAAAGTCACGTGCATCAGTGCAGGAATAATTCACCAGTATGTGGTGGGGTAAAGTCATGTGCATCAGTGCAGGAATAATTCACCAGTCTGTGGTGGGGTAGTTGAAGTCACCAAGGATCAGTGTGTTAGGGGGTGCCTTGATGGAGTCCAGTAGATACAGGTAAAAGGATTGGGTGTCCTGAGTCATGGAGGGAGGTATATAGCTGGCTATAACTTGGATGGGTGTCTTGCCAACTTGTCAGTTGCACCTGGAGTAGTTCTAGTTTATCATGCTGACAAATCAGTTTGGAGTTCTTGTCTTTAATCAAGATAGAGACTCTACCACACTTAGTTTTCCTGACCTCATTTTGGGGCCAGAATAAGGTATAGCCTGGTAAGGCAGGGGTACTCTCCGCAACCTTGAAACAAGTTTCTGTGACTGCATAGATGTTGGCATCTTCCAGTGCAAGGAGAGCCTCCATTGAGTGCATTTTCAGGTTAAGGCTCCTAGTGTTAAGCACCATGACTTTCAGTTTGCTTTTTGACAGATCTTTAATGTTGGAAGATTTGTCTTTGGGACATTGCCTCAAAAAGGCACAATGGGTGACTTAAGAGTCTTGGCCAGAATCTGAATTCCATGGGTGAAAGGTTGAGGCCATCTCTGGCAAAGCATCCAGGATTGTCAACCATGTCAGCCCAGGCAGACAGATACTGGATCTCCTTGGAATGACACAAACACTAAGCCAATTATTGTTGAAGTCAATTACTTTTTGTTGGTATCGTGGTATCATTCTTGGTGAAGGTAGGATGCTGCTTAGTGCTAGGGTCATACCTGCCTGGGCACATATTCTGAGAGCACAGTCATGTCTTGCTTCATATAGTCCGGGGAGGTAAGTCACAAGCCATTCGCACCAACGTGGACAATGACAGCGTCATACTTGTACCTGTTGTGGAGAGACTAAATTGCATGTGTGATGTGGTGGATTCTGGCACCGGACAGACAACTATCCATGACCTTCTCCTTGCTGAGCCTGGTGAGGGGGACATTGGTGTGCCTCACAACTGAGTTGCCAGTGACTAGTATGTTTGGTTTATTGTTATGCCTTATGGGCTGTGTGAGTCTGTTGTGCCTTATGGGCTATGCTTGTGAAACACTGGTGTGGTGTCTGTTGTCTGTGATGTGTTTGGTGTTGTGTGTGGAATATTTGTGAGTGTGTTTTGGAGGTCTCTGCTGTTTAGGTAAGTTTTTGAGGACATCTGCATAGGTGGGTGTGTATTGTGCTTGGCTATGTTATGTGGCTTTTGTGTTGGCAATCTCCTCTTTGTCAAGAGTACTGACTGTTGAGAGAGAGAGCATGGATTCCAGGTTACTGATGTAGATGCATTTCTTGCAAGTAGAATTATGTGCTAGGAGAAGAGGGCTGCCAGTGAACATGAGGCAGTTGCTACATTGTCTCAGTATAACCATGTCGACCAGGCTGGCAGGAGAAACTGATGGGAATTGTCCAGACAGTGTTCTGAATACTTGGCGGACTTATGGAGAGAGGGTTTTGATAAGGGTTTGTCCACAAGAGTGAAGACCAGAAAAACCTTCTTAAATGTAAAATAACTGGCCTGAAGCCCAAGTGCCAAAACCAAAACGAAGAGGCTTAGAATAACACACAAATTTAATCAGGCTAATAATGATCAGTAATAAATGCAATAGAATAAAAACATTTGAACACTTAAAAGAGCAAGCAGCAAAGTAAAATTAGGTAATAAAGTAGTATAAACACAATTACAGTAAAAGCAGCTGAATAAAGTGCATTTTTTTAAGCGGAGAGGGAGGAAACAAGAGATAATTCAAGGTTAAGAAACTAAGGCGGTTGGCCTTCCCAAATGCTCTCTCTGTACACAGTAGAATGAGCTGATGAAATGGGACTGGGAGGAGTGTCCAAAATCAAATTTGCAGCAAGGGAAGGCAATTCCAAAGCCACCATGTTTACCAATGCAACAACAAAATGCATACAGAGACCAACAGTGTTGTTAAGTATGACTGAAACAGATCAAGTGCAAAAAAGTACACTTATATTAGCTTTGTGTATCCAGATGGCAATAGAATCAATCACAGCCAGGCTAGAAAAGGAGGCAGTTCTGATAATGAACACAGTCTCTCAGAAATGTAACTCCAAGAAATTGTATATTTCATTATTATGAATACTCTATGATGTATAATGTGGGTCACAGTAAAGAATCTTAACACATCTGTCTGCATGTTCCCTGCAAACTAGATATAGAGTCTGTGAATGGTATTATTTTGCCTGGCTTAATGTCACTGGTATCTTTTTTTTTTCTCACTTCACCCCTCCTGTCTGTAGATCATTAGCTCCCTCTTAGCCAATTGGTTCATTTGTCCATCACTATGGTGACAATTGACCATAAGAGGTCATCCTTCGCAGAACCTTCAGTAGTGGTTCATGATTTTTCTGTATTTCAGCCTTAATTTCCCAGCATACACTTAGCATAGTGCAAGAATGGGAACAACCAGTGGGTCCCCCTCAATTCCACAATGGACATTACGTTTCATGTGTTCTTACCTGACTATCAAAGCATGGAAGGTGGACTCTTCCATCTCCACTGGGGAAACAAAATCTCTCAAAGTGCTACCATGTGCGCACATCTTTCTCATCCCCAAGGTAAAGTTTGTAGACCGTGAGTCCTGACATCTCCTGTTCCTGCTTGGATCCTCCAGTAACAGGGCCACAAATCATACCCCAGCAACCTTAGTACATGCATACATACATACAAATATTTCAACATGGACATTAATGCCCTTCTAGCCTGACAATATGCTAAAACAGTTGTTTCTGTAAAAAGTTTCCAGGCTGCTCTTAAAAATATATAAACTAGTCCTTGCTTTAATGTAATTTGATAGTCTGGTTCTCCGAGAAGTTTTACATGGTAAGCAAGCGAAAACAAGCCAAGGAACAGTATGAGCAGTACAAACTGCTTTTAATAAAATAAGCGCTTTCGGAATAGTCGATGCTCTTCCTTCTTCAGATTTGATCTGAAGAAGGAAGAGCATCGACTATTCCGAAAGCGCTTATTTTATTAAAAGCAGTTTGTACTGCTCATACTGTTCCTTGGCTTGTTTTCGCTTGCTTGGCTTTAAAGGTTTTTCGGACATTTATTTGTTTTAAGTTTTACATGGTGACTGTTCAGCTTCCATATAATCTGTTATTAATCTTCTGTACATTGGTTTAAATTTCAGTTTGGCAGAACTATCTAGCAACAAATCAACCTTTATAACCCCATGATCACTGCACATCAATGGTGGTAAAACTTGATATGAAGTAACCGCAATTTCTTTAGGAACACAAGTAATGTCTGGTATGTTCCATTCCTTGGCATTTTTTTCTTTTCTTTTTTACAATTTGAAGCAATTGTTGCTCCTGAACATACGTTGTGAATAATTTCCTTACTAATGTTGTAGAATCAATATTATTCCAATCTGTTTCTGGTAAATTTAAGTCTCCAGCCACTATTGTTCTTCCCTCCTATGCTCTGTGCAAGAAATGTATGAATTCCTATAGGGCATCAGCACTTGACTTTGGTGGTGTATACATTCCAGTAACTGTTATATGTTCCATGGTTGTCTTTATTGTCGCAGTCACACAGTCTATAGTATTGATGTTATCAATGACCATGTAATAATGACAGGTCTCATAACTATCTTTAAACCCTATCATAAAACCTCCATCTGTTTTTTTGTTAGAATGTCTGCTACAGTTAAAACATTTATACCCTGACAGATCTGATTTCCAGTCATTGTTGTTTAACCATTTTTCACAAACAATATCATCAATCTTTTGGGAACATAGCAAATTTTCCAATAAAAATTCATTATTAATGCTCCTAGTATTAACAACGACCAGAGATGCATAAAATATTACTATCTGTGAACTGTTAAATTTTTGCCATCCTGTCTGAACACGTGTGCCCAACATTAGGCTCAGATGCTCTACACATTTCCATTTTTTTAAAACGGGACATTTTTTTTCATATAGATATTTACTCAAAAACTCTTCATTCATAGTGACTTGAATCTCCTTTCTATATGGGATTTGTGAAAAATATGTCTTAACACCTGCACAAGTTATACTATAAGTTCCCTACTAACAGTCAGAGTCCACGCGGATGAGATCATTTGTACAGACAAGAAAAACGGATCTCTACTTTCTTACATTAAGGCATTCAAAGGCTTGTCTCACATCCTCTATTTTTACTCCTGACAAGCATAACGCTATTCAATGTTCCTCATCTTCTCTGCAAATACAAGCATAAGTTCCTCTAATAATTGAATCTCTGACTTCAAGAATATCTTCTCTGACCAGATCTGAATAATTTTCAGCTTCTAATTCAGTAACATCTACTCTATCGGTTATTACACAGGAATGATCTTCATCACCATTAGTCTCATTAATTCCACTGTTTTCATTGCTTATTACATTTGCAAGCATGCAATTTCATCCATCTGGCTTTGTACATCCACAGCTTGAGCCATGCTGTCAATGTCTGTCTTTGTATTTTTTTTTTCTTACAGTGGTGGGTAACACAACTCCATCTCTACATCCATGGAGCCAGGCTAGTAATGTTAATTTAGAATATAAAGTAAGAACGTTTTTTTCACAGCTGGGATATCTAGATTGCATTTTTTTTCATTTTATGCTTCTAAATTCTAGTCAAGTTTAGTTGCACATGTACTGTACGAGTTACTTTTTTAAGTAAGATCCGTTGGCATGTATTGATCAAATTTTTTTATTTTTGCAAAATTTCTCTTGGCTTGTCTAGCATATGTTTGCATATATCAAGCCTTGAAGGGGTACAGAATATTCAGTTAAGATTTGAAAGGGGGAAGAGAAATGATTACTTGGAACATGAGATCCCAACCTCAAAGTTCTTAGCACAAACCGGCATATCATATTTTTTAAAACTGAGCTGTAGTATTAACCCAGCTAGATTGCGATAACATTGGTATGTGTACTATCAAGCATATATTTATTAATAAACAGATATGCATTGAATTAGCTTAGCTAGATTTGTACAGTATCTGTGTGAGTACCTTAATGTTGTTCTTAATTAGAAATGTACTGTATTAACACAGATTTGCAAAATATCTATGTATGCACCATCAAATAATTGTTTATTAAGTTGCCATGCACTGTATAATTATATAGCATCTGTACCCTCAGTTGTTTGAACATAAATCTGCATTGTAACACAGCTACATTTGTGTAGTGTGGATATGCTATAAATTGTTTATTAGTAAGTAGATATGCATTGCATTAGCTTATCTAGATTTGCATAACATCTCTTATACCATCTATACAAGTACCTTAAATTGCTAATTAAGCAGATCTGTACTACATTAGCTCAGTTTTGTAGAACATCTTTAAATATTCCCTCAGTTGTTTGTAGATGTATGCTGTTTTAGCTTAGCAAGATTTGCATGAGTTAGTTTATCTGCATAAAAAATAGCAATGCATCACATGTTATTGTCTGTGTATACTTACTTTTGTATTTCATGCATGTTTTTTTAACCTTTCTCAGTGGGACTTGTACGAAAACGGAATGATCACAGTTGGACATTCCCAACCAAGATATATAAATAAAGTAAAAGAGACGCAAATAACACATCACTGTGGCTTCTGAGTAAAACAACGATAATAGTCATTTTTACTACAGCTAAATTGGGTATGGTGGAAAATGACCTGCCCTGGAGCTGTACATTTTACACTGAAAAACACAAAGACAATAATGAAAATTTTACATTGTATCCTGAAGAAGCATCTTTCTTCTTAGGCAATATTTTTTGGCACAGCCCACAGAAAAGGACTGGGAGAAGAAAAGTGCACTGCACTGAGCAATACAATTCAAGACATTCTCTTTACACTAATGCCATCATTGTAAAACAGTGCTGATTAATCTTTTGAAATTCACTACCTACAACCCAGGGTGACATTCTGAGGGTTGTTTCTCAGTCTTGCATATAGTTACAGTATGTACTGATGGCCCATTCTGAGGGCGGTTATACAGTTACATTATGTACTGGTGTCACTAATACTGACAGTAGCCTTACTAAGCTACACATTTAGTGCGAGTTATTTTATTTATTATTTTTTTTTTATATACCAAGAAAGTCTGACACAGGACCCAGGGAGAAAACCTGTAACACACTACATTTGTACAGAGAATCTTCAATATACTGGTTAAGAGAGGAAACGCAGCTAAAATACAGCAGTGGGATTAGAGAGAGACAACAAAATAGTTATAAACATAATTCAACATATAGTTGGGCATTCATTCATCATGAAAGACCATTGCTCAAGCTTCCCATTTTTAGAAGTGAACAGAAAACCAATATTTTTCATATATAGGTGGGCAAAATTTAATAATTTGTGCTTGCGTATCTACAACTCATTTTTTTCTTGTATATAGGTTTAATATAAACAATTACAAAAAAAAAATCTCCTCTGTAGTAAGAAACCTACCAACATGTTATATTTACTTCTGATGCATGACTCCTAGTAGATACATTTATTGTGGAGAAAGAAGTGAAGTATTCAGAGAACTGTGGATTTCATGGCCTGGAGGCCTCAACAGGTGGTTACCCTACAGATATCTGGCAAGCAGCAGCACTTCATGATTTCTGTAAATCTGCTGTATGCCATCAGACAACTAGAATTCCCTCTCTTGTTTGCTGCTTGACAGCAAAGTTTAATTACATGATAGCCATGTAAAGTAAGTAACGTGTATCGAGAAAGTGGTAGATGACAGACTCTCTGAAGTAGGAGAAGAAACTGTTTTGAATTAGAAAAAAAATGGATAACCTTCTGCAAATGGTAGGGGCCCAATGAATGCAGTACTTCCTGATGCCTGATGTCCATGATATGAATGCACTGCATTGTTATAAATAGTGCAAATTTATAAAATGAAGACAAATGAATATGAAACAAAAGGCAGAAAAGAATAACAACCAAAGTATTGTTTTATGTTAAAATCATTGACATGTTCTATGTCGTGGGATAGTAAATGATGTCATGACAAAATGTTGACCATATTAGTTTGATTTAAGAAAAGAAATGTGGCTGGGAATTTAAAACTGTAGGCAATTAGTTGAATACAATATTAATGCAATGCAATCAATAGCTAGAAATTCTTTCCCCACATTCGATTTACTCATTATTCTAATGCACCAGAAAATAATTGGAAAGGGACTTCTATCTAAAATATATAAGGTACTTAAGAAATCAACAGTAGGTTACAGAGAAACCTATTGAGACTATTTCAGTCTTGTTAATAATTCCCCAAGTGAAGATGATAAAAAAACTATACTGGAGTCTTCAAAACAGACTACCTCATCACAAAGGTGGAGGATAAATATGTTCTTGGAAGTTCTTACATAAAACTTTTATCACAACACATAAAGCTGAATTGCTGTACAACAGACATAGGATGCTGGAGATGTAAACTAAATGCTAAAGCTGACTGGCAGCATATGTTTTATGATTGTATACAACTTAAAACATATTGGGTTAATATGAATTCTCTCTCAGTCTGTTTTTTAATGCAACATTTATGATGACCTAATCTCTTACTTTATTTAATACATCTATTCCCACTTGTGCCACGAAAATAAAATACCCTCTTTTATGGAGTATATTAAGATTAGCAAAAGTCCTCACCAAGAACTGGCAGAATCAGGCTACTCCTACTATGAAGGAATTTGTACACTTGGCAACTGAAGTTTGTCATCTCGAACTTATCACAATCAAGACAAGAACATCTAGAATCACCTTTTCATACGATATATGGTAAAAATTCAAAGAACTGCTGGATAAATAGACTGGAATAATTAACTAACTACTCATCACATTTTTTTCTGTTTAAAAAGCTTTGTTTTATAGTAAACAGTAATTGTAGCTGTTTATTATTGTTCTTTTAAATATGTATATTTATTTTATAATATTTCTATCATATATATATATATATTTTTTTTTTTTTTAAATTTTCAATAAAAACAACTGAGAAAAAAATGATGTCATTTGATATGAAAATTACTGCATGAATCATCTTCCGCTTCATTCCTAGTGGATGCATGAGTATTTTTATATCTATTGCAGTTATGTGGCAAATAAAAACAAAAAATAAAAGCAACTATTCATAGAGAACTTGTAAATAATGCATCTCTGTGCTCAGAGAAGCTAAATTCCACTGCCTAAATTCATGCAATTCAGAGTCATGAAAACACCTCAAGTCACTGAATTCAAGTAGAAAGTAATTAACATGTTTAGCAATTATTCATCTGAGCAATGTAATTACCTATTCAGTGGGAACTCTCCCAGAATGTGCAGCCAAGCTATAATCAGAGCAATGGTCCACTTAGGTTCCCAAATAGGGACAGAAGGGCAGCAAGCATAGCTAATAGTAGGCTAGCTGCCCTTCTGGGCTATTTTAAGCCTAGGCAATTTCCCTTGATGAGAATCAAACCCTGAACTTCTTGTCTGTGAGGTAAACCCCTTAACCATTGTATACCAATCTCCAAGCCCAATAGATTCATTGTTTATAGGTTGATACTCGGCTTATGACCACAGGATCTTTATAAGGCTAGCCATACAAACCAACCTAGTTTTGTCCCTGTGTACCTCGGGCACCTATATTTTGTGTGGTGTTAGTGAGGCTGTATGTTAAGACTATGTGGGGGGGGGGGGTAGGTTGGAGACTAATTTACTTTCCTTTGACCTCTGTCCATCAGAGACAAGGAGGCATCACCAGGGGTGATTTTCAGATTTCCCATCCAGTGATCAAGGTTTTGTTTGAATAGTGTCAGGAATGGAATCTGCTTCATGTGGATGGGAAGCTTATTCCATACTGCGGGGATTCTCCGACACACATCTGTCTGTCCAGCATGTTCTATTTATGTCACAGGCAAACTTTAGTTCTTTGGATCTAATGGTTTTGGTGCTGATTTGGGGATGCCTTATATGCCAGGCATAGATACCCCTCTCTAACCTGTAGGGGATTGAATAAAGAGATAGGACCTTAAGGCAATCTGTGTAGCATAGGCTATTCATACCCCAAATTCTCCAGTAAGGAACCTTTGAGGATGTTCCAACTCTTTCAAGTGCTTGGTTAGGTACATGTTAAAAAGGGGCATTGTACTCAATAAAGGGTTTCTTAAGGGTGGAGTAGAGTGGTACTATAACTTACTTGGATCTGGATTCCATACCCCTGATTATGAGTTGGGTGACACAGAATGATTTTCTTACTAACTTGGCAGTTGAAGAACAGATTACTGTCTACACATGTTCCCAGAGTCCTAACTACTGGGTCAACACTTAAGGCTATTTTATCAAGAAGTAATTAGCTTGGATAAATGATTTCCCAAAGGGCACTATAATGCATTTTTTAAGATTGAGTTTAAATCTGTGGCTTTAGCATCAGTCATTTGTTTGTGTTAGATCTTGTAGGATGTTGGAGGTCTATTTTCAAGCCATCAAATAAATATGACATTGAACGGCTGTACATCAAACATGACTTTTAACAAACACGTATATCTTCAAAATTAGTCACCGGAATTGCCGTAGTTGGCCAACATTAAGGAGTCACAACCTACTACTTAGTTAGCAGTAACTTAACTATGACAGAATCTGCCCATTCAACAATTTAGTGCAACCTCTGAATTGGTATATATAATTAATGGGGTGTGGGAGGCAGCCCCCCACAAAAGATGGATTTGGTGATCATGGGGCAATACTTATATGGGGGACTGTGCCCCTCCACACCCTGCTAATTATATATACCGAGGTCACACTAAATTGGGGAAAGGGAAGGTTCTGTCACAGTTAAGTTACTGTAAGTTAGTAGTAGGTCACAGTTCCTTTATATTGGTCAGTTATGGCCATTCGATAACTATTTTCTAAGATATGCCTGTTCATTAAAAGTCAAGCTCAATGAGTAACGTTCTATGTAATATTTATTCAATGGCTGAAAATAGACCCGCATGCTGATCTCTTGGGGGAAATCTATGGTAGATCCCAATTTACTGTAATCTCTAAACTTGGTAAGCCTGAGGCCTTTAACATTAGCCTTGATTTCCAACAGGTAGATGCAAAAGCGCGGTGAGTCCAACACAGAGCAATGGGGTACTCTACTGGTGGCCAGTTTTCTAGTGGAGGTGGTCTCACTGATCCTAACATCTTGGGCCCCTTCTATGAGCCTACCAGAAATCCAATGAGTTATGTAGGGATTTATGCCCAGTTCTGAGGGCTTGTCAATACCTGAGTGGGATATTGTATCAAACTCCTTGGCCAGGTCAAGGTAGGCAGTATGCACCATTTTCTTTTCATCCATAGCTTGGTGACCCTCTCAAATAAGTCTACCAGTGTGAGTAGGCAAGACTTTCCTTAAAGCCAAACTGGGAAGTGTCCATTTTCTGTCGGTTGCCAATGTTCTTATTGATCATTTCTGTAAGTCTAATATGCAAAGCAATGAACAAATTATCAGACTGATAGGTCTGTAGCTCTCAGGGTCAGTTGATGGTCCACCCTTTTGAAGAGGAATGACCACTGTGGCCCATCATTCACCTAGCACGTAACATGTTTTGATGCTATAACTGAACAGTGCCTCAAGTGGTCCCACTTGTTCAAGTTTTAGGCTATTTAGGAAGCAGCTGGGAATATTTTCAGGGCCCATTAAAGTGGTGGTATCAGCCTTAGCAAGCTCCAACAGGATCTGCTTCCTGTTGATAGTTGGGGTGGGATATACTATAAGGGATTTCAACATGGGGTAGTGGGGGGTTGGGTTTGAGGTTTGAAATAAAATTATCAGCTGGTAGGTTCACTCTGTCACCCTGGTCAGTGAAGGCTGTGCCATTTATGACCAGTTATGCACACTGCTGAGTGTTCTCATCAAGTTCCTAACATAGATAAAGGCCTTGTGATTGCCCTACGCCTGGAAGGCTATTATGACCTTGTAATTAGCTTTGTTGGACTTCATTAAACCTCTTAGTTTCTTGTTTAGTTGAGTCAGAGAGCTCTTGTCTCTCTGAGAGTTGGTCTTTCTGATACTGACCATAACTACTTTTTTTTATATCTGTTGTATACCCTGTTAAGGTAAGGATTCTACAAGTAGGCTTTGATTTTGGTGTTAGATTTGGGCTTAATTCTGGAAAGTGTGACAGCCTTGTTGTAGCCATTTTCATGTTTGCACAGGGTTCTGTGAATAATTCTGCGTAGGCAGCTGTGTTCTCTGGGTTTGGGGTAGCTATCAATTTTTACAAAACTATCTTATAATAGCAAATATTCTAAAGCAAATCACATCCTAACTTATGGGTTTAGTTGGGTTTTCCAGGTTGATTTTTATTTTGGAGGAAACAGCTTTGTGGTCAGAACTCACTAATAAGGATGTGACACAAGAGAGGTTGCAATGATTTCTCATATTAGTGAGTACTAGGTCTAGTATGTTTGATGCTCTAGATGGAGTGTGCATTATTCTGGTCTGGGGTGTTCAAGCTGATAAAGTCCAGGATTTAGGGCTGACCAACTTTGAAAATGACAGCAGTCTTGGTACTATTAAACTCCCCAGAAGGCACTAATAAGGCCTGTCCAGAACAATTAGCTGATCTTCAGACAATGGACTAAAACTAATGCCAAGAAGTGTAAAATTGTATCCTTTGGCAGCCATAACTCCCCCTTGTAACTATCACATAGAGAACACACTTCTGAAAATTGATCCCATAGTTAATGACCTGGGAGCCTGTATTAACAAGGAACTGTCCCTTTGATAATTACATATCCACCATCATAAGGAAGTCCTTTTTCATTGCATAGATTATATCTAAAGGTATTGCATCCAGGTGCATATGTGTGAATAACCATACTTCCCAAAGGCAACACCAGAGCAATAGTCTGTTTAGTGCACAAGCTTGCTGTCACACATGCATGTGACTGTGAAGAACTGAGCACTGATCCATGCTACACAATTGCAAGCCCTTGCACTGAAACAGGCAAGGCCTTTCTGAACTTTAGTCCCTACTGCAAGGTCATTTGTTTGGTTTTACAAAGTACGCAAGGGAAATATGAATGAATACCACTTCAAGTCTGAGATATAAGAGCCCCCAAAAAGTATATTTTAGACAGCAAAACAAAGTGAACAGAATGATACACTTTCAGTCATTAACTTTTCAAGGCATATTTTTTATGCTCGCTATCACAAAAGGAATAGAACGCAAAATGCACACTTATAGAAGGAAAAATAATTGTGCATGACTCACAAAATCTCATTTCAAGACTGACTTTAGAAAATCAGTGACCACATAATTTGCCTGCACTGTAAATTTTTGGATAATACAGGAACATGAAGTTACAAGATAACTTCACAGTTCATATTAACATGGTTAAGTGTGGTTATGAAACTGCAGTAGTTTAACAAGAACTTTATAAGTTGCTTTGCTTGGTTACATCATAATATACTCAACTGATATTCTTTAAGGATTTATAAAGTATTGTCTCTCGCATTTAATTACCATGACCTAGAAATGCAGAATGAATTATATTGCCACATTCTGTTCAGCATTTTTGTTTAATTTAACTTGAACCTGCAAAAGTTACAAAGGTCCTCTTGTGAGGCAATCCTGTCTTCCTTTTCTGAGCAAATGACTCCTGCTAGGTCTCTGGTCTCCACCAAGAATGGATTAAAAGGAGATCCTCTGAACACATTTGTTTTGGGAGAGACTAATAGGCATATTCTTCATTCCTCTGCATCCTAGGTTGTACTCACCAGCACCTGGGTTGCAACCCTTCCAAAAATGAACCATCATCATCTATCAGTTCCTGCTATGTCATGAAACCAGGGATGTAGTCAATATAGTATTTTTGTTGCATGGTATTGTCACATTTTATGACCAAATAGCACAATAAAACTATAAAATTATACCATAGTACTGTGATTTTTGTGCATGTGAGATGTATGAATTTAGTAATAAACATGAAGACTGAGATAATAACACAACCAAACTGTAGCTCCTATGTATTGGCAGTTGGATAGTCAATGATGCATACTAAATTAAGGAAAAAAATACAATTTATTAAGCGCTTTCATTCACGAAAGTAGGAACTTCATCAGAATGACACAGTTAAAATTCACCGAGTATTTAAATTAACCAAAACTATTAATTAATTAATTAAAACCAACCCATAAAATCTGCTTACATAATTCAAATAGCATTGTATTCCCAGTATTTTGAGAATACCATACTCCAAGATTTAGTTTACTTGTGCATAATTTAAGGTCTAGAAGAACACCTGCTATATTTGCATATTTGGCTTGAATGAAACTCAGCTTTTTGGATAATAAAACAGCATGTTTGACTAACAGGTTTGAATATTAATAGTATAGTCTTTTTGGGAGATACTAATAGGCATTCTCTTCATTCCTCTGCATTCCAGGTTGGACTCAACAGCTCCTAGTTGGACTGTGAGGTTTGCATCCACAATATTTTTTTAAAAGCACCTGGAACCATAATTAATGTTTCTTGTTGAAATATGTCTTTGGTTTGGCACCTTGTCTGTTGAAACTGTCTTCATAAAAGTTTTTCTTTAGATACTCCTTGTCTTGAAGTCGATCTGATCTCCGTAGTTGTTCCTGTTCTAAAGGGACCATTCCAGAAGGAGCCCCATTTAAATACTCTCTTTGTCACTTCCTGTTGTAGTCCAATTGGCTCCATGCAGCAGTCAATCATTTGGGAGCTCCAATTGAGAGGGGGATTCGGATAAGCTGAACCATTGTTATATTCTATCATATCCCTTATAAATTTGTTAACTTGCCACTGCAGAATGTCATTACATAAATTACCCACTTTCTTGAATACATTAATGTAATTAGTTTCATAATGTTCAAATAAAATGTCATTGGTGATAGAATTGTTAAGAATATCTAATTCATTGGATAAGGACTGTATTTGCTTATCATTATATTTAACCATAAGCTTCAATATTTCAACATGTTGAAAATATCCAAAAGTTCTTAATGGTAATCAAACCATTTTTGCACACCATTAGGGTACTTCCATAATCTCAGGCCCTTAGGGAACCGATTGTTAGCTATATTTTAGTAAATAACTGTTCTCTAATTGTAATTTTTTGAATATATATATATATATATATATATATATATATATATATTTTTTTTTTTTTTTTTATCAAAAGCTGCCAGTTGTTCAGCGGCACTCTTGATTTCCTGTAACACTGGCTTTATTACGAGGGGTCTCCAGTTTGAAATTGTTAGATTTCCATGAATAAAAATAAAAATCATTTGCTGCAGTGAATCAATTTGAAACTCCAGGAGTGGGCTGTGTGAGGGGAAGCCCAAAGATGATTCTGCTGCTGACAGCATTCCTGTACAAACCCTGTGACACCAACTGGGTTCCATTACTTCTAATTTGTTTATTGACCTGCTGTAAAAGTAAGGTCAGCTCACCCATTGCTTGTTGCTCATAAAAGGAATTATGTCCATTGTCCAAATCCATGCCTCCACTGTGCACAAACCGAATGATCTTCTTCTTCTTCTTTCGTCTTTTCCCGGTTAGGGGTCGCCACAGAGGATCACCTGTCCGCTCATGACTGGCAGTGGAGTTTTACAGTGTTGTGTTGCCAGCCCGGCACCCAACCTTCCACAGAAGGTGCACACACACATGCACTCACACCTAGGGCCAATTTAGAGTGTCCAATCCACCTACAGCATGTCTTTGGGATGTGGGAGGAAACCGGAGAAAACCCACGCGATCACAGGGAGGACATGCAGACTCCACAAAGAAGGCACCCTAGCCAAGAATCGAACCAGAGAACCTCTTGCTGTGAGACAGCAACACTAACCGCTGCACCACAGCGGCCGCCCACCAACCAAATGATCTAATAAATACAAACAAGACTTGGGATAATAAAAAAGTACAGTTTTGTACCTACCATAAATGTAGATGTTCGAGGATCCACATTGCTGCAGTCCTAACTATTGGGGTAGTCCGCTGTCCAGTCGGCCCGAATACCAAAGTATATGGCTGACGTCAGTCAGGGCGCATTAGACTGACGTCAGTACGTCAGGGTACTAATGCGCACGACCGACGTCATATCCTCAGTCTTTTCTTGCCCCAGATGTCAGAAGACCCTGAAAAGCTAAGGCCAAAACCAAAAATTCCAAACATACCTGCACCAAAAATATGTACAATATATACAAAATTACCAGAATATAACCTCACCTACACAACCACCCTTAAACACAGAGGGGAAGGAGGGAGGGTAAATTGGACTGCAGCAATGTGGATCCTCGAACATCTACATTTATGGTAGGTACAAAACTGTACTATGTTCTTCATTCCACATTGCTGCAGTCCTAACTATTGGGTAGAATCCCAAAGCAGAGGTAAGGGAGGCTGGCAAATCATAAGGAAGCAGGAACTGACAACATGCCTTGCAAAATAGCTGTGGCAAAACCAGCCCTAGACTTAGAGTAGAGAGGAAGGTGATAATGCTTAGAGAAAGTATGCACTGAACTCCAAGTAGCTGCCTCCAAAATATCCTTAGTGGCCACCCCCCCTTAGAAATGCTGTAGAAGTGGCAGTAGCCCTAGTGGAATGAGGCCTAATTCCAGCTGGAATCTCCTTGCCATGATGGGAATAACAAAATGCAATGCAAAACCCAATCCACCTAGAAATAGTTTGTTTTGACACAGGCTTTCCCTGCGAACCCAAAGCAAAAGAAACAAACAACTGCTGAGACTGCCTAAAATCCTTAGTCCTGCTCAAATAATAACGCAATTGCCTGTGTACATCTAAAGTGTGCAAAATCTTTTCCCCTTTATTTTGGGGATCTGCATAAAAAGTAGGCAAATGAATAGTTTGGTTTAAAGCCACACTAGAAACCACCTTAGGCATAAAGGAAGGATTAGTACGTAAAGATACCCTATCCTTATGAAAAATCAAAAATGGCTCTACCGCCATAAGGGCCTGCAACTCAGAAACCCTTCTTGCAGAAGTAATGGCCAACAAAAAAGCAGTCTTCCATGACAAATATTTCAATTCAGCAGTAGCCAAGAGGCTCAAAAGGTTGTAGAGTAAGTTTCTCCAACACAAAATTGAGATCCCAAGCAGGAGTAGGAGCTCTACGTGGGGGTCTTATATTCTTTGCCCCTCTAAGAAATTGCTTGAACAAAGGATGCGAAAACAATGGTGGGTCACAATCATAGTGAGCTGAAATTGCTGCAGCATGAATCTTAATGGAAGAGAAAGACAAACCTTTGTCCAATAACTCAGTAAGATATTGAAGAGCCACACTCAAATTAGGCTCAGAAATCTCCAAATTGTTTGCTGCACTCCAAAATAAAAATCTCTTCCATTTTTCTGCGTACACTTTCCTTGTACTAGGTCTTCTGGCTTCCATAATCACATTTAAAACTTGTTGAGGAAGTTGAGACCTGCTGTCTTTCAAAACAGAATATGCCAGGCTGTTAGATGAAGAGATTGAAGCTTGACATTGAGCAGGTGACCGTCCCTCTGAGACAACAGGTGTGGAATCAAGGGTAAAGGCCATGGAGGCTTCCTTACCAGACTCCTCAGTAATGGGTACCAGTGCTGCCGAGGCCAATCTGGAGCTATTAAAATCATCCTTGGCATGTCTTGTCTGACCTTTAGAAGCACCTTTGGGAGAAGAGGCAGAGGTGGAAAAGCATACACATGAAGATTTTTCCAACTGAAAGAAAGAGCATCCACTTTCCAAGCTGTGTGATGAAACCTCTTTGTGCAAAACTTTGGCAGCTGGTGGTTTAGTGGAGAAGCGAACAGATCTATGTCTGGAGTTCCCCATGACACTGTCAATTTTTGAAATACATGAAGATCCAGTTTCCACTCGTGGGGATCCATGATTTGTCTGCTTAACACATCTGCTAAGGAGTTCTGTGCTCCCGGCAGAAACCTTGCCTGAAGAGTTAGTTGCAAGCTGAGCGCAGTCTCCCATAAAATCATTGCTTGCCTGCACAATGGGTAAGAATGTGTTCCCCTTGTTTGTTGATGTACCACATGACAGTTGTGTTGTCTGTTAGAATCAACACCTGCCCTGGAAGAAGTAACTCCTTGAAAGCCATTAATGCAAACTGGACTGCTAACATCTCTTTCATGTTGATATGTAGATGCTGTAGTCTGGCAGGCCACTTGTCTTGTATCCACTTTCCATTTAGATGAGCTCCCCAAGCAATGTCTGAGGCATCTGTCGTTAGAATCTGACTCGCCTCTGGCCGGGTCACAGAGAGTCCCTTGTTTAGGTGACATTCCTGAGCCCACCACAAAAATTCCTTTTGAATGCAAGGTATTATTTGAATGACAGTGTCCAAATCCTGGCAGTGCTGAGTCCATACATTTTTGAGATACCATTGCAGCTTCCTCATATGCAGTTTGGCATTGGGAAGCACCAGAATACAAGATGCCATGAACCCTAAGGCTTGAAGGACTGTCCTTGCAGTCAGCCCGGACTGAAGAGATAGTTGATGGAAGTAACTGGAAAGATTCTTTTGTTTGTCCGGGGTTAAAAAGGCCATCTGGGCTGCTGTATTCAGTCTCACACCCAGAAAGCACATGTCTTGAGAGGGTACTAGACTGGACTTTATTTCGTTCACAGAATACCCTAGGCATCTTAGCACTGCTATGACATAATCCAAATGCTGTAGAAGGTCTTCCTTTTCTTGAGCTAGAATCAGGCAGTCGTCCAAGTAAGGATAGATTTGAATTCCTTTTAGCCTGAAGTAAGCTATCACTGGAGCCAGAACCTTTGTGAATACTCTGGGCGCAGTGGATAAGCCAAAGGGCAATGCAGAGAACTGATAATGAGAATTTCCAGCTCGAAAACGCAGATACTTCCTGCAACTTAGTCTTATAGGCACATGAAGGTAAGCTTCCTTGAGATCTAAAGTTACCATCCAGTGATCCTTGCCCAGCAGAGGTAAAAGCTGTTGTAACGTCAACATTTTGAACTTGGGAATGTCCAGATAAGTGTTGAGGATAGATAAATCCAAAATTGGCCTCCACGTGTTCCCCTTCTTCGGTACTAGGAACAGGGGAGAATAAAAACCTAGGCCCCTTTCTGGCACAGGAACTGGCTGAATGGCCCCTATGTGGAGCAACAGAGAAATTTGCTTGTGAGCCTCTTGTCTTTGTAGAGGAGGAATGTCTGGCATGCCTTTGAAAGGAGGCATGGTATGGAAATAAAACCTGTAACCGTGGTGAATGATATCCAGAACCCATCTGTCTTGGGTAATTAAATCCCAATTTTCTTTGAAAAGAGACAGCCTTCCTCCCAAAGGTGCTGCCAGGCGAGAATGTACTGGCAGCTGAAAAGGCAGGTCATTGGGTCTGCTTACGAAAGGACTGACCCCTGCCCTCACCAGAAGTCTGAGCAGGGGAACTCCCTGTCCTAGGCCTAAAAGAACCTTGAGCTCTGCCCCTACCACGTCTAGACCTACCCCTAGACTGGGAATCATAAGCAGGATAAGTCCATCCCTTAGTAGGCCAATTTCTACTAAACTTCGGAGGCTGCACCTGCAAAACATCCTTAACAGTTTGCATAGACTTAGCCTTGTCCTCCATTTTCTTTAAGACTGCTTCCACAGGCGAACCAAACAACACATCAGACTGCAAAGGAGCATCCAAAATCCTTGTTTTAACATGCTCAGCTAAATTCTGATCTCTCAACCAGGCATGCCTACGAAGAACAGAACCAGTGGCAGCCACCCTCGAGGAGGCCTGCACAGCATCAAAACCACATTGCAAGGAATGTTTACCCACCTGTTCAGACACATGAACTAAATCCTGCAACTCTTTACACTCAATACCTTCTGCCAGAGCATCCACCTTAGATTTCAATTGTGAAAGGAGATAATTCTGATATTTTAACATGTGAAACTGACAATTCAACGCCCTCATGGCTAAAGTGGAAGAAGTATACACACTTTCTTTCCCCATCTATCCAAAGCCCTTGCCTCTTTATCAGGAGGAACAGGATTTTTAACAACAGAGGCCTTCACACCTTTAGGCCCCTGAGAGACAGTTTCCGGGTCTGCCCTAGGACTCTTAAAAAGATACTTATGAGCTTCAGGCACCCTATAGTACCTATCCGGTTTAACTGGGGCAGGAGGCAAAGAATCAGGATTGAGGGAAGCCTCTGCAAAAACATCTTCCACCACATTCAGAACAGGAGATATAGCTAAAGGCCTATGCTGGGGTAAAAACAAGAATTCCCTAAGCCTCTTCCTGGAATCAGAGAAATCTTGACCTTCCCATTTAAAATGCTCCCTCATGGAATGCAGAGTCTCTGAAAATGAAAAATCCTCAGGAGGAGAAGCTGAAGGAGTAGAATCATCCACATCAGAATCAGAATAAGGAGGATACTCCTGCAAGTCTTCAGCCGAAGACTCAGAAGCCTCCGAACATTGCTCAAAACTCTCAAACTCAGGTTCCACCCTAGGCCTCTTATCAGGAGGGGGCATAGAACCTCTAATCATAGTAATCAAATCCTCTGCCATTTTAAGCATATGTTTCTTAGGCAAAGACCCTGAAGCACTAGGAGAAACCCCCACTGAAGTTAAACTTGGCCTGCCTCTCAAAGAAGCCTTGGAAACAGAAGTGGAGGCTCTAACCACCTTAGGAAGAGAGGGAAGAACAGCCACCTGAGAAGCCCCTCAGCCTGGCCTACTTCCTGCGAGGATACATCCTGTAACAGTAAAGTCTCTCCCTGAGACTCCAAAGAAACACCTGGCAAAACCTCCGGCTCCACTGAGCCTTCTAAAGATCCGACGTCTGGGACTGTCGGTTCTTCCACTCTAGGCTTTGCTGCTTTGTCCTTGCGCTTTTGGCGGCGGCGCCGGAGCCTCCGACGGCATTTTATAATTACAACGCTTCCCAAAATCTAACCTGGCACAGTCTACCCTTCTCTTAATAGTGCGTTTGTTAAATCTAGCACAAGAGCGGCATCCAACAACGCCGTGCTCAGGCCCTAAACAAGGTATACACAAAGTATGGTAATCCCTATGAGGTATCTGTTTCCCACAAGAAATACAGTTATTCACTTTTTCTGACATCCGGTTAAATACTGAGGCAAGAAAAAAACAAAATATTCCCCAACGGGGTACTTAGCCAACTTTGATTCGGTCTGAAACTCTGACTTCAGAAACTTTCAGAACGCCAACCTGCACTCGCAAAATTGCTTCTGCATCGAACCATGCGGCAAAAAAGACTGAGGATATGACGTCGGTCATGCGCATTAGTACCCTGACGTACTGACGTCAGTCTAATGCGCCCTGACCGGCGTCAGCCATATACTTTGGTATTCGGGCCGACTGGACAGCGGACTACCCCAATAGTTAGGACTGCAGCAATGTGGAATGAAGAACATCAACCAAACTGTAGATCCCATGTGTTGGCAGTTGGGCAGACAATAATACACTCCAAATTAAGGAAAAACTACAAGTTAAGTGCTTTCATTCACAAAAGTAGGAATTTCATCAAAATGACAGTTAAATCTCACTGAGTATTTAAATTAACCACAACTATAAATTAATTAAAACCAACTAATAAAATCTGCTTACATAATTAAACTAGTTAAAAAACCATGGGTCCATAATTGTTTAAATAAAACCATTCATCAGAATCTAGTTATATGCCTATACATCAATACACAATCACAGATGGTGCATGATATGCTTCCTTATTAAGTCTTTAATCTTTATTTCCATTCCAAGGCAACTTTTTGCACTGCCATTTGACATCATTTAGTGAGATACTACAATGGGCAACAGATGGTTCAAGATGCCATTAAACAATAAGCACATCAAATGTCACACACAGGAACTTTTATTAGCAATATGAAGGGTCTAACAAAGTGCCTCACACTGAAAAAGCAATGAATCAAGCCTTACCTCTTAATTAGAAATAGAAGTTATATTTTGCAACTGAAGCATCCAGCTGAAATCTCTTGCTTTAAAAACAAAGTAACTAAAATCAATTCAAATACCAGAAGAAACAAAAAACAAGTACATGAACTTTGTTCCTGTAGAAAAAGGCTGATGAATAAGAAGTCTGCACTTGTGCAAATGTATCCGGTTTTGCTACTATGTTTTATTTACAGGCTTCTGAGCAAATCAATTAACCAAAGAGTGCTATCAGGACAACCCTGAGAAGCGACACTTGTGTCCAGTGAGTTTTCAGCAAAGGAAAAAATGTTAGCATCTATTTATCCATGGCTGTGTGTATCACACTTCTGCACAAAATGACTATATGGTATATGATTTCACCTGTCATAATACATATTATGTATATAGGTACAAAAATCAATGGCCATAACATCTGATTTCAACTTTCATAATACATATGTATATAGACACACAATGACCACGGCATCTCATTGCAGCTGTTATAATACATATTTTGTTCACACATACATAATCCACTACCATGGAATTTGATTTCACCTGTCATAATAAATGACTTATCAAAAACACTGCAACAATGTCTAAACATTATTTTTGCTCCCTTTTTTGTATCAGAACCTCATTCAATTACCAGTCTGTATTAACATTCTTTAGATACAAATCCTTTAAAATGTTTCTCTGAAAGTGTGAAATTAGTTTTCCAGCATTACGGTCACTTTACAATCATTCTTTACTTAATTAGTCTTCACTAAAGAAAGACAAACATTTTAAAAGCAGAAAAACATTTGTACACTTTATTCTAGCACAAGGCTTACCAATGTACCGACAGACTAATAACCATTGTTTGGAATATAAGTAACAGTTAGAAGGTAATAACAAGAAACCACCAGCATGAAAAATGGTGTAATGAGGCATTCTCAAATCATTAGCCAAATCATAAGATCTTACTTTCCAATTAGAAAAGGGAGTAGCTTGAGGGATAAATACAGGAAGTTTTGTCTGAAAGAAAGAATTATAATCATGAAATGAGAGGGAATGCAGTCAGGGTTAACCTATGGATTATACCTAGTGGAAGTATCTGCTTTTTTAGAGGTGAAAGTTGAGCATTGGGATGGTTTGCAGCCTTGAAATTTCCTTCTGGTTAACAGGCAGCTTGTACCATGAAAGGGCTCTGTGGACTGATTGCATGGATTATTACAAACAGGAATGTTAGTTCTGGTATCACAATTGTATCACTTTTTAATGTAAATAAACAGGAAAAGTGCACAGAAGTATCACATAAAGCATATTTTAAAACTGGCATGAATCTGAAAGCAAGAATAAAGCAAAAATGTTTGAAATTTCAGCAGTAAACACTGTCTAAAAGAGCTTTTCTCAGTGAAGTAAAACAATAGCATTACTAAGTGATACCAAAGTAACTTGAGTGGAGTGCTTATGAATTAATGACAATGCTTAAAAATGAACTGCTTAGATGCAATGTAATATATTTTATGAAACAAAACAGAACAAGTTATAAATGTGGAGTGTGGTATCACCAATGCTAAGTTCTGTGGATCTAACATTGAACATAATGTTTCCAACAGAGGTATAAAAGCTGAAATCCATCCTTTCAGTGTGGGTATTCAAACATTCAGGTAACTGAGTCAGCCCTCTATCACAATGTTACACCAAGGCAACAACATGGATTGTGTTTTTCGAAGGAAAGGAGATCCAAGTTCTGATAGTTTCCAGACGCATGGTTTCTCTTCTAAAGCTACCCCTAGAGAGTAAGCATAAAATTAGGAACCATCAAAACTGGATGCAATATGCATTCTTATTGATAGAGAGGAGTATTCTTTTATCCGGGTAGAAATTCAGTCTGTTCTAGGAAGCCTAGTGCATTGTTTTTCTTTAACTTCTGATTTAACCCACGATAAAATATGTGGAATGGACTTTCACCATTTTAAAGAAATATGGAAAATATGTGAGGAAGGAGAATCTATAGACACAGTGTGGAACAAACATGCAAACCCTTAAGGATAAGAATGAGGGAGGGAGAGAAAGAACAGAAATATTTGCAAAGAGAATTAAAACCAAGAGAAGGGAGATAGCATAGAAACTAGAAAAGAAGCCTAATTTTACTGACAAGACATAAAAAAAACTTTGCTGCTTCTTGTCAAGAATGTCATAAAAATGCACCCCATTATGGATACAAGTCCCTTGATCCCAAAGGCCATCATAGAAGTACCATTTGAATGTACAACTAAAGAAACTGTGGAGTGAATACTAAAACCAACAATAATCATCAGTACAAACTGCTCATAATCGACCATGCTACCAAATATCCAGAAGTAGTGCCATTATGCAAACATAAAGTAAGGACATTACCAAAGAAATGGTATTGGTATTATCCAGAGTGGCTATCCCTAAGGAGATAGGTACTGGCCAAAGTAATTCCTTTATGTCAAGGGTACAGCATCACTTATGTCGCTGCTTTAAAGAAAAACTCTAGGAAATATCAGTCTACCATCTGTGGAGTCATCAATTACTAGAGCTGCACTCTAAGACCATCTGGGAGGAGACACCACACATGCCTTGGCTGAAGAACACCACGGGTTTCTTAAATATCTGTCATACAAGATTTTGCCAAAATTACCAGAGCTGGACCAACATCAGGACCCCTCCAGGAGTGAAAGCTTGCTGCATAATGGAAGTTAAAGGGGATGAAAGGGAAGAAGAGAAGCTGGTAATAAACACAAACACCAGGAGTATGAAGACCCGACAGCACACTTACTAACTTATCCATCTACACAATTAATAATGGCATGTATTAAGCTGCTGCATTAAGGGTTACCTTAAGTTCTGTCCACTGCTGGTGACTGTTGCTGCTTAGGTTCATAGGTGTGTCCTAGACTAAGCACCACCAGGGCCTTTTTAAGCCTGGCCATGCATACTAAATCTCTGACAAGTTCTGGTATCCTTGATAAGTGTAAGCAGGGGCTTGGGAGATTAAACATTTATAAGCAGGGGCCTGAGATAGGAGCCAGTTACAGGCTGCCTGTCACCATTGCAAACACAGCTGCCAAATCAGGGATGCATTTTCTGTTTCTCATCCAACTGTCCAAGTTACACTTGAATTGGATTAGGGAGGAACTCTGCTTCACATGGATGGAGAGCCTGTTTCAGAGAAGGGGTAGCCTCTGGAATGCATGCCTGTCTTTCTAGAAGGTCATAGCTATATCAGAAGCAAGGTTTAAGTCTTTAGAACATGCATTTTTAGTTCTGTGTTTTGTGGGTATGCAGCAGGTCCATCATGGTGGGGTCTGACAGTGCCTTGTATGCCAGGAATAGATCTCCTAAACAGCCTATAGGAGACAGAATAAGGTAAAGTATTTTGACGAGGTCTGCATAGGACATGTTACTTATGCCCTGTATTCTTTTAGTGAGGAACATCTGTGGACGTCCCAAGTGTTGGATGTGCCTGGTTAACTACATACCAAAGGAGACATTGTAGTCAGTGATAGGTCTGATTAATGCTGAATGCTGTATACAGAGTAACAATAACTTGCCATACCTTTCTTTATAAGTTGCACAACATAGAATGATTTCCTCACTACTGTAGACACATGGGAGTCAAAGGCTAGGTTACTGTAAATGTGTCTTCAAGTACCTGACTACTGTCTTGTCTCTTAGGGGTGTGTTGTCAATAGGATAGTTTCCAGGTGTGCATGACTTCCCAAAGGATACTATTATGTATTTTTTGGTATTTAGCTTTAGTCCATGGCTCTGACACAAGTTGTCTGTCAGCCCATCCTGGAGAAACTCATCATCAAATCCCTTTTTCCCGTTTTCTACATGGGGTCAGGGTGTCATGGTAACTGTTACCATCTCTCTCAATTCAATAACAGACTCCTGCCTTCTTCAACACTCATGCCTGACTGTTGCAATCTTCTTTCATGTAATCCATCCACCTCTTTACTGAACCCCCTCATTTCCTCTTACCTTTTTCCTGTCTGTCCCAAATCATCTTCACCAGATTGTCTTCTGCTTTTCTGTACATGTGCCTGAAGCACCGTAATCTGTTATCTCTGATTTTTTATGCAATTGGAACAACTTTGGCTTCTACTTTGATGTTCTTATTTCTTCATCTGTCCCAGCGTGTGCATCTTACCACCTTTCCATCACATCTAGCTTTTTCATATGCTAAGACTTTACTGCCCGGGTTTCAAAACCATACAATAATACTGATCACACCACTGATTTGTACACCTTACTTTTCAGCCTCTTTAGAATTCTTCTGTCATATACTGTACCTGATACTCTATATCAGTTGGCTGCAGCCCGTCTGATTCTACCTTTGATCTCTTCATTCAGACTTCCCTTTTCCTCAACCACCCCTCCCAGATACTTGAAGCTATTAAATTGTTTCACTATCTTCTCTTCTGCCTCAATTCTTAACTTCTTCCGATTTCCCCAATTTTCTGCCATCATCACTGTCTTATCTGTACTTAGTTTCATCCCATGTGCCTCCAGTTTTGCATTCCCCTATCCTTTGCTGAAGTTATTGCTAGGAGTCTGTCTGCAATGCCACACTGTCTGCATACAACAACTTTGTTGATCTGTCCCCTCTGACCTCTTTGCTAATGTAGTGCATCACCAGTATGAAAAGCAGTGAGCTCAGAGCTGAACTGTGGTACACACCCACTGCCACTGGGAACCCCGCTGTGAGACCGAACAATCTTCGTACTTGATTATTGGGTCACTGAACTTAGTCTGCAGGCAGGAGACACATACCTAGAACCCTTCTTGCCCTTAGGGGGAGGGGGAGATTGCCTATAAACAAAGGCAGACATGGAGAGAGAGTTCCTCTGAAACCTAGGTATGGGAGAAACAAACCTGTTTCAGCTTCTGCAAGGCTTTACCCTTGTCCTGGAAGGGCTTGAAAAGGTCAGCAGCAGCAGATCCATAAAGACTTTTGTTATCCAAAGGAGTATCCTAATGTTTAGCCTTAATGTAATCAGGTAAAGCTTGAAGTTAAAGCCAATAACACTTCATAACTGAACCAAAAGCAGCAGCCCTGGAAGGGGCATCGGCTGCATCATAGCTGCATTTGATTGAGCGGTGAGCAATTTGTGAAGTGGAGCTCAGCAGGGAAAGGGTCAAAGCCTTTCCCTCAGAGTAAGGGAGGACAAAAAACACCTTATGAACCTGAGAAAGGAAATCCAAAACATTACTAGTCATATGAGTCTGGTAGTGAACATCCCTAAATGGCAAAGTGGCAGCAGTGTAAACATTCTTAACCAACCTTTCCTTTGCCTACTATCCTTATCAGAAAGCAACAACTTGGTGGAGGGCAACATTTCCACAAATATATATTTATTATCTTTTAATGACATACCATGATTACAGATATAATAAAGTCAAGTATCTACTCTATGCCTTAAAATATAAAACATAAGTAAATGCAATAAAATAGAAATAAGACAATAATGACATCCAGATAACTAGCAAAACAGACCTGATCCTAAAACGTTGAAGTAAACAAAATAAAATCAGCTTTGGATAGCTCAAGTTCAAATGTATGAAGTTACTATAGCTAAAGCACTGTTACAACATAAAAGTTAATAAAATGATAGTAGCAATAAAATAAAAATAAAGCATCAGCCATAACCATCATAAGATAGATTGAATAAGTAGATCAATGTCTGCCTGAAACCAGCCAATATGGGGCATTCCCAAAACCACTGAAGTGGTATGTTCCAAAAGTAAGGAGCTTGATAACACAAAGGGCAAAATACAGAGGTTCCAAGTTCATCCCTGCCAGCAACCTTACAGAGTAGTTTTGAACACAAAACCTGCAAATCACAGTAGGACTCAATAATGTCCTTCAGGTAGCAAGGATCCCAGTTGTAAAGGGGCAGATGCACTAATACGAGGATCTCAAAAATGATCCTATAGCGAAATGGAAGACAATTATGCAGAATTAGCATAATATGGCGGTAAAAAAGTACCAATCCATAGTCTTGATGCAGAATTCTGTAGCATTTCTTGGTGATCCACTGTTAAGCAGTCCCAGGTAGAAGCCATTGCAGTAGTCTATTCAGGAAGAGACCACCACATGAAATAAAATTGCGAGATCTGATTGAGGTATTAGGTGTTTAATCCTGGATATGCTCTTCAAATATGTGTAAGATGACTATAATCTACAGGTGACACCAGGTCTCAGAATGTCAGTCGCAAGTCAATAATAATACCCAGTAACACATCCCTTAAGCAAATTCAAGCTTATCATCTCCATAAGATATGTAATTAGGTAATGGGATAACAGAAGAGTCTCTCAGAGTTGCACGGACAGCAATGACATCAGTCTTTGCTGTGTTCAATTTTAAATGATTTTTGCTTAATCATATATGGGTGGCTTCAAGAAATTTAGTCCAGGAATTAATGCATGCCATTTCATCCTGGGGAAAACAGGAATACATTTGAGTATAATCTGATCCTAAAGGATGCATCTACATGATGAGTAATAAAGGGCCCAAAATAGTACCCTGTAGACCACTGTATTTAAGATGGTATGATGAAGATACAGAAAATTCAAAACAAACTGGGTGTATGGTTATTCAGGCCAAAAAGAGACCAAAGTCAAGAACCAAAGACCATATTCAACAGTAGTAATGCAAATGTTCTGTTACAATGCCATGATACACTGCATCAAAAGCAGCGGAAAGATCCAGGAGGAACAACGATGTATAGTGCTTCCTTCTCTTGCCATAAGAAGACCATTACCTATTCTAATTAAAGCAGTTTCAGTACTAATGGTGAATGTGAAAACCTGAATGGAAAGGATCCACTATCCCACTGTCATATATGGGTTTCCAGCTAACTGCAAACAGCTTTCTGAATAATTTTACCTAAAAATGAAAAATTAAAGACTGAGCAGTAATTATTTAATCTGTATGGATCAAGAGACGTTTTTACCACTTCCACTTCCTATCTCTTCCACCACACCCTTTGGCCTTTCCTTACCACACCTACTTTACCTCTGTACCTATAGTAATACCTTATATCTACCATGGCACGGAATAAACCCTCCACCCTAATCCTCTTACAGAAGCTACTAATACTTACACTTCTGCCTTTAAACACTAGCATACCTGCTAACCTCCTATCAGCAACCAAGATATTCACACTTTCTCTACCCTACTAAACAATTTACCTCTTCTTAACTAGCCTCTCACACTGATCATTTCAACATTACTTCCACACACAGCTATCTACTACCTAAATACCACAGGACAACTCACATTAGATATAACTTCCCTAATAACAAGAGATACCCATTTCTTCTCAGTAAATATACTAATACTAGATATCTAACACTACTCATCTCCCTAAAAGATGGACATATTCACCCAAACCCTGGTCCTAACACCTCCACTACCACTCAACTCATCAACCCAAACCCCTCTGTCATCCCCCTACTTACTCACTCTTAATAGCTCACCTCAACATACGTAGCATTAATAATAAAATAACACAACTCTATACTCTCTTGCAACTCTACTCCTTTGATATTATTTGTCTAACAGAAACTTGGTTAAAACCTGCAACTAAAGACAATGAAGATATCCCACCTGGTTACATCATCCTATGTCTTGACCGTGTAGCCAAGAAAGGTGGTGGAGTAGCAGTTCTATTCAAATCTGATCTTCAAATAACCATCCTCAACCAAAATCCTCCTCAGGACGCTAATGCTGAGATACTTATTACCAAGCTTCAGCTAAACTCTGTCAAATCTATCTATATTATCTGCATCTATGTTCCTCCAGGCAATAACATTTCTACCATCGAAAACATCCTTTGCTGGTTATCTCAAAACCTTCCACAAGAAACCATAATCTTAGGTGATTTTAATATTGATTGGAAATGTTGCAACAACAGCTTCCCTACTAGTCATACTAATCTCTATGGGTTTACCCAAACTATTACCTCCCCTACTAGATTAAACAGACTAATAAGAAAGAAAGCACCTTAGATTGGATACTCATTAATAGTCAACCCCAGACTTACGAATCCGGAACCCTCCCTGATGACATAAGCGACCACTCACTAACCTACATTATCAGTACCCATTCAACCTATATTTAGGACCAAGAAAAACTTCAACTTGGATCTATTCCAAAGTGAACTTACAGCATGTAACTGGTCCCCCTTAAAACACCTTTCTCTAGATGAAGCTGTTGATTACTTTAATGCTAATTTCCTAGCCATACTCAACCACCATGCTCCTACCCACTCTATTAGGATAAGAACTAAATCTGCTCCTTGGCTTTCTAAGGAAACTAAGCAAAAAATCCATCTCAGAAATAAATACTGGAATAAATCATGCTTAATTAAAAACCCTGCTGACCTTCAAAACTACAAACAACTGAGAATTGAAACAAAAAAGCTATACTGTCCGATAAACAAAAATATTACCTACAATCTCAACAGACCCACCATAATAAGCCACAAAAGTTCTGGGCAAGTATTAATCAATTATTACATCCCGGTCAATCTATCACATCTAACCCACAAGGCATTGACAAGGACAATCCCTAACAAACTGCTAATGCTTTTAATACCTTTTTCACCAATGCAATTCAAACTCTTGCCAGTCAGCTCTCTCCTCAGAATGTAACTATATCTAATTCTGACACCAACCCACCACCTTCATTTCACTTCCAACCCATCCCAACAGCATTCATTCTCACCCTGATCCGAAAACTCAAACCATGCACTCCCTCTGCTGACCAACTACCTTCAGAATACTTACAATTAGCAGCCAGATCTATTGCTTACCCGATATCCATTCTCATCAATAGAACCATCACTGAAGGATATATCCCCAAACTTTGGAAAGTCTCTCATATTATTCCCCTTCATAAGGGGGGAGACTCCACTGAACTCTCCAACTATCGACCCATATCCTTACTTTCTCCTTTATCTAAGATTATGGAAAGATGTATCCACAGGCAATTGCTAGACCACCTTCTCCATCATAACCTGCTTTCCAGCTCCCAACATGGTTTCAGACCTCCCCACAGCACTACTACTGCCCTCCTCTCCTTTATAGACACCATCAACAAAAAACGTAACCTTAACATGCTTTCCTCTGCACTTTTCATTGACCTGTCCAAGGCTTTCGACATGGTAAATCACAATATACACATAAACATTCTCAAATCTCTGTCACTTGACAATCTAGCTATAAAATGCTTCCAGTCCTACTTAAATGACAGACATCAAGCTGTGCTCTAGAACACCATTCTTGCCACCCATCTACCTGTTAATACTGGTGTCCCTCAAGGATACATATTGGGCCCTCTCCTGTTTTCTATATTCATCAATGATCTACACCAAGTAGTTCCCCAAGCTACATGTATATAATACGCAGATGACTCTACACTTATATGCTCAGCCACTTCTGTATCTGAACTTCACTTCCATACACAAGACGTATTTAACTCTGTAGAACTATGGTTTACAAAACACTCTCTCTTACTAAACCCTAAAAAAAACTAAACTTCTCCTTTTTACACCTACCAGTAAATCTCCCCCAATAGACTTCACTGTTGCATCCAATAATAGTACTCTTATATCCCAACACCTTACTACCAAACTGCTAGGTATCACCATAGAAAACAACCTTAACTTTGACAACCATATCAACAACGCTTTGAAAACTACTAATAAAAAATAGGCTCTCTTTATAGGATCAAACCCTTCCTAACTCCTGCAACCAGAATAACTACTGCCCACACCCATCTAATCTCTACTCTTTATGCCTCACCCATATTTACTAATCTGTCAAAAAATAACCTTAAGAAACTAGAAAACTCCTACAATAATATAGCCAGATTTGCCACAGGTAGCCCTTACAAACACACCACTGTATTAATCTAAAGCAACTAGGGTGGCTTGAATTACAGCAGCAACTGAAATTCAGTCAACTTGCCATCACCCATAAAATACTTTATCAACCAGCCAAGACACCCATCCTATCTAACCTTATTCACCCCTACTATAACCCATCCTATCTAACCTTATTCACCCCTACTATAACCTGAAGTCCCAAAGATCTTCACAAAAACTTCTTGTAAATATCAATAAATCAAACAATAGAGCTGGAGACTCTCTCTTCTCTAATACTGTCAGAAAAACCTGGAATCTACTTCCCTCTGAACTTTCCACACTTCCCTCTATTACTGTGTTCAAAAATAAACTTAAGCTCTTCCTCAAAACACACTGGATGTGCTCCTGTACTAAACCTAACTGACCAAAATGCTCTTGTTACTTGATTCAACCTTACCTTCTCATCTCTGCAACAATTTCATCTTAACAGCCACTATTCTATCTCTCCATAATATTCTTATTACGGTATTCTCAAAAGGTGGCATATTGTACTACTAGATGTATTACTCAACTGCTACATCATATTACCTTCTTTTTTATCTTCCTTTTATCTACATTTATACTCTACTTTTTAGCTGTTAATCTTTCTGAACATTTAATTGTAACTTCATTAGTAATTGTACTAATTCTAGTTAGAGGTTTTCATTTTTTTTATTTATACTTTATGTGTGACCACCTAAAAAAAAAAATTTCTTTTTTGCATTTTAAATATGTACTGCTGTATATGTGAACTTCATTTGAACTGATTGGAGCTCATCTCCCCAGGCCTCTACTGAAAATGGACATATATCCAGCTAGACTAGCCCGGTCAACAAATGTAAAATACAAATAAAATAAATAAATAAATAAATAAAATTAAGGGTTAGGATAACCAAAGCTTCCTTCAAGGCTACAGCTAAAATCCCTTCCTCAAAGATGTTACGAAGGTCTGTTAAATTCCTGGGGTCTGAATATCAAGGCTGGCCATGACCAGTCTGGACAGACAAGGATCCATCCCCCAAGCTGTTGCTCAAAAGCTGGCAACAATGGTAGTGAACTCCTAAAAATCTGGAACACTGAACATTAACCAAGACCATAACGGATCCAGAGAACTTAGTGTGCCTCTCATGGGGTCAAATGGGAGAAGAGTAAACGTAATGGAGGTAATTTAATCAGCAAAAAATTAAACCACAACCTCACATTCCCTTGCAGACAGCATCTTTCTGGTGGGAAGCAGGCCAGGCTGCACAGCCTGTCCATCACCTGAAATAGTGCAGCCATTTGAATAACTGCTGAAATCTTTTCCCCAAATAAATACTCTCACTTTTTTTTGAAGAAATATCTGCTTGATAGTTTGCATAATGTTTATCAAGCTCAAGCACTCCAAAGGCTGGCTTGATGCCAGGGATGCTCCAACTGGCTGTGTGCATAATACAGAGATAATGGTAGAAATACAACTATAAAATTACAGCACCCTTACTCAACAGAATTAGCATCTAGTACAATTATAACCACAAACTTACTGGTCATTATATTAAAAATTTTAAGGAGTTAAAAAAATCTCCTCAGAACTAAAGTAGATATCCATCAGCAAGACAACACATTCAAACAGATCTTCAGAAATTACACAAAGCCCAGTTCAGCACACACGTTTTAATGGAATAACTGCATCATAAGTTGTGATACCCGTGCACTGGCCCAGTAATCAAGGAGCCTCAATCCTCACAACTAGCACCAGTGAAGGTCATGCACATTGCGAAGGATAACAAGTACAGACACACAGTAAAGTAAAATTATTCTTAAGAGCACACAGAGATCACAATCAGTCTGGGGCTGGTTTCTCCCTTTCTCTCCAGATCCCCAATAAGACTCCCCACTGGCAGAACTGTAGAGTACAAGTCTCAGCCGAGTGGTCAAGCTAAAATCTCCAGCATGCTCACTGTCCAACCAGTTCATTGTATCCCTGCCAAAGTAGATGACACACACACACACACACACTTTGAGATATGAGCTATACACACACACACACACACACACACACACAGACACTCCTGGGGAATGCTGGCACAGGTTCTCCAGCTATGCCCCCTTCTCTACCCAGGCTATAAGGTAGAAATCACTGCCACCAACCACTAATATCAGCTACTAATAAGGCCATTACCAAAGGGTGCCCAATTTTACTGTTCAACATTATTATTATTATCCAGTTGGTAAGTATGACAAACAACAAGGCTTATTGGAGTGGCTTGGACAGTATCACTATATACACGCAATGTACTCTAGAGCTTCAATTATTTCTAGAAAAAACAGCCACAGTTGAAAGGTTTAAAAATATTTAATAATAAATAATAAAAACACAAGACAAATCTTCTCAATTCAACACAGTGCTAGTCACGAGTTCAGACATAGGAAAATGCTTAAAATACTATAGAATAGTCTCACATAAATATAGAAAACAGCTAATCTAATCTTACTATTTTCTATTTGTAAGAGAAACAATGTTTTAAATAACTTGCATAAATACAGAGCTAAGGCACAGTATTGGTGAGTAGATGTGTTCAGGTTCAGACAAAATCCAAATTGCTCCAATTTTCTCTCTCTCTCTCTCTCTGAGAAAGTCTTAAATTGATAATACATCACTGCAGACGCATTTTAGATTACATCATTCTTGACACTTCTCTGGTTTAATTTCCCAGGCTAACAGAAACTCAGAGTTTAATAGTTAATTTATCTTGCATCTGGTCATGAAGCCACTGCATAAAAGACATTATACATGTAAAATCTAGCAATTAACTCTGGTCTCAAAACAATAGAAAGAATTTTCTGGTCCAAACATCACTGATCCAAGTCTGAGATTAGTCATACAATGATTGACTTATCAGCCTTCTTTCAACAGAGTGCACTGTGGTTACATTTGTGAAGCTCAGTATAACATATAGTTTAATAATAACATATAGTTCTCCTTTACATTTGTAAAACCAGCTTGTGGATTATATTAATATTTACAAATCACATAGAATTATTTACAACATACTATCTGGCTAGACTGGCAACCTTTCAGTTTTTCACATTTCTCCCCTGCCTGATAACTCAATCAAGTTTTTCAAGTGACCCTTAAGAAATGCTGCTTGAGAGGGTTAGGTCTATCTGAGTATACCTTACCCCCTTTCCTGTCTTGAGAGCCCATCTGCAATGGCATTGCTAATCCCACTGCGGTGCTGCATTGACATATATGCTTGCAACCCTAGGCTCCATCTTAGCAACTCAGCATTTTGCTGGCTGGCCTGGTGTAATCATGTTAGGGGACTGTGAGAGATGTAACTACAGTGAATGTCCTTCCATACAGATAAGGCTAAAGTTTCTGCAGTGGCCACACTATGGCTAGACATTCCTTTTCTACAGCTGCATAGTATTCCTCCCTGGGTTGCAGCCTATTACTGAGATAAACCACTGGGTGCTCTTCTGCCTCTTAAAACATCTGGCTAAGTACAGCCCCCACCCCATGGTTCAAAGCATCCACTTGCACAACAAATTATTTGCTGTAATCTGGGCTGGCTAACACAGGGAGCCCTCCCAAAGCTTCTTTAAGCTTCTGGAATGCCTGCTCACATGTTGTGGTCCACACTACCTTATCTGGCCTGTTTTATCTTGTCAGTTCTGTGAGGGGAGTAGCTATGGTACCATAACAGGGGACACACTTTCTGTTCTTCCCTGCTATGCCTAAGAATGTCCTCACCTGCTTTTTGGTAACTGGTGCAGGCCATGCCTGAATGGCTTCCACTTTGGCAGGTTCTGGCCTGATCTTACTACTCCCTACTTCATGTCCTAGGTAGGAGACCTCTGCCATACTCACCTGAAATTTGTTCAGCTTAATGGTCAACCCTGGCCTCTGTAGTCTGTCCAGCACCTCCCTGACATGGTGAGAGTGCTCTTGCCAGGAATGGCTGTAGATGGCAATATCATCTAGTTAAGCAAGGGCAAACCCTCTTGCTCCTGCTAGGATATAATCTACTATCCTCTTGAAAGTTGCTGGGGCATTTTTTTTATCCCACAGGGCATCTTTGTGAACTCATACAAGCCAAAAGAAGTCACAAAGTCTGACCTCTCTCTCTAGCACTGGGAGTCAAGGGCACCTGCCAGTAACCCTTGGTAAGATCAATGGTGATACTTATCCCCACCCAGCAGCTCCAGGGCCTCCTCTGGCCTCAGCATGGGGTAAGCATCTGATTCTGTGTGACTTTTTAATTTCTTGTAGTCCACACTCAACTGGTGCTGCCATCCTTCTTTGGCACCAGCACCACTGGGGAGGCCCAGAGACTGTTGGACTCTTGAATTACCCCTAGTTCCAACATTTCCTGTATCGCCTCCCTCAGAGTCTGACTTCCTCAGGCACCTTGTAAGGGGCCTGCCTAATAGGCCTATGGGATCCTGTTTCCATCTGGCGCTGCACCAGGTGGGTGCAACCTGGTCTCCCGGTGAACATTTCCCCAAATTCCTGTAATCCTGCTTTGATTTCTCAAACCAGGGTAGGAAATAGCTGCTGGGACATTGCTACCCCTGCCACTGAGGTGTCATTCCGAACCTCACTGAGGAGATCAGTCACCAGATCTCCCTCAGACTCCTCCTGCAAGCCACTGCAAATACTCAGCACAAGGGCCTCCCTATCATGGTAAGGTTTCATCATGTTAACATGGTACAGTTTGTGCCCCTGTCTCCTCCCTAGCAGTTCTAGCATGTAGTTAACATCAACTAGCTTTCTTACCACCTTGGAGGGTCCCCTCCCAGGCTGCTTGCAGCTTGTTGTGTCTTACAAGAATGAGAACCATTACTTGCTGCCCTACAGCATACTTTCTAGGTTGAGCATTCCTGTCATACTAGACCTTTTTTCTGTTGGGCTTCTGCAGGTTCTCCTGGGCCAAGCCCATGAGTTCCCTGAGCTTTGTCCTGAGGTTTAGGACATATGCCACAACAGACACTTTGTGCAATTCACACTCACCCTCCCACTCATATCGAATAAAATCTAGAGGTCCCTTCCCTCTATGCCGATACAGCTCAAAGGGTGAAAAACCTGTGGATTCCTGGGATCCTCTCTGTAAGCAAACAGACGGGGCAAATATTTGTCTCAATCACTCAAACTGGTCTGCAAGTGCCCGTAGCATGGACTTGATTGTAGAGTTTAACCTCTCAAAAAGACAGTTAGTCTGGGGATGGTAGGGGTGGTCTTTAGGTGCTTCACCTGCAGTACTTCCACAGACAAGCCAGCAGGTCTGACATGAAACTGGCACCTCTGTCAGTCAGTATTTCTTTTGGGAAACCTACCCTGCTGAAAATCTGTAACAAAGCATTTGCCACCTTTTCTGCCTCAATGGAGGACAAAGCCACTGCCCCAGGGTATCTTGTAGCATAATCTACTACCACTAGTAATACTTTTTCCCTGTGGAACTTGGGGTACTCAGAGGCCCCACAATATCTATAGCTACCCTCTGAAATGGCTCCCCAATCACAGGCAAAGGCATCAAAGGAGCTTTCACCTTGCCTCCGGCCTTGCCTAGCTTTTGACACTGTTCACAGGTCATGCAGTACCCTGTTACACCTCTGGAAATTCCAGGCCAATAGAAGTTTTGCATAATACTTCTCTTTGCACATTTTATGCCCATATGACCTGCAAAGGGAATATCATGGGCTATGGCTAGACGTGCCAGATGGTAGGCTCTAGGCACTACCAACTGCTGTATTCTATCACCTTCTAGCCCTCGCTCAGGGGTCCTCTCTTTATATAGTAACCTGATTCCCCATTCCCTTGATAATCAGGTTCCTCACTAGCTACCTGCCTCAGGCCTAGTAATGTAGGGTCTGAGAGCTGAGCCTGTCTCAACTCTCTCTTTGTAACCCTTCCCTTCCACAGAAAGTCTGGTATCCTCTGACAGTGGTGCCACACTGTCAGTCTAGGTACTACTATTCACCTCTACCTTTGCAGTCACTCTGTCCAAGGGAACATCAGTACCCAAAAGCAGCTGTGGCTCACCTTTAGTCTCACTGTTACATTGTAGCTCCCTCTTTGAAGTAACCACCTCACCAGTCCTGGCTGCAAGTATGCGGTCTGACTGAGTCTCCCCCAGGCTACCAGACCCACATGCTCATCTCCTAACCTGACTGCGTGTAACTGCATAAACACATGGTACTGCCTTATCTAAATCTTTCCCTATCAGGACATCTGCAAGATGGCAGTTTGGTACCCCAGTGGTCTCGAGACAAACTACTATTGGCATTTTGTCTTCCCCACTTTTACTGGCTCTCTTCACCTTTTGTTCCCCACCTTGCCTCTGGGGACATCTATATGCCACATGGCCCCACTAGTTGCATTCAAAACATTTAACCCTAGGTCCTGGACGTGTACCTGGACTAGTGGCTTCCCTTGCTACTGGCAGATTCTGTTGGGGCAGTCTGGGTTGCCGACCATGGGTTTCTGTAGACCCATGAGCAGTACTGGAGGTCCCTTCCCTGTGCAAGGATGCCCTCCTTGCTAGGTATAAGTTTCACTTCTTCCCCAATCCATCTGAAGTAGCACATTGTCTATCAGCTAACCAGATTCTCATGTCCTCAAGCAAGGTGCTCAGGGCTTGTTTCCTTACCCAAAGGTCTGCCAGCCCTTCAAAAGCGGTGACCTGACATCCACTCACTCACCTATGAAAATAAGTGCTCAGTTCAGCAACATATTCACACACACTTTCATCTGCCTTGCGCCTATGCTCACGAAAGTTTTTCCTATAAACTTTAGGTGTTAGCTTAAAAAATTCTAGCAAACAATTATTAACAGTATAATTTAAGAAAGCGTTATCTGACAGTTTGGAAAGTACATTTACAGCTTTACCATGGAGTAAGGGAGTCAGGAACCATACCCAGAGCCTTTGATCAACATCATACTGTGTACATACCCCGTCAAACATATGAATGAAACTATAAAAATTATGCCCCTCTATAAACTGTGGAAGACATGTACTTACCTTTTGTGTTTCTGGGGTCCGGTTACTCCCTTCTTGGTTAACTCCATGACTCTGGCAACGAGTCAGCATCTCCTTTTCATGCTGCATCTGCCTCTCCTTCTCAGCTTCCAGGCATAGCAGTTTCTCATTCTCCTCAGCCTGTAGACATCTCAGTCTCTCTGCTGCTTCTGTTTCCAAATGCTTGGCCTCCAACTCAAGTCTCTCTAGCTTTGGATGGATTTTTATATCCCCTGCAGAAAGGGTGAGCTGTCCATTCTCTGAATGTTGTACATCTCCACTGCTAGACTGATCGTCCTCCTGACTGCTGTTTTCTGATGCAGCTGTGACCAAAGCTGCAATCATGTCTGCCTTAGTCAGGTTTCCATGCACCAGTCCCTTAGCCTTGCACATCTCAGCCAACTGGCTCCTTGTCAACCTGCCATACTCCTCAGCTAACATGCTTGCCTGCTCTCCCTGACTAACTAAGCTAACAAAAGAAATAAAACAATTGTGATCTGAACTCGGAATATTCACTGTGTGGCTGATTTAGAGTACAAAAACACTATCAGTGATCACCGTACACAAGCTACAGGAATTCACTATCCACATCACTACAAACAAATTAGTATGTGATGTGGCTAAACGCACCACTATCAAGCAATTAATATTTGATGTGGATATCCCACTGCCAAACAATTAATATGTGGTGTGGATATCTCACTACTACTAAACAATTAATATATGACACCCATGCAATTGCCCAGCAATCAATGATCCTCAATCCTCACCACTAGCACCAGTGAGGTTTACAAGTTATATACAAACACAGACACTCCTGGGGAAGGCTGGCACAGGTACTCAAGCTATGCCCCCTTCTCTACCCAAGCTATAAGGTAGAAATCACTGCCACCAACCACTAATATCAGCTACTATGGCTCTTACCAAAGGGTGTCCAATTTTACTGTGCAATATTATTATTACCCTTTTGGTAAGTATGATGAACAGCAAGGCTTATTGGAGTGTCTTGGACAGTATCACTATATACATGCAATGTACTCTAGAGCTTAAATTATCTCTACACAAAACAGCCATAGTTGAAAGGTTTAAAATATTTGATAATAAATAATAACAGCACAAGACAAATCTCAATTCAACAAAGTGCTAGTCAAGAGTTCAGACACAGGAAAATGTTAAAATAATACTGTAGAATAGTCTGACAAATATAGAAAACAGCTAGTTTAATCTTACTATTTTCTATTTCTAAGATAAATAATATTCTAAACAACTTACATACATACAGAGCAAAGGCAGAGTACTGGTGAGTAGATGTGTTCAGGATCAGACAAAATCCAAAATGTTCCAATTCGTTCACTCTGAGAAAGTCTTAAATTGATAATACATCACTGCTTACTCATTTTAGATTACGTCATTCTTGACAATTCTCTGGTTTAATTTCCCAGGCTAACAAAAACTCAGAGTTTAAAAGTTCTATGATCTTGCACCTGGTCTGGAAGCCACAGCAATAAAAGACATTATACATGTAAAATCTAGTAATTAAATCTGATCTCAAACAGTAGAAAGAATTTGCTGGTCCAGACATCATGACTCCAAGTTTGAGATCAGTCATACAATGCTTGACTTATCAGCTTTCTTTCAGCAGAGTGCACTGTGGTTACATTTTTGAAGATCAGTACATCATATAGTTTAATCATAACATATAGTTCTCTTTTACATTTGTAAAACCAGCCTGTGGATTATATTAATATTTACAAATCACACAGAATTATTTACAAGATTCTATCTGGCTGGGTGGCAGCCTTTCAGTTTTTCACATGACTACAAAACAGTAATTCTGACTATGTGAAATCCATAAATTGAAAATTTGAGGGATTTAGTTTCTGCATTGCATAAATTATCTGGTACTATATAATTAGAAATCTTGATTTCATGACTTGTAACTTTGACACTCCATCAATTTTTTTTCCTAATTTTACTATGCTGCATATCTCATGCATTAAACCACAGACCCTACATATTCCACTGTTGACACACCATTAAAAAGGTATCTGCACTCTGTGTGCTACTAAAAATGCATCTTTATTCTTGATGGATCACAAAGCTACTAAAAACTCCTCTAGAAGTATCTCAAATCATACTACTCACCAACATATAAACAAAGTTTGTGCAAAGCAAATGCAAAACTTAGACATGCACACACTACCCCAAATAAATCATATACATAATTTAAAAAAAATGTAAAAAAAAATTAACAGTCCGCTCCTCTCATTCAAGTCAATGTAAAAAAGTGATGAAATAACTTCAGACATTGCACACATACAGTATATACACAACTCTAAAAAAACACAGCACACCCAAAGCCAGCCCCAGTCATAAATTTTGTTGTGTATTCAGTACACAGGTTTTCAATGGTACTCCTACTCTCTGATTTTACTGCTAAATGAATTTCATTGTCCTAATTAATGTCAGGAAGCTGTAGGGATCATTAGATGTATGAAGAACTGTCATATGTACAACGGTAAAGTATTTGTGTTTAGGTAGAAGACCCTTATAAAAAAGGAGATGAAGTCCTCTACATCCATGAAGAGAGAAAACACATTTACTCAAGCAGAAATATGAACTGTGTTTTTGTAAAGTAATTCTTCCTGCTGTTGTAAACTCCAATTTAAGAAATAACAGGGAGTAAAGTAATTCTTCCTGCTGTTGTAAACTCCAATTTAAGAAATAACAGGAGTAAAGTAATTCTTCCTGCTGTTGTAAACTCCAATTTAAGAAATAACAGGGAGTAAAGTAATTCTTCCTGCTGTTGTAAACTCCAATTTAAGAAATAACAGGGAGTAAAGTAATTCTTCCTGCTGTTGTAAACTCCAATTTAAGAAATAACAGGGAGTAAAGTAATTCTTCCTGCTGTTGTAAACTCCAATTTAAGAAATAAAAGGGAAAGATTTTTCCAACATTAAAGGTATACAGAGGCAGTTGAAGGAAGGAATTCCTTTGTACGGACTACCTTCAGTGTGGGCAAGGGAACCATCAAGTTAATTAGCCTACAGCTGTACCTTACCTAAACTAGAAAAAGTGGAAGGAGGGGCAACTACCAGACAGACTAAAGAGTATAGGAGTCTAATGAATATCATGAGACAGTGTTGGAAAACCCTAAAGGTACTAAAATTTAGCTAAGATTACAGAGTAAAAACCTGCACATTTAAAGCGATGCATCAGCATATAAATATGGTAAAGCACCCTGTAGAAGCAGGATGAAGAGAAGGTAAGAAGTTGGGTAATAAATTCTCTCAGCCTGAATTACATAGAAAAAAAATAGGAAATGTTAAATCAATATATATGCAGGGCCAGCCTTAGCCGAAATGGCACCCTAGGTGAAGTAGTGCTCTGGCACCCCTTAAGCCCCACCCACACCACAGTCATGAAACACCCCTATTTGAGCCACACCCACAGGGTCACTCCCCAGGAAAGCCACTTCAGTAATTTCCTTAAATTATTTAAATGCATAGGAAGAATAACTACATTACAAGGTATCTTTAACTACAACTACTTCTGCATAGTATTTTCTACTTTAAATACGAGACCAGATCACAGTCAAATAGGGCCATAGGCAGGGTAATATACTGCACCCCAGAGCAACCGCTCCTGCAGAAACCCCCTCCCCCCAGCAGCAGCCCCCTCCTTCAGCCATTCCAGTGTTCCATTATTTGGTTATTTCTCACCAGTTACCATGCATAATGTTCTCTTATTTGCTTCTACAGTCATTACAAATATTGAAATGAAATTGAACAAACACAGGTAGCCATTTGCTAAACAATACAGTCTCACAATGAAAACAGACTTAGCATAAGCAGTAAACTTCTTTGCCCTTGAAACGGAAAAATTCATATTCATTGAAATGGCATGAAAACCCACATTCATAGAAAATGCATCTGGCCAGTGAATAATTAAATTTACCTTTGGGCTGTTTTCAAAACAGACTCCTTGCACACATTTTTAGGGCCAGGCATCCGTGTATTTGTTCTTTGATTCACCTTCCTGATTGCATTGAATTATATTCCTTATATAATACAGCACCACTTATTAGAAAGTGTTTTAAATGTGTAGGTTTAAACATTCTTCTAATAAGCAATGAAACAAAATGTATGAACCAATAACTACCCATTTCATAAATTTTCAACTATAAAAGGCCACTTAAGACTTCTGTCATTATAATCCACCAATATTACTCCATACTCACAATCTCTGCAGATGTAAAATCATCGGAATTCCACATTAAAGAAATCTGTACCTAATGAAGAGGTTGCTACCGGCAAAACAACTTCACATATCAATGTTTTATCTATAAAGTCAGTTATCAACAAAGTCAGTGCCTGCTTTCCTTGAAGAATTAATTGCCTATATTGCATTAAAAATTTGATAAATTGGTAATACTGCAATAGGAAATGACCAAGTTCTTAGTCACTAGGCATCTCATACAAAGGACATACTCAGGAGTGTAGAACCCCTATCCCCCTTATAATGCACCAGATAATCAACAATCATATGGGCAATGCAATATCAGCACGCCATCTACATGGTGTGGGAGTAGAATCTACAGCCTTCTGCACCAAAGCCAATTATACTACTAACATTGCTTTCAGATTTTACAACACAGTGTGCCATTTGATAAACAAAAAAACAGCTAGTTGGACATAGAAGCATTTACACTTGTTAGAGTATGTTTTAAATTTGTAGTTTTGAACATTTTTCCAGTAAGCAATGAAACAAAATGTATGAACCAATAATGACAAAACTACCCATTTCAGAAGAGTTTAACGATAAAAGCCCCCTCAATCATCTATCATTACAACCCACCATGCATTTTCTGAAGGAAATGAAGGCTGAAACTCACATGTATGACATTTAGTTATTTACATATTCAGTGATTTGCCAGAAAACCACATTTTTTGAGGAATAGGCCAAAATATGAGGCAAAAATCTGGATAGTTCAGAGGTATGCATACCTTTCAACCTTACTGCAAAAAATCTGGACAGGATGTAGATGCAATGACCATAAAAATCGGGACAGAATTTAAATATTACACTAACTTCAAAGGTTGCTAGAACAACATGATTCGTGTTTACTTGCATTTCTGAAGGATATGATGTATGTTAAGAAACTCTTGTTCTAATTCCTGTGAAAATATGCCATGCCATTGTCCTGCTCAGCAAATTAGAATAAGCTTTGGTTAGCTGAGCATTGAAATCCCATTATAAATGTGTAAACAAACAGTTAAACAGCTTTTTTGTTAAAATGAAAGTGAAACATTGCCATTTAGTTACTTGACAATGACACATCAAAACTATGCACAGGAAGTGGCTGTCTTTTTGGGTGGCATGCTATGTGAAAAGGGCAATTACATGATTTTTTAAAAGAACATTAGCTTCATTTGATGACAAGGTCATTTGATGACAAGGGCATGCTTGTGTTTTACAATAACAATCAAAGTATATTACTGAGGCAATATTTACACAACTTTTCAGAAGAGATACATTCCCCTAGGACACTATATGTGCAAAAAAGCTAATGTTAGTGCATACAATGCTTTACTACAATGCTTTACAAGCACACAATGAAGAGACAAACTATGTTTTGGCATTCAACATATTATTTTGTTATAACGTCACAGTACAATTGCCTTTAACATCTTCAACAGATTATTTATGTAACCAAGTGCTGCAGTCCTTGTGGTTATTTCAGCTAGTCACCCCTGCCTTTACTTAACATAATCATGTTTTATTATTAGAATTTCATAGTAATAATTGCAATGTCACATGCTTGTGTGTGGAAGTCCTCATCTCACCCTTGTGGTGTGCTGATGCCTTGATATTGGGGGTTGGCATAATGGTTAAGGTGTTTACTTCACAAGCACAAGGTACAAGATTTAATTCTCATTTGTAGTCAGTGTGTACTTCTTGGCTAGATGTGTATTAATCTGCAGAGAGACTGCCTAGAATTAGCTCTATGAACCTTGATGTGCACATTTGAAGATACGTATTTTAGGCTGTCCCAGACTCCAATTTCCTTTGCCCCCGATTCTCTTTTCTGGGGGTTGACAGACCCAGATCAATGTTAATTTAAATAAAGAATGTAGGCTAGGTGCAAGAAACTTATGGTACAGCTTTTTAAAGCACACAAAGTTTTTAAATATATTAAACAGTTAGTAGGGATGGAAAAGGAGAGTTAAGATGTAGCAAGTTGGCTATTTGTTTCAAAGTACTTGAACAGAAAAACAACTCTGGATTTCTATTTTCTAGACTTTTTCAGCCGCTTCACAGTATGCCTTTAGTTTAACTGCCTATTTCTTTCTAGAGAACTGTATACAGTTATGCTCACTACACTGCTGGCCTGAAGCACAGCTATTTCACTCTCTCAGACAGACAGCTAAATTTTAGAATTCTAGCGGATTTTTACTTAACTCTAAATACTTCTTTAATATTTTAAGTTGTTTTTTTAGGTCTGGATAATGCTTATTTTGTGCATTTTCTCCTGTTCTAAGAAACGGCGCACTGTATTTATATATCAGTTCCTAGTTCACATGGTTAAGTTTTCTCCTGCAGGGGTCAAATGGTATGATAGCAATTATGTTCAGTTTTCATTTCTGAAAACATCAACAAACAAAATGCATGGAATCACTTATGGACTATACAAATAACTGCAACTGAAAAACACAAATTCGTGTCAAGTCTTTGCTTTTGTGAATGTTCAGACAAGCTCGTTCAACTCGACACCAGAGATCCGACTTGTTGCTGCACACGGTTAATGATGCATAAAAGAATACGTGCACAAAAAAGGTTTTACTACAAAATGGACTGGTGTATTGCATGTAAACATACGCTCCAGAGGCAGAGTAATAGACATCAAACACTATACGTTTAATGCAGTAAAAAAAAAAATCCCTTCGTATGCATGTGCAATGTGCATGTACCTGGAGAGGAAAACGGCCTCAGAAGACAGAACTTCCGTACAGAAAAAGAAAAGTACTGAGACAACTAAGTCTTAAGGAATTCATAAGATATACAACCTAAACGCCTTTTCCATGTTCACAGTGATGCCTGTGCAGATGTAGCAATGTTGTTTATATCCCGGTCTCTACATATAGTTCATTTATTTTAATTAATTTACTTTTCTTATTAAGAAAAGTAAATTAATTAAAATAAATAAATAAACACAAATTGCGCCCTTACGAGGCTGGCCTGTATGGCGCCCTAGGCGGTCGCCTAGTTCGCCTATGGCTGGCCATGAATACATGCAGAGGAGGAACAAGGTTTAAAAGACAGGATTTGAATGGGCTATGTAATGACTGACAGTGACTGAATATATAAAAAGTAATATGCAATGTCTGCATCTACAGTTGTGCTGGCATGGTTTGTAAGGTATAATGTTTTAAGAAACTTCTCTGTGTGGAAGATTTTCAGTCCATATATTTCTAGTTAATCACTGTATATTAATCAGATCAGACAATAGTAGTAAAAGTAGTGAACTTAAGCTCATCTTAAGTCAAAACAAAACAAAAAAAAAATAGAAAATATATAATTGTACAGCATTACTAAGTATTCAAAAGTAATCCAAGCAAGGCAGGCAGTCTGTTTCCAGTCGAAGTCTACACTTCAGTGAGTTGTTTTGAGACTTCGAGGATACCATGGAGATTACTTGTTTTTTAAGGTATAATGTTTGCAAATGAGATTCTGTCATTATGGTTTATTTTCATTTATATAAATGTAGGATTGCCTATGTCATGTTTTTGTTTAAAAAAAAAAAAAAAAAAACTCTCAGCTTGAAAGTGTATCAGAACAAACAAAGCATCTCTCAGCCTGAAAGTGTATCAGAGCAGGGAAAAAAATGACTTATAGAACTAAAGAAAAGGAATCACTCACTGAGATAGCATAACCCAGAAGAATAAATTTAGGAACCATGGAAATGCACAGCATGAGCAGAATTGTAACTATCTGTCAACCTAAAACAAAGTACCAGAAATGGATAATTCAAACCAGCAGTTAAGTGCTGAGAAGGAGAAACTTGACAATAATAAAAATGGCACTAGTGAAACAAAACAGGGGCAAACAGTACCTGAACAGAAAGCTCATGTAGGAGAAGCTCCTAGGTAAAACTTCTAAAATATTTTAAGACATCTTTTTCAGAGGGAGTATAGTCTGAAAACAGAAAAAAATATGAGAAGGTGGTGTTACCTTATCCTGAGACAAAGGTAAATGAAACTCAAACAACAGGAAATTGAGAGGGTAACGAGCCCTAATGATATTCTTGCAGAATCAAAATACAGGAATTTAAAATCAAAGAATGGGTTGAAGCATCTAATTTTAAAGGAAAAGCACTATAAAAAATGTAAATAATATAAAATGGCACCAGACTCTAAAATTCTGGTATAAGCTGCCCTGCTTAGGAGAAAAGTTATACACTGAGAGAACCCAGTGTCCAACTCAGTAGGAGAAGATGCAGTACCGTATAAATCAGATTGACCTTGGAGAAATATCACACAATATCTGAGACAAACAGTACAAATAATTGGAGCTACCTTCGCTGCTACATGATCCCCATGTCTTACACATACAACTACTGATAATGGTACAAGATAATTAAAGTAAATGGACAAAGTGACATTTAGCGAAAGGACAACTGACTGGGTGATACATTATATAATATACACTTAAACACACATACATTTTATATATATATATATATATATATATATATATATATATATATATATATATATACACACACACACACACACACACACACACACATATACATTACATATGTATACATACACACACACACACACACATATATATATATATATATATATATATATATATATATATACAATCAAACTGTGATAACTAACAGAAATGAAGAACTGTACTAATAAAACAATAAACTTCTTTCTTATAAACTAAAAGAAAGACACTCGAAGGCAAAACCGATGCTAAGCACTTTCATTCTTTAATATATACACATACATATAGATATATATATATATATATATATATACATGTGTGTGTGTATACATATATATATATATATATATATATATATATATATATATAGAGAGAGAGAGAGAGAGATACACACACGCGCACACTATATGTGTGCATATGTATATATATATATATATATATATATATGTACTGTTTTTAGTACAGTGTGATAAATTTGCTATGAGTACATATGTATGACATAATAATATCAAGATAAGTAAATAAAAGCAGAATCAAAGACTAGGTGCAAAAAATGACAAAGCAAAACCAAGCACCATATAATGGGCATGAAAGAATATGGAATTTAATACTTTCATCCAAGTTTATTACAGGATGTCTTCAAATAGCAGGAGAGTTGATTTTTACACACACAGGAATAAAATTACTGTTGCATGTCAGCCCTTGGCCAAATATTGTAAGCAGTCAGATGTAGCCCATTTTTAAAGAGAGTTCAGCATGTACCTTACTCTTTGTTTATTATTCAATAATATGTTGAGTGGTAACAGAGAGACGAAAGCAATAAATGGTGTTGCAGCAAGCAAAAATAAGCCTTAGAAAATTGAAAGCAATAAAGATAAAGTACATCTCCATTGATTAATGTACTGATTTAATTTGTTAATTATCTAAGTGAATTGGTTCAAGGACCCTTTTCAGCCCTAACTTTGGTCAGAAACAAAACAGCATATTCATTATCAGAACATGTTACGTAACAGTGAACTGTTAGAAAGACACACAAGTTATACAAACAATATTGCTATTCAATATGAATTCCTGCAAAGAAAACAGTAATTGCTAGGACTAAATGCGCACTGACAAGTGAGTGCTAAGCAACAACTAGTACATGCGATAACAGTGGTAAAATGAGTGCATGCTCTGTTGTGACCATTTGCAAATTATACTAGTATCACACAGCTCTGCATGTATGAACTAGGGGTATGAACAAATACAGGGAATTAGTATGAGTACATTTCACTGTAATGACGCTTGGTTGATGCCATGAAGTTAAAGGAGCTTTACAGGAGAAATTGGCAAAATTTTGAGATAGCAAAGGACAGTTATTGGAGAAAAAAATGCTTAAGTGGTGGGGTTAGGGAAGGAGTAAAATGCAGCTGAACATAATATAAATTAAACATCTTTAAACTTACAAAACAGTGTTAATAATGCTGTGCTTGAAAAGTAAGAAATCTTACATTACAAATATCAGTAAATAACTGTACAGTCTAACTATAAAAATGTGAATATACTGCCACACAAAAATCTTTAAGTGTCTAGGGATGGAATAAGGAAAGCAACATTGCAGTAATGATCCTGACATTTTCACATCTGCCTTTATTTAAGTACTTCACTCAGCTGTATGCAGTAAATCATATAGATCATTCCTGCTGAAAATTATTTATATCATTTAGAACACTAAAATGAACAGCCAGCATGCATTAAAGGACTGCAAAAGCAAATCTTGCCTTGTCCCTCAAATGAAGATGCACTTTATCATTGTAAGAAAAAGTATAAAATGATGTGGAAACTTCACAAATACTCTTAGTGGTACATAATCATTTCATGAAGTGGGCACAAACCTCCTTAGTAAAATTCTGGTGGAATTTTTCTTCCTAGAAAACAATGCAATTAGCTAACCACTTACAAAGTGCCTGTTAAGTAAATAACCCTGTCTTATTGCCCTAAAATAAATGAGCAGTTGATTGATCTCTTTAACATTTAGTTCATTATAATATCAGGGAGCTCTAGAAACATTCACTAAGTGTGATTTTCTTTTGCCCATAATATGAAACTAGAGGGATTATTTCAAATTAAATTCAGAAACCACTTCCGACATGAAAGAGGGTTTTATTCATTAAAGTCACATTTGTCTTTGTACATGAAGTGCAAAGATGTTTTTTTTTACTGTTACTTTTAACAGTGATTGTTCTCCAACCACGTAAGGTGTATTTCTGACATTGAAATTTTTTTAACTTTTTAATCTTTTTAACTGCGTTTTTTCAGTATAACTATATTAATGTTAATAAACTAGTATTTATATTTCCTGTATGTTGAACAGCCGACAGGTACTTCCTGGTTCAGCGTCAGGTGGTCCTATATTTTGATGATGCAATATGTCGGAAAACAACTTGCAGTGAATTAAGTTTTCTGCAGTGTAAAGCAGAATTCCATGTAAAACCATTGCAGCACAATGAATAAATCAGTTACTCACTTAGAAAATCAGGCAATTAAGTAACCTATTACATTCATTTATATTCAAATAAACAGTAACAAAAGATAAACTGATTAGGTTTTGATAACACACAACACTAACAAATAGCTGTCTAACCATGGGATGATCACTCTGGAAGAAAATCATGTGAATCACTACAGTGATAGGCTACAATAAATCATGGCTGTGTGAGATATACATTGACTGGATAAGTGCTGGAATGAAAAATGTTCATTCAACTGAATGGGTTTCTCAGCAAGGCCTACAGCCAATGTTTTTGGGGAAGGCAGACTACTTTCAGTACAGAGTTCCAAATACAGGTAAAGTTGTACTATAACCACTTACAAAGTTCATTTGAACATGAACATCCCCAAACTCATATGGAAATGGCTTGCACTGTTATTTTCAAAAATAATTCAATTCCTTGCTGGCTAATCACCCTCCCAGCCTACCCCTCATCTTGGACAGGAAGAAAGATGGTAAGATGGACATGCTATCCCAATGATAGACATAGCTATGCAGTTCATAGTTTGGCACTAGGCTATCTGCCCTAGGGCCTATACAAGTCTAGCCATAACAATTCGCTGGCTATTTCTTCCCACACTATTTACTTCCCTGGACCACTGTTCTAGCAGGGTGACTGACATGATCCCTGGGGTGAATTTCCTTTCTCCCATCCAATCATCAAGGTTCCTTTTGAAGACGGCCAAAGAGGTGCTCTGCTTGACATGTATGGGCAGTCTATTCCAGAGTCTGGGGAGTCTCTGGGTCAGGTATCTATCCCTCCAGCATGTTTTGTTTATTGTTTAAGGTTTAGATCCCTAGAGCGTGCGGCTCCGAGGGATTGGGATTTCTTCAAGTGTAGCATGTCCAACAGCTCTGGGTTTGACATGGCCTTGTATGTTAAGCAGAGATTGCCTTGGAGTAGACGATATGTGACAGAGTATAGCTGGAGTTTTTTAAGGCGGTCAGCATAAGGCATCTGCTTTAGGCCTGTGATTCTTTTAGTGAGGTACTTCTGCTGCCTTTACAGTTGTTGCAGATGTCTTGAGAGGTGCATACCAAATGGGGTGCTGTATTCTATAATGAGTCTAATGCGGGATGAGTACAGTGGGACAATGACCTCCTTTTTTTCTGGATGAAAAGCCCTTGGTGATGCGGTGTGCCACATAGGATTTCCTGACTGTTGTGGCGACGTGGTTACTGAAGGTGAGATCACTGTCCATCTGTGTCCCTAAGTGTCTTATCACACTTTCGGTGTTTAGTGTACTGCCATCTATGTGGTAATTCACGGGTACATGTTTTTTCCCCAAAGGGGATAAGTATACATTAATTGGCATTGAGCTACATCCACGGCTCTGGCACCAAGCATCCGTTTCTTTAAGGCCCTTTTGTAGAGTATTGACATAATTTGGGGATTCAATAATGGCTCCCAGTTTGCAGTCATCTGCAAACTTTGTTAGCCAGAGTCCCTTAGTGTTGGCCTGTACTTCAGAGAAGTAGATGCCAAACAAGAGAGGTCCCAGGACTGAACTCTGAGGTACTCCACTTGTCTGGAGCTGGATTTGGAGTCAGCTACTTTTACAGTGTGGGTTCTGTCAGTAAGCCAGCTGGTAACCCATTGAGTGACATAGGGATTAATGCCCAGCTTAGTAAGTTTATCTATGATTCAAGAGTGGTGGATGGTGTCAAAGGCCTTGGTGAGGTCCAGATAGGCTGTGTGGACTGCCTTACCCTCATCCACGGCTCTGGAGACTGATTCAAAGAAGTTAGTCAGGTTCAGGAGACAAGATCAGCCCTTCACAAACCCAGACTGGATGGGGTCCAGTGTTTTAAGGTTGCCAATGTCTTTGTTTATATGTTCCATGATAATACTTTCCATGGGCTTGCAAATCAGGCTCGTCAGACTGATGGGGCAGTAGTTCCCGGGATCCAAGGTGGATACGCCCTTGTGGAGTGGGATAACTGTAGCTGTCCACCACTCAGTGGGCATGAAGCCTGAGGTGAGTTTATGATTAAACATGACACTTAGTGAGGTGCCAGTTCATTTTGTAGTTCATGTAGTACACAGCCCGGGATGTCACCTGTTCCCATGGATGCTGTATTCTTAACTTTGGAAAGTGCATTTTTTACCTGTGTGGCCATTATTACCGGAATTTGGTAATCTTCCAGTATTGAGATGGGCCATTTAGGGGGTGAGAGGAGGGTGAAGTTGGCACTGAATCGAACTGCCAGGACATTGGCAATATCCTTGGGTTCAGTATATTTAATGCCATTCTGTTGTAGCTCAGAGCAGATCTGAGCATTGCCATTTAGAATCTTGACATAGTTATAGAATGCCTTGTGTTTGTCTTTGGAATCTTTGCAATTTTATTTTCCAGCTATATATTAGACATCAAGCCATTCTCAATATATTTGACCTGGCTTGCTGCAAGCAATGCTAGGTCTGACATACAGGTGGAATTTCTGCTGCACCACAGAACATCAGCCAGTCTCAGGTGTTCTCTCAAGTCTTTGGGTATATTGGGGTTATGCACAAAAGAGGTAATGAGATTCAATCACACAATACCTTGGGGTAATGGAGTGCACATGGTTTCCTGTTATGACATCATCATCAAGTGCTGACAGATAACACAGAATCAGGAAGTAGTTGTACAACTATTTAGCATACAAGTACATACAAACACAAGTTTTATTTATACTTAATACAGTTCCACTGATGTAACTACAGTAAAAACTATATTCTTTAGAATCAGAATTCCCAGTTTATGTGACGAAAGCATAACTACAACAAAAAGAAGCGGTAAAAAATGGTCTTAAGCATGCAGTTCAGAAACTGTTGTAGCTAAGAAAACATTAGATATAATAAGCCTTCTGTGGTGAATTATAAGAGGTAATTTGAACAGAGAGGTTGAAAATGGAGTAAGCTTAATTTCTCACTTGAAAATTTTAGGTGTCTAGGTGTGTCAAATGTGCAATACCCATATATTACAGCTTGGCCACTGTATAAGTAGCTGAAGACTGTTTTACAAGCAAATGAAGAAAAGTTCAGGATGTGTATTTTAATAGAAAAGTAAACAGCATTTTTTTACATAAAGGTAGAAGTTGATATAGAAAATGAGGGAAAGAAATATCATTTAAGTTAGTAGACCTTTACTAATACTAAAAGTAAACGGTTTCTTCTTGGACAGGCACAAATGCCTTGTCTTTGGCCTTTTGGGCCTATATGAGAATAGTCAGGACATCATTAGATGTGGTTACTAGTATATTTGGAATCAGCTGATATACATACAGCTTTCACTATGCATTCTCAAATTGATAAAAACTCAATCAAAATCATCAAAAATTAATCCTTGAAAAACAAATCACAGAAAAAAAGGTAAATGTGATTTTTGAAGGGGCCAGTTCCTCACACCACAAACCTATATATAACAACTCAAGGAGGGGAGAAACCTCCCAAAAAGGATATCACTGCTACTGCACCCATTCGGCAGTTTGATCCTTGGTATCTGAGCCTCAGGTAGTGGAGACTTGTCAGATCAAACTTCATCCACATGTAAGATACCTATACATACAGTCTACCTGGATAAGAGCTTTGAGGCTTGGTTGTAGCACCTAGCTGCTGTTGGATTTGTTATTTAATAAAAGAGGAAGTATCAATAGTTCTATTATTAACATAAAATCAAAGTAACTGTGGCTGCTTCACTCAAAAAGGGGCCATTAGAATGAATTTTCATTGTTAGCTTTACGTTTAGCAGCAGTTTTGTTAACACAGCTGGTGTGAATACATAAAGTCACAGCAGAGTGCAAGATATTGAGAAGGCATGTTGCAGTCAAGGAGCAAGATGCAAGAAGCTTATTGTTTAATTTTGTTACACACTGTTTCTGCCCATTCTCAAGTTGTGAAAAAATCAAGGTTTTCCTACATAATGAGTCTGCTATCATAGGTGTGTACTAGGCTAATGGCCCTGGAGCCTTTACAAGCCTAGCTCATAGGATTACCCTGACAGTGCCACTCGACCTTAGTTTCCAGTGCCTCTGTCAAGTAGAGCCACTGGAGTGATCCCAGGGGTGAATTTTCTGTTTCCCATACACACATCAAGATTTCTCTTGAAGAGGGTCAGCGAGGTGCTCTGCTTGACATGTATGGGAAGTCTGTTCGATAGTATGAGCAGTCTCTGGGTTATGAACCTGTCCCTCCAACATGTTCTTTTAATTGTGGTAATGAGGTTGAGATCTCTGGAGCATGTGGTGCAGAGGGATTGGGATTTCTTTAGATGTAGCATTTCTAACATAGCTGGGTCAGACATGGCTTTGTAAGTCAAGCAGAGATAGTCTCTAAGTAGGTGATATGAGAGAGGGAATAGTTGGAGTTTTTTTAGTCTGTCCATATAGGGCAAGTGTTTAAGGTCTAGGATCCTCTTTGTGGGGTACTTTTGTGGCCAATACAGTTGTTGCAGGTGTCTAGTGAGGTACATGCCAAATGGGGCATTGTACTCTATGATTGGCCAAATGAGGGAAGAGTAGAGGGAGACAATGACCACTTTCTTTCTGAATGCAAAACCCTTAGTAATGAGATGTGCCACACAGAAGGACTCTCTGACCACAGTGACAATGTGGTGATCAAACAAGAAGTTGCTGTCAACCTGTGTTCCCAGTTCTCTTATAATGCCTTCAATGTGGTAATTAATTGGAACCGGGTTTTCCCAAAGGGGACAACAACACATTTTTTGGCATTGAGCTTAAGGCCATGGTTCTTACACCATTCTGTGGTTACAGTGAGGCCATTCTGTAGTATGTCAACATCACATGGGGAGTTAATAACAACTCCCAACTTGCAATCGTCTGCAAACTTTGCCAGCCAGAGTCCCTTCATGTTGGCCTGGACTTCAGAGAAGTAGATACCAAACAGGAGATGACCCAGGACTGAACCCTGTGGGATTCCACTCATGACTAATTGGCAGTCTAACTTGGAGTCAGCTACTTTCACACTGTGGGTTCTATTCGTGAGCCAGTTTGCAACTGACCTAGTGATATAGGGGTCGATGCCAAGCTTAGTGAGTTTTTCTATGATTCCTGAGTGGGGAATGGTATCAAAAGCCTTGGCCAGATCAAGGTAGGCTGTATGAACCACCTTGCCTTCATCCACAGCTCTGGTGACTGACTCAAAGAAGTCAACCAAGTTGAGCAGGCATGCTCTACCTTTCACAAAACCAAACTGTGTGGGATCCAGAGTTTGGAGATTCCCTATATCCTTGTTTATTAGGTCCATGATGATGCGTTCCATAGCTTTGCATATCAGACTCGTCAGGCTAATGGGGCAATAGTTTCCAGGGTCTGTAGTCACTCCTCCTTTGTGGAGAGGGATAACTGTAGTAATGCACCATTCAGCAGGGACAAAGCCTGATGTGAGTGTGACTAAACAGGGCACACAGGTGAGGTGCCAGTTCACTCTGTAGTTCATGTAGAACACAACCAGGGATATTGTCTGGTCCTATAGAAGCTGTATTCTTGGCCTTGGCAGTGTTTTAACCTTTGCAGCAGTAATACTGGGTGCCTGGCAATCTATTGGTATTGTGATTGGTCGTTTGGGGAGAGAGGGGTAAAGTTGGCACTGAATTTGTCGCCCAATATACTGGCAATATCTATTGGCTCCATATGGAGGGTACCATTGTGCGGTAGCTCAGAACAAATGTGGGTATTGCTGTGGAGATTCTTTACATAACCACAGAAGGCCTTATGGTTGTCTTTACTATCTGCTGCAATTCTCTTTTCATACCTAGCTTTAGAGGATATGATGAGGGATCTCAACTTTTTGTTGAGGCAGATAAGCGAGTTTTACCAGTCTTGGAACTTCACCTTATTCTGCATCAGTTTCCTCCTACTATTGTAGAGTTTGTTTATGACAGGGGGCCACCAGATTGTCTTCCTTTTTTTGGCGGAGAGTGTCTTGGTTCTATTGGGTATGGTGAGATCCATGCATTTGTATACGTGTTCGTACAGTGCATTAGTGTATGATTCTGCGGTCACACCACTATTCTCCATTTGCATGGGTGAAATTAGCCACCTCTGTTTTTAGGATCCCAAAGTTAGCTTTGGAGAAGTTTTCCATGGTGTCTACCTTTGCTGGGGGGGGGGTTGTGGATTTCCAAGGTGATTAGTTTGTGGTCGGATCTAACCAGGGAAGAGCTGACTATTGGTGTAGAGCAACGGTTGCCGATCTTAGTAATGTGCAAGTCAAGGATGTTGCTACCTGTAGTGGGGGTAAGAATGAGCTGGTTCAGGGCATTCAAATTAATGAACTCCAGGAAACATTGGGCAAGTGTACTGGTACATGAGTAGTTTACTCAGTTAATGGAGGGGTAGTTGAAGTCGCCTAGTAAGAGAGTGTTAGGTTGGACTCTAATATTCTCCAGGGGGCTGAGGAATGTGGCATGCAAGTCTTGGGACATGGTTGGAGACCTATAGCAGGCAAAGGCCTGAATCGCTGTCGTACCCAATGTTAGTTGTACCTGAAATATCTCTGATGTGTAATGCTGGGCTACCAGTCTGGAGGTGTGTGCATCCTTTATGAATATGGAAACACCACTGCCTTTGGAGCTTCAGTCCAAGTTCTGGGGCCAAAAGGTGTGGAACGAGTTATAGCCTGGTAGTGCAATGGTGCTTTCTGCTGCCTTCAACCAGGTCTCTGTTACAGCACAAATGTCAACATTCTCCATTTTAAGGAATGCCTCGAGCAAGTGCATTTTGAGATTTAGACTTCTAGCATTGAGCAACATGACCCTCAGATTGCATTTGTTTGTAGCTGTTACAGTAGTAATTTGGTCTTTGGAACACCACCTAAAAAAGGCATTATAGGGGTTGCAAGAGCCTTGGCCAGTATCCGGAAGCCCAGGGGTGACAGATGCAGACCATCTCTAGCAAAGCCATGAGGTCTGTCAATCATGTCATCACAGGCAGACAGATACTGGATCTCCTTAGAGTGACACCAGAAACTTAGCCAATTGTTGAAATCAATTATTTTCTGCTTGTACTGTGGTATCATTCCGGGTGATGGTAGGATGCTGCTCAGGCCTAGGGACATATCTGCCTGGGCTACATAATCTGAGAGCTCCTTCATGTCTCACTTCATGTAGTGAGAGAATTACAGAATTCAACAGACTTACTAAAGACTTTCAGGATGATCTTTATAAGTTACAAAGGTATTCTTGGCAACGATTGCATTTAGAAGCCTGTCTCCACTTTAAAGTTGTTCCTAGAGACATGCGTATTTTTTGCATGCCCACATATGGGGACAGCCATCCCATATTGTTAAGAAAGTGGCAGGACCTGAATATCGAACTCGGCTTCAATTATATCAAACTTCTATTAGAATACTTTGCTCCTTTGGAATCTGAGTTACGGAACAAGATAGATAAGCAACAGTGTTATTTAAATGAACATTTTAATTCTGATTACTTTATTAAGAGACTTGATAGCATATGGTCTCAAGTGCATCTATTTAGTGAGAGGCTACAACAAACTAAACAAAGAAAGCTAATTAGAGATGCAAATGATTTTTCCCTCGGACAAGTGTTTGTTTGGCCGAGAAATGAACATATGAGATCAACTACTGGTTCTAATATCGTGCGTGCTGATAAGATTGTACATGGAAATTCTGCAGTTACTGACTCTTTTACAGAACCTCCTGTTAGTTTGTCAAATTCTAGCTTTAATAAGACAGTCCGCAATGAAGCTCCTGTAAACACTCCTTTGCTACTCAGTACTAATGATGCTAATTTACCTAGTGACACTCCACCCCCGAATCAACAAGCAGCTAAGACCTATGCTTCAGCAGAAGCTATACCAAAAGATACGGCTTCTGCTTCTGCCCGTTTTTTACCCTTTCCAGTAAAACAACAAACAGGTTGGAGAGGTCGCTCCAACAGCAGAGGACCACGCAAAAGGAAGGGTTCGGAAGAAAGTTATGGAACACGAATGAAACAAAGGAACTGAATAACCTAGTATGTAATTTATCTGATTTAATACTTAATGAATCTGATATTTCTCTTCTCAACAAAGGGCTTAACTTCATTCCCTCTCAAACTAGTTTTCTAAATGAAGTTCTGACTGATTTAAGGTTATTCTGCTGCAATGTGTCACTTAAAGTATTTTTTAAGGATAAGACAGCTCTACGGACTGATACTTTAAAAAACTTTTTTAAACGTAAAAGTAGTTTTGTGCCTGTAATACCACACAATGTAGAATGTTTTATGAAATTGTGTGAGAATGATTTTTATGAAATGTTTGCCATGAAACAAAAAAGATGCACTTATTTTAATACAACTCAAGATGAACAAAAGTCACTAATTAGGTTAAAACAAAATGTTAATATAACTATTAAGCCAGCAGATAAAGGTGGAGCCGTTGTTGTATTAAATACATCTGACTATGATAAAAATATGGTTTCTTTACTTTCTGATGGTAATACCTATAAAATTGTTTCAAGCAGTTTTGTCACTAATACTATCAAAAAAAATACAGGAAGACCTTCCTAATGTGTGGCCAAATAAGTTGTGAAACATATGAATATTTTTTTATTGAGTTTCCCACCATTCCTGTTATTAAGGGCTTACCTAAGATACACAAAAACGTTTTGCCTGTGCCCATGAGACCCATAGTCTCCAGTGAAGGATGGAGTACTTCCACTATTTCATCCTTCATAGAACATTTGTTAAGACCCATAGTAAATGACATTCCGAATATTCTTAAAGATTCATACCAGTTAATACAAGTTTTGAGAGACTTTAAGTTAGATAGAAATCTCTCCAATTATTTATTGGTTACTATGGATGTGAAAGATTTATTTACATGCATCCCGAATGAGTTAGGACTTCAAGCCATAAGAGAGATCTTAGTGACATGTTCCCACTACATCAATAACAGACAAATATTGATAAACCATCTGTTGGATTTAGTTTTGAACAACAACATTTTTCTATATAAGGATAAATACTATTTGCAGCAATGGGGGGTTGCTATGGGCACCCCCTGTGCGAATAGTTATGCTAATTTAGTTGTCTATGATTGGGAACAGAATCATTTATTCAAACACACACAATATAGTAATATTAAACTATACAAACGATTTGTGGACGACGTCCTTTTTGTGTGGGAAGGCACTGAAACTGATTGCATCCAATTCATCAAAGATATAGAGACTACCAGTCCCTTCCTGAGGTTTACCATAGAAACCTCAGTTGAATGTGTTAATTTCTTAGATTTAACTTTGCATTTAAATACTAATGGAATGATAGATGTCTCTCTTTACAGAAAACCTACTTGGAGAAACACACTATTGAAATTTGAGAGCATGCATCCGAGATTCATGTTTTCAGGCATTGTTACCAGCCAATTCAGTAGAATAGCAAGGATATGTAGTGATGACAAAGTTTTTAAGACTGAAATGGACAATTTAGTAACATTATTTAAAGACAGAGGTTATACTAACAAAATCATTAACAACTGCAAACAACAAATGTTTGGCACGACACCATCAGGCCTGGCCCACTCCAGCTGTGAGGTTAGACAAAGGGTATTAAACAACTCATACACTAAAGGCAGATTCACTGAGAAGTTATCTTTCACCATAAAATATACCAGTGACATATTGGCACTTAGAAAAGTAATAAATAAAAATTGGAATGTGCTCATTATGGATTTGTTTACTAAAAATGTTGTAGGTGAACGTCCCAGATTTAGCTACAAGAATTGCAGCAATCTCAAGCAGTTACTATGTATAGATAAAAATCCTTATCAAATAGTGATTGAACCTGCTCAATATGGAACTTATCCCTGTGGCCATTGCCATATGTGTCCTTATATTTCTAAGAAACAGTCTTTCACCCATCCAGAAGGCATTTTTAAGTTTGTACCTTCCAATTATTGTAATTGTGATAGTACAAATCTTATATACCTTGCAACGTGTGACAACTGTGATGCATTCTACGTTGGCTTAACAAAGCGCAGGTTAAGAGACAGGGTCTACAACCATCTCTACGACATTAGAAAGGGCAATGAGCAAAACACGCTAGCGAAACACTCACTAGAACATATAACACATAGATTCAGTTTTAAAGCCCTACAATTGGTCACCATTAATTCAAGAGGAGGTGACAACATTAATCAATTGGCTTGTATTGAACTTAAATGGATATTCACTTTAAAAGCCCATATTAGTCCAGGTATCAATCAGTTTGTCTCTATTAAACCCATACTAAACAATAGGAAGCTTTGAAGTTATTGTACATTTTATTTACTACTTTCTATTTTTCTGTTCTTTGGTTATTGATGTTTTAATAGATTCATTATTCGTTCTTGGCTGTTTAATTAGTATTTATTATTCAGATGGTATGAAATACAGTTGATAGATACTGTTATACATAATATTCTGTACACTGTTATAGTTGCACATCAATTTCACATTTATTACATCAGTAATTTATTTTTAACTCCAAATTCATTGCATCAAATCATTGTTTTACACATATATATACAAATATTTATATTAAGTAACATCTTTATTAATATTAATTATTACTATTGTATTTTAATTTTTTTTTTCATTTTTTAATCTTTATTTTGTTTTGAAGCATAATACAGAAATGTAAACAAAATTTTTTGTAAAATAATTTTTAACAAACTTCATTGATTATAGCTTGCCTATTGGGGGATATGATGAAGTATAATTTCTATTTGTCTCCACCATCATTTGCTGCTTTTTGCCGAAATAATGTGATTTTTATTCCCACAGTGACCCCTTTAATTGGTTCTTCATGGTAGCCCATCTTGTTATTCTAATACTTATACATTAGACATCTTTTACTAGTTTTGCACAATGGGTTTTTTTTAAACTCCTCTCATCAAATTTTAGCGCACGGTATATTGTGATTTTAGTTGCGCATGGTGTATTGCTTGTGCACTTTAATTAAGTAATTAGAATTATGGCAAGTAAAGCTTTTTTTATATATATTTCTTTGTTTCTTAAATTGTTTTTATTGATATTAATTCTTGTAACAAACAGTAGCGCACGATACATTGTCATTTTAGTTGTGCACGATGTTTTGTTATTGTGTACCGTAAATAAGTAATCAGAACTATACTATGGAAAGCTTCCATATATATTTTTAACCTTTCACAAACTATCTCTCAAGTTTATTTAACTTGAATTAACATAATTTTTAAAACTCAATTACTCAATAAAATAAAACATTCTATATTTTCTTAATTCAGTTTTTACATAATGATCTAGAAATCATGATGAACAAAATAGAAACGCTTGGTTTTAAATATTTTAAATATAATAAACAATTGCAGTAGATGGCGATTGGATTTGTAACACACTAAGCGGCAACATTGCGTTTTGAGCTGACAAACTGAAACGCATTATTTATTTAACAGCAACTATTTTGTCAATAGAAGTTTACTGATACTTATCAAAATAATGTAGTTACACATGGATATTTCTCTATCAAACTCGAAACTTGATCTTTCTATGAAATATGATTAGGCATATGTAAGACATTGGACATGTGATATGTCCGGTGAACCTTTACTAGGTTCCTAACTTTGCATTGCTAAAATGTAGCCACTTTAAGAGCTTGATTTCTCAACTGGTGTGTTGATTGATTTATTGCTTCTATTATTGTTATATTTGCCCGCCAAAATTTTATATAAATAGATGTGCATTTTTTACTGTTAATTGTATCTGATGAAGCGTAGTCAACCTACGTGAAAGCGCTCATTCCTTGTTTCCAATAAAGATGTTTTTGACCTGAAGACAGAGTTTTTCCTGTGGTGATTCCTTCTGTTCTCAACGCTATTTGTTTGTAGCTGTTACAGTAGTAATTTGGTCTTTGGAACACCACCTAAAAAAGGCATTATAGGGGTTGCAAGAGCCTTGGCCAGTATCCGGAAGCCCAGGGGTGACAGATGCAGACCATCTCTAGCAAAGCCATGAGGTCTGTCAATCATGTCATCCCAGGCAGACAGATACTGGATCTCCTTAGAGTGACACCAGAAACTTAGCCAATTGTTGAAATCAATTATTTTCTGCTTGTACTGTGGTATCATTCCGGGTGATGGTAGGATGCTGCTCAGGCCTAGGGACATATCTGCCTGGGCTACATAATCTGAGAGCTCCTCCATGTCTCTCCATGTAGTCCAGGGAGGTACATCTTAGGTCATTCACACCCACATGTACAATGACAGAGTCATATTTGTACCTGTTGTTGAGCGACCTGAGTGCGTGAATTATTTGTCGGATCCTGGCACCTGACAGGCAGCTGACTCTTACCTTCCCTCTTTTGACTTGGCATAGAAATTACTTTATGAATTAAATGCAACTTAATTAGGTTCAAGTTGATTGTATTATCCCAGGTAACCACTATCAGAACTCATGGCTCAACAGTGTATGGTCCTTGCTTGTGTTATGTACAGTATCACGGTAGTGTTACCTATGACTTAAGGAGTATCTGTCCATACAGCTGACATGAAAATTAAACAAAATGAGTGGCCATCATTTCTTTTACAATCACAAAAGAAAGCAAATTTGTTGCAATTTCTGTCTTTGAAAGTGACTCCTCTAGCTTAATTAATCCAAGACACCTGTAACTCAGTTTTTGTTTAACTAGTTAAGAATGTGAAACCTTAGTTCAAAAGAATTTGTGAGTCCATGAGATGAACTCTTTAGTTCCAGTGGTCAAAATGTTTGGTTCTGCAGATTCTTCTATTTAGAGGGGAAAATATTCCAGTTTACTTATTAAAATTTAATAAAACACAGTAGACTTTTCCATAACAGAATACATAAAACAGATTATTTTCTTTTGTGGTCATTCTATCATCTAAATGAAAAAAAAAAATGTTTTAGCAAATGAACTTGCTATCAGATATTATTGCTGTTGTACTTCTGGATGGATTTTTATTGTGGAATGATACAGAGGAAGGACTGATGTGGTTTTAACAATATGTTACTAAATTTATTGGGGTGGAATTCAGAACTGCCCTCTGCACACCAATGCAGGATCTGTTTGGAGATGTCCACAACCACAGAACGACTAGAGTACAGATTGGAAAGGGAATCTCACTATTGTCCATTCCACTGAGTGAGGCAGGGAGTACTTAACTGTACCATGGTAATACAATACCACGGAGAACCCAGCAGCAAGAGTGCAATGACTGATCTGCCTGTAATGGGTGCACAACCTGGGTATACCGTATAGTAGCCTGGGTGTAAAGCATTGTTATAGCACATGAGGTATGATACCAACAGTAACAGTATGGTAGCCTTGGTGGGTGTAAGGCATAATTATAGCACATGAGGTACAATACCAATAGTAACAGTATACTAGCCTGGTGTAAGGCATCATTACAGGTATGATTCCAACAGTAACAATATGGCAGGCTGGATGTAAGGCATTGTTATAGCACATGAGGTATGGTACCAACAATAAAAGTACAGTAGCCTAAGTGTAAGGCATTGTTATACACACAGGGTATGATACCAACAAAGAATCATGCACCACTAACACAATGCATATGACACACACAGTGTGTAAACAGGCATCACCAAAATAGGTTGGCAGTATGGATTACAACCACAGGTGTAGTTTCTGTGGCCCCAAACCTGCCCACTTTTAGGGGACACAGGCTACCACACAGAATGCCCTGTAGTGTTATTAACATTTTATAAGTTCATAGGTAATTACTATGCTAACTGCTCTCGCACCCCATTTTAAGTCTAGCCAGTTTCCCTTTTTGTGCTTTAAGTAAACAATCCCATTTCGTTAGAGACTGACCTCACCCATCCCATGGTCGATAATTATATATTTCCCCTAACATGAATAACTGGGACCATACTATAGATAATTTGAGGGGCTTCCATGCATGAGACAAAGTGTTTAAGAGATACTTCTATCCATTAGTACAGGGGGAAGTTCTAGGGTAAATTTCATCTCCCTCTCAATAGATCCAAGTTGCACTTGAATATGGCCAGAGATGAGATGAGCATTGTTTTATGTGGATGGAGGATCTGTTCCAGAGAAGCAGTCTCGACTGGGAGATACACCTGTCCATTCAAACTGTTTTAATGATGTTGCAGAAGAGGTTTAGATCCTTAGACCGATTATTTCAGATGCTGTTTGACTAATCTATCAGTACTGGGATTGATGATGCCTTGCATACCAGACACAGGTCAGTTCTTGGCAGTCTGTGGATACTGAGTATACTCGCATGAATTTGAGTTGGTCCATGTAGGACATGTTTAGGCCTTGTATCCTTCTAATAAGGTATCTTTATAGGTGTTCCAGTTGTTGCACGAGTCTGGACAGATGCATGTCAAAAGGGAGGCATTATATTCGGTGAGTGACTTAATAAGCCAAGAACCACACATGGAAATCCACAAGGTGGTGAACAACTGATGTTTGTCTTTTCAGCTTTTCCCAGTTAGGGGTCACCACAGTGGAACTCTGGTCTGCTAATGATTGGCAGTAGATTTTTATGGTGCCGAGTTGCCAGCCCAACACTCAACTTTCAGTGAAGGCACGCCCATTCGCGCATGTGTTTCGGAAGCCACTCGACCATGCGGAGGACATGCAGACTCCACACAGAAGGCACTCCAGCCGAGAATCAAACAGGAGAAGCTCTTACAGTGAGGCAACAACACTGAACTGATAAATATCCAAAAAACACCCTGGAGACACTAACTACTTGGCACACAGTTTTAATATACCTCCAGGAGCACAGATAAATAATTATTTGATTATATTTGCTGCTGCTGGAGGTATATTAAAGCTGTATGCCAAGCCACTAGTGTCTCCAAGGTGTGTTTTGGATATTGGCCCAATAAGGACTGAGTAAAGGGAGACAATGACATCCCTAGATCTGGACACAATCCCTTTGTTTATTAGCTGTGCAATTCAGAAGAACTTTCTTACAACAATGTACACATGTTGGTTAGATGACCTACACAAGTTCCCAAAACACAAACAATTGGGTCAACTCTTAGGAGCATAATGTCAGTGTTATAGTTCCCTGGGGTAGATGACTTCCAAAAGGATACAATAATGCATTTTGCTTTGGCATTTAGTTTCAGTCCATTATGTTGGCACCAGTTATTTATTTGGGACAATCCTTCCTGCAGGGTGGCTAAGTCATTTCAGGATTCAGTGAATACTCCTAGCCTGCAGTCATCTACATACTTAGTTGGTCAGTGCCCTTTGGTATTGGCTTTTACTTCAGAAAAGCAGATGACTAACAGGAGAGGTCTCAGCACAAAACCCTGCATATTTTAACTACATAGTCAAAGCAGCAAAGTTATTCAACATCCTCATCTTTTTGGGCTGGACAAATCCCTGCACCTCAGTGTGAGACACACTCAACCTAACTGATGAGTTCTTCAAGTACCTCTACAACAAGGAAGTAAAACCTTTACTTCATAGGATTTCATTCTGCCATTTCTGTTGCTGGAACCATTTCTGAGCATTTGAACTGCAACTGTATTTTTTGTCAACTAAAACAGTTAGTTTTGTCAGGTAATGGGGACCATCCTGGAAACTGTCACAGTTACTCGTTAGTGAAGGTTAATTAGTTTCACAGATAAGTGCTAGGCAATCAGTCTGCAGACCATTTCAAACCTATGCAAAAAAAAATAAATAAATAAAAAAATAAAAATTTTCCTGTAGCCGCAATGAGGACAAGATAAGATAGACCAGGAGAGAATCTAAGGCTGCCCATCCAGTCATCTCGGTTTATCATGAAGGTGGCAAGGGTGCTAATTTGCTTAACGTGTAGAGAAAGTTTGCTCCAGAAGTGAAGGATATATTGAGATATGAATCTATCATGCCAATGTGTCTTATTTATCTGATGATGAGCATTTCTTTCCTTTAACTGAGTATCTGATGAACCATTAGTTGTGCAAAGAAATAGGAGATGGTTGGAACATTCATGGCATGAATGGCTAGACAGAAATTGTTGCCATTTTCTAAATAACGGAGTATAATTTTTCAAAATTGTGCACCGTTGGTTCTCCAGTTTCTTTTATTTTATTTAAATATCATTGACAACACAGTGTTGAACTGCACTCCATACAGCACTACCATAATTGTAATGGAATAGTAAGCATATTTTTATTTTTCCCTTAAATTAGTTCTAACAAATCATCATTTTTTTCCATGGTTTGTCAAGTAACTTGATTATGCCAAGGGCAGCATTAGGTGAAGCTTATCTTAGCTTGGCTTCTCCGGTTTACTTTTAGCTGCAATGGAAGCATCAGTCCACTGCGTGTTGCCTTTTTATCACCACTTATCCAGCCAACACTTGATTTACTGCACAATGCCGAGGGATAGCAACCTCATTTCTATTCCATCACCAGCCTGCTAGCACTTAGCATCCTAATACAGTATAGTAACTGCTCATTCTTACTGATAATGAACTCCTACTTAACAGAGATAGCTCTGCCTGGGCGAGGTGAAAATACTTGGCTAATGTGGAAGCATCCCTTTCACAAACATTAATACACGGTCAGCATCACACAGGCACACCCTTTTCAACCACCCCAATCCACTAAACTGTCAAATGCTGTCGCCTTTAAAAGGTCCTTACTAAAGTCTCCTAAAAGTGGAAAGAACTAGCCACAACAGAAGTCCCTTTTCTCACCTATTCTGTCTGGTATATTTTTTTAAATTCCCTCAAATATCTGAATCCCTTCAGAAAGAGGGTACCTTGGTTAATACCTGGTATACGGAAAATGTGCTTAAAACTGAATGCTGAAAAGAGCAGCACTGTATCTTTTGGAAAACAAATGCTACCCGCAACATACACTATAGGCAATATACTCTCAAAAATGTAAAGGGAGTCAGGAACTTGAGTACTTGGGCCCACAGTTCCCTCTCCTTTCATCTTCCTTCCATAACTATAGTCAGAAAACCTTCTTCTTAGTACAACTAGTAGCCAAGGATATGTCATAGAGATATTTAGCACAAATCAGACCCAGTACATTGCTCCATTTGGTATACATCCCACACTATATCTCAATAAAATGAAACCCCTCCCCCCAAGTGCTTCCCAGCAAAAAAAGATCTCTAGTCTTAAGAACCATAGTGATCAAGACAATGAAAGTCGTGTCCCAATACTCTTGGTCTTGCAGACTCCTGAGCAGTGATCTGTGCCTTGCTTAATGTCAATTGGAGATCCAGTGGTCCTTGACTTCCTATATCTCAGTAAATCAAACAGCACAGCTAATACTAGAACCAGAAACCTGAACATTACCCAGCTCTATGATTTATTATTTTCCTTCAGACTAAACCTGGATAATTGGATGTTTGCTTTTTCCTCGTCCTTGAGGAAGTAGGTAATGCCTGAGGATAGATATTGGATGATATGCACAGTCATTTCATTTAGATACTTTTGAAATTCCTACAAATTCTGCAAATCCTACAATAATGCAATTTTAGCAGTTGTTATTAATGATCATTGTACAAACATTCTTAAATAACTTGGTTTTGTGTGAAAATGAAGGCACAATTCAGTTTTTTAGACCTACAAAATATTCAAGAAGTTGTTGGTTTAATTACAAGAATTTATCAGAAGCTGTTACAAAAGTAACGTCTATTTTTATGCCACAAGTTCATGTCCAAGGCATAGTGTTTAGAGTGCTAATACATCCCCGGGTGTTCCTTTCTAGATTAATGTGAATTTGAAACTGTAGTAAAAAAGAGATTGATAAGTTATTGGAGAGGTGCTAAATAATTATAGCTCAAGATGATTTCCTGGATTATCAAAGCTATGAAGTATTGACCATCAAGAAATTTCACAGCGACAAAACCTGACAGATACTATTGCCCACTGTGTAGACAGACATGTCTGTCTATACAAATTGTGGGGTAAAGTTAATGAAAGCTGCCTTCTGAATGTAATAAGAAACACATTCCTCAGTCTTGGAAGAAGTTTTATTAATATATGACAAAGTTGACTCATGACTTCAAGCACTGTTTTCTGCTCATCCAGTGATACTAAACTGCTCAAACAAGGGCTGGAATATGCGTATATCTGCTGTATCAAAAAACGTTCCAAACTAAACTCAGAAGTGCATTCAGCAAAAATGCTGCTCCTGCCTTGCATTATAAATGGTACTCATCCTTCAGAAAGATACAGTCATAAGAGACATTGGTTCTCATGTGGAGAACTGGAATTCATGACATCATCATGTTTCTACCACATTTGGGAACAACTGTTTGGCCCAATTAATTTCCAAGGATTTTCCTTCAAGATCCAATGAACTCATTCTGCCACTGTACCTTTATCATACACATCATCAAATACAGTGCCCCTTTGGCAAGTACAGCTCCAACATATTGCTAAACTTGCAAGGCCACAACAATTTCTACCAAAAAAATTAAAGGCCTTAAATCCTTCAACTATCTCACTACATGAGCACAACTCTTTTTATACTCTGTAGCCAGCTGACTGCTCAAAAAGAACCAATCTTAAGTGACTTCTTATTTCATCACAAAATCAGTGGCTCTACAAACACCAGTACTATGGACCTAAATCTACACCACCAAATAAAGACTTGCAGGAAGGATAGGCTCCAAAATCATCATATTCCCAGACTATTAAATTAGCACTACAGGTCAAACAAAGCACTGTTTTTTTCTGACTAAGGCTAATCTTGATGATTGGATGGGTTGACACAAAGCTACACCAGGATTGCCATGTACAACCCTGCTTAATTTCGGAGGAGAGTGCTATTAAGTTCTTGTAAAATGTGGCAAGAATATTTTTAAATGCATCTCCTTAAAGGTATACAAGGCTAGGCACCATATTGTTCCTTTAATCACCTGCCTAGTACTGTACCTGTATCTATTAGTTTTCCTATTACTGATGCATCCATTTTTAATACTAGGTTTCTAATATGATGTTAGCACCCTCAGAAGTAAATTCCAAGCAAATTCAAAAGGAACCTGCTTAGGCACTGCTTTATATGCAGGTCAGGTATTACCTCTTTATAACTTATGGGAAATATAATAGTTCCTGAACCCATTCTGGACAGTTCTAGTTCTCCAACTTTATGACTCTTCTGTAGAGAAATCATACATTTTAAGTTGTTTAAAATATCTTGTTGTAAGGCAACAATAAAGTAAACTGTATTCAACATTAGGTTGGATCAGTGAGATAGAAAATTATACAAAAATCTCAGTAGCATAGCTAGGATGGGGAAAGGGGGCAGGCTCCCCAGGTAAAATGTATTATGGGGCATGATGAGTAGATTAAATTGGTCAGTAGTGCATTTCTGAATGCCAGCATGGATATCAATTCTCACACTGGCTCTGCAGTCAGGGCCGAAGTTTGCAGCAAGCAGTTTGCTACATTTTAAGAAAAACACTTCTTTTTCCTTTTTTTATCTTATTTGCTTCTCATATCTACATAAGGGTGCGACGCAAACAGTCTTGCAGTCTTTCTTATATGTTCATAAGTAAGTACTAGGCTAGCTGCCCTTCTGGGTCATTTTAAGCCTAGCCAATTTTCCAAAGGTGAGAATCAAACCCAGTTGCTTTTATCTGTGAGGTGAGCACCTTAATCATTATGTTAACCCTTCCCTTTCTTAGCATTCTTATGAGAGAAGGGAGGAATACCAAGATCAACAGCCTCCCCCTTTTTTTTGCTCCTTAACTTATTGTTGTGAGATGCCCTTTAGAATTAGGTGGGTTACAAAAAAAGACTGTTTGGCACCAGCAGATGCACACTGGCCAGAGTTCACATTATTGGCTGCCACTTTCCCAAGACCTTTCTAACATGGTCCTTTAACCATTTATTTTGTACAAATAACATGTTCTTATTGACAAATCTTGAGAGCCTATATTAACGATTAGGTCATTACTATTCAATTATGTATTGTTGTACACTAGTCTGGAAAACTTCAGAATCTGTCACTGATCTAATTAAATTACTCACAATCATCAGCATATAGATGGTTATTTAAAGCCCATTTCTCCACATTTATACCCAAGAAGAACAGGTCAAAATAAGCGCCTCCACTAAAAAGTTCTCTGGACAAAAAAAGGAATTAACAGGATAGACCAAAAATGCCAATCTTGTTGTAATGTGTCTTGTCTTGTTGCTTAACCAGTGTTTTACCTTACCAAATAACATATAGGATATTTAAAGATTTTAATTAGTAAATTATTCCTATATATTGAATTATGTTGATAAGCTTTCAAGAAACACTGATGATAACTCTTGCATAGGGTAAGAGCTCCCCTTAAACAATATATTTCTACATAGCCACAAGAAACAGGTCCCTTGTTTCATTCTGGACATGCTGCATTATGAGTGCTGGAATGATTTTCCATAGAAGTGAAGGGCATTCAGACATTCAATTGTGGCATTTAGCACTGGCGGCAAAGAAGTACTGAATATTGAGCTTGCATATGGCACCTTCATGCCCTGTGCCTCCATGGGGAGCATACGTCTGATGTATGATGCTAGAAAGATGTAAAAGCTTTGGTATATTCCCCTGACTTTGGACTATGCTTGGCATGAGATCCATATGTGATGAATATTGCAACAGTAATAAGGAAGGACATCCCTCTAAGTAAACTGAATTATGAAAGAAAAACAGAGTCAGTTCAAAAATGTTGTTACCAAAACATTAACACTTTCATCCTTTATGCACCAGGATTTCATCAGGCTCTGTAGCAGTCCTGGTAACTGATGAAAGATTTACACACACACACACACACACTTTTCTCCTGTTGAATGTTTTGCACATGCACAAGCCACAAATATGAGACCCAAGTATGAGACTGAGTTTGCAGCTAGCTTTCCAATGTTGCTCTGTCTGAGTCTCTTCTGAACTCATCTGTAGTCACTGCCCTTACCAGTTTTTCTAGCAAAGCATTCTATTTATTCGCCAATACATCTAAGAGGTACCTCCTCAGACATCAACAAGCATCCCTCTTGACTGGTGGGTCTTGCCTTCTTTTGTTTTTTCTATATTGTTTAGCTAGCTTTATTTGCTCAAATGTCCTCATCAAGATCTTAAAGATACAAGTCTTAACTCCTTCTCATTTCATATGACTGGACAGTACAGTCCTCAGTTGCCATACAGGTCTCCTTCAAATCCCTCTCAGTATCCTTGATGTTTTTTGTATCAGTTTCATCTCACTGTACAGCTTCCATCCCAGACCACAATTGCTGACCTTGCAGTGCAACACTGGATTGGGTTGGGGTGGGGGGGTGCTGCACTCTTGAATGGGGGGGGATGCACTCCTCAGTGTGTCTTACTTTGGAAGAGGGATCCCATATGCTTGAGTTGGTAGGAGTTCAGGTGGATATAAAGGATACCACGGCACCTACTGAAAAAGTAGGACAAGTTTCCCCATGCCTAGACAAATTCCCTCTACTAGTATAAATAATCACCTCAGTTCTCTACTGAAAGGATGCCGCCAGCCTAGTAGGATCAGCCCAGTCAAAAAAAGAATAAACAAACATACAGAACACCAACCTTTGAACATGTTGTCCCTGTTATTTACTTGGACTTCCCTACCTAAACTGCAAACATAATACACATTGACAAACAGGGAATAAATTTGCCTAGTTTCCATTATGAATCAGTCTATACCAGCAAGGTATTTAGCAGAATCATGTGGCGTTGTTGTTATTAATCATGTCTAGGACCATCCCAGCTTTACAAAACTATATCAAGTGCAGTAACCTTCATTACAACCACTTGGTTTCTGTGGATTCATGTTACCACAGTAAAAGTAATTTTCATCTCAAACCATTGAAGCAGCCCAGCTGAAAAATGCACTAAATGAATTAACAATAAAGCTTTTATCTGCATGCCCACAGCATCCTGTCACACCATAAGAGGAGATAGGACCACCACCCCCATATATCATAGACTTATTAGCTCCACAGTATGACAACAGTGAGGACAGGGCAATACTGATTATGCCAAATTTAGAATTTCTTTCAAACTGTTTAGAAAGCTTGGAATTCTCAGCAAATATCCAGAGTGTTGTTTATATTCCCTTATTGGTGATGCCCATACCAGATTAACTGTAGTTGTTGAGAGATGCCATCAGCAAATTAACTGGTCCTTTCCTGACAACAGTTAACACACCAACTCCCTCAACTACAGAAAAGTGCTATTTAAAATACTTGCTAGTAGTTCAAGTAAGCCATTGAGCAATATGCATTGCAAATATTAAAATAAATAAATACATAAAAATAAAGCACTACAAAAGTGTTTAATGATTTAAAAGGACAGATGCAGCGTTCTTTTTTCTGTCTTCATCAAACCAACTTTGTGGGTGTTATTTTACACATTTGTCATATCTGCTACAGTGAATATATACAATGTGCATCCTTTATCTCTCTGTAGAAGTTCAGAGAGATCAGCGTTTCTTACTGGGCTTCATAGATCAAGTCTCATGTCCTTCCCTAAGGTATAGAAGAACACTGTAGAAGTTGGCCAAATAAAATAATAAAAGCAGTTTTAATCCTTGAAACCTATTTTCTTTGTATATGTAAAGGAAAATAGTCAAATCTCACACAAAACATACAAGTGTGATACTCTTTGGATGATGCAGACAGACATACTCAGGGAGTTTACATTATTGTAGTGTCTATGCAGCTTTATTTACTTTAATAACAGCTGGAAAGTTCTGCCTTACTAAAATAGTGGCTACTGTCTTCTATTTCAGTCTCTGAGACTCTGAGAAAGCAGATGTCTTCAGAGTCTCTCCCCTGAGTGTTTGCCAAAGATATCTTACACTTAAACAGTTTCATAAGAAACATTTTCTAGTGTCAAGCATAAAGCTGCATTAATTTGGCTTGTGCAAGCATCAGTTTTTACTGGTGGTGGCAACTTGGTGTCTTTTATGTAAAGCAGTAAACAGAAGTGTCAGTGCATCCCAGCATTAAGAAAACAAAAGAAGGAAGCCTTTAAAGATTATTTAGTATACATATTTCAGATTTCACAGTATTTTTTGCTACTCTCATGAGAAGCGAAAATACTGGATTTTATTTATTATGACATGGTGGTCGTGTTCAGTTTTATATTTATTGTGAGAAGAGAAAATACCGATTCTTTGCCACACACACACCCATACTGCAGTACATGATGACGTTTATAAGAATAAAGAGAGACTTGTAAAAGAATGATTTGATGCTGCAGAAGATCATCATGGAACAGAAAAATAGCCATTTGATTTTGTAATATGTATATTGCAACAGCTTTTTTGCACTTTCCGAATAATACAGTGAAAGGAGGATCACAGTAAGTTACATACATAGGAGGTTTGAGAGCTGTTTCAGGTAAGAGAAAGGGAAATTGCTCCAGTGGTGCTGAGCAGGCATGCACAGAAGCTGTACATGCCAGCAAGATCCATTAGAATCCATGGCAGACAATATCAGAAGTTTTAAGATTTAATTTTCCATGGGACATTTCATGCACAGTCTAAAAATACAAAGAAAACCATCCTATGAATCCCAGTGCTGCTCAGTGCTAGCTATGGCTTTCTTCCCATATGTATTTTTTTGAACACAACAGAAAATCTTTTGTTAGGTGCACAGAATAATATACCTATACAGATTCCTATAAACAGAATTCTGTAGAACAGAGCGTATGTTGTGACTTTAAGAAGCATTTTAAAGTGACAACACGTGGGTATAAATAGAGAGCATGTGCTATTTTGAGAGAACAGCCACAGTGTTAACATATATGAGTGGAGTATTAACATGTATAAGTGCAGTAGTCTATTTGTTTATAAGTTTATTTAAGTTACTAAGCCTCAATCCTAATGTGTTTGTGTATATTAAAGCTAATTGAACCAAACCCACAACTGTTCATCTGTTTTATCCTGACTGGACGAGCGACATGTTGCCAGAATGGGATCAAGAGTGAAACTTCAAGACATATGAGGTACAGAGTTAATGGTAGAGGTATATATTGAACAGGTCGGGTGATCCAATTCTCAAATGATTAAGAAAGGTCAGAAACGAATTTCAGGTAATGAAAAACTCACAAATTATTTATTTCATAATGAAAGCAATACGAAGCATTTGCATAGTACAAAACACATTTTAATCAAACGTAAAGCACAAGGCACATTATTAATCAAAGGAAAAGCACAAAATGCAGTTTTGATTAAGTGAAATGTTTGAAACCACGATATTTGATAAAGTTATTCAAAATACTTATGAGTGCGTTCAGAACTGATTTGCAAAACAAGCATGTTAAAAGTCAAACAAGTATGAGTGGAATAAAAGGACAAAGTGAGCATGGAAAAGCAAAGCGGCTGCATTTTTTTAGTAAACAACTATGTTTTTTGATATGTGATGCTATTTTGCATTGACAAAGCTATTCAAAGTATAACTAGAGTTGTTTGATGTATCTTAGAGTGTGCAAAGTGTTTGCAGTGTGTGCTTTATTACAGTACAATTATTTTGGAAAGTTTACTGTGTGCAAAGTACAGTTATTTTGCAAAGTGCAATCAAAACATAAGAAGTTTCTTGTACTGTGTACAGTTCATTCGCAAAGTGCAGTCATTTCAAAGTGTTTCCTACACTGATAAGGGTGGTATCACAGAGTACAGTGATTTCAAAGTGTTCTTGTGCTATGGAAACTTATTTTACAAAGTGGAGTTATTTATAACAGTCTAGTGTGCTGTTGAGCAGTTACAAGTTTCTGGCATAAATTTCAGATGTATGTGTGTGTATATTCATACACAGTTCCAAGGGCCTTTATAAATACGTGCTGTCATGGCAGAGGCATTTCTCAGACCCAGTCCACCTGTGTTTGATCATAATATTGCAAAGAATTGGAGAGTATTTGAGCAGGAATACGATATTTTCATACAAGCAGCTTTTTCTGACAAAGATGCACTTATGAGGGCATTTATTATGGTTAATATAGTGGAGTGAGAAGCTATTGAAAGAGTGTGTTCATCTGTGTATGCACAATTAGTATCTGCATATTGAAGTACCAGCTGAATCAAGGGAGGACCCCCTTGAGTGCTTGAAATGTAAAGTTAGAGAAATGTGTAACCCCCAAACAAATGTCACATTGGAGAGGCACTTAGAATCAGAATCAAATTTATTGGTCAAGTATGCATGCATACAGGGAATTTGACTCCAGTTTCAGTGACTCTCCAAGTATGAATTACATAAATGACATACATACACCTATTAAGAACAAGACAAATGACATACATGCAGCTATTAAGAACAAAACAAAAAGTAAATATACATATACATACAAGGTGCAGAGAGAAACTCGGTGCAAGAAATACTGAAACTCTGAAAGAAACAAGTATTAACAATATATAAACAATCCTGCAGAATCATCTGAGGCTTGGGAAAAAAAATACCCCAACATAATAATCTGAGTTAACTGTTTATGAACTTGATGGCCTGTGGAAAAACAGTTCTTGTATCTGCTTGTTTTGTTTTATTTTACACAAGAGACCAAAAGCCAGGCAAAACTTTTGCAGCTTATATTACTGACTTGAGAAATAAAGCTAAAACGTGCACATTTGATTTGAAAGACGAGTTGATAAAAAAAGAGGCTTGCATGTGGTGTTAATAATGCTGCAGTGAAAAAGATTTTCCTTCAAACAGTGATTTAATGTTGAGCAAGGCCACAGAAAGGCACACAAATATGCTTGCAAGTGATAAAACCATGGTTTCAGCAGCCTCTAGAGCAAACGTAGACAGCATGCAGCACGTGGCTAACACAAACAGACCCAACTACATGGCAGCTGCAGACCCTGGAGGATTTCCAGGGAGAGCCCATATCTCCCCAGAAAATTCTAAGACTAGCTCAGTAAAAGGGACATGCTCAGAGCAGCATAAGGGTGAGTTAGCAAAACCAAAGTCAAGTCTTACTGTTAACTGTCATAATTGTGGTGCCAGTCACAAATCCAAGAGAAAAAAATGCTTAGCATTTGGTCAGCAATGCCACAAGTGTAAAAAATTGAACCACATTCAAAAGCTTTGTAAATCAGGCAAGCCGTATTAATTTATTGAGAAAGGTCAATCAAAAAGCAAGTTGATCATACAAACAGCTGCAACTCTACTTTTTATATAAATGGTGCATCAGTGGTTGGTGGAAAAATTTAATGCAGCAGATTTCCTGGCAAAGGATGAAGTGTTTTGTACTGGCCTGATCAGTGGTGAACCCACAGTGCTCAAAGTGGACACTGGTTCAAAGTGCAATGCTATGTTAGCAGAAACATTTGCTAGGGTAAGAGCTGATGAACAACTTAATTTGGTCAATTGTGTGATGCATGTTGCTTATGGAGGTGAAGAGATTCAAACCGAAGGCTAAGTAGTGCTTTCATGCTATTCAGCCAGGAAGCATTACAGCTTGCAATTTTATGTAGTCAAAAAACCTTTGCAGTCATTATTAGGTCTCAGAGACAGTTTATAAATGAAACTGCTTTTTTTTACCAAAGAAGTCCATCATGTAAGCACATGTCCTAGTTTCAGTTTCACCAATGCTATTTTCTCAGAGTATGATGATGTTTTCAAAGACAAGCTAGGTAAACTTCCAGTTGTGTACTCCATGAAATTAAACCCAGAGGTCAGACCAGCGAGAAGAGTTCTGATAGCTATGCAGGACAGAGTCAAAGTCCAGTTAGATAAAATGGTGCAGCATGGTGTGATTTGTCCAGTTACAGAACCAACTGAATGGGTGGTAATTGCTCATAAGAAAAGCTCAGATGAATAATGTATTGACCAAAGAGATACAGCATTAAAGAGACCTCGCCATCCTATGCATACAGTCGAGGATGATGTTACCCTCATGTCAAATGCCACTGTTTTTTCTGTCTTAGATGCAAAGTCTTGATTTTGGTAAGTAATGCTTAATCTCAAATCTTCACTACTGACTGTATTCAGCACGCTATTTGGTAGAAAGATTTCTCAGAATGTCTTTTGGAATAAATTCTTCCAGGGAAGTCTTTCAGCATGCAATGGAGCAAATATTTTCAGGCTATTTGTGTGCTGTAATAGTAGATGATTTACTAGTTGGAAGCAATGTGAAGCAGAGCATGACAGAAACCTCAGGAAAGTTCTGGAAAGGCCACATGAAGTGAATCTAAAGCTCAGTCCTCTGAAATGTAAATTCAGGCTACCAGACGTTACTTATGTAGATCATTTATTTACCAGTTCAGGTTTATGACCAGACCCTTACAAACAGCCATTCTTGAGATGCCAGCTCCAGACAATGTCCAAGCCTTACACAGATTTCTTGGTATGGTTAACTATTTGGGCAAGTTTATACCAGACTTCAGTAAATTATCAGCACCCTTAAGACAACTGATGTGCAAAAATGTTGCCTGGCCATGGCTGGAACAATACCAGAGAGCATTTGAAGACCTTAAACAGAAAATTACCAGTCCACCTATGTTAAGATACCATGATATCCACAAACCTATGATTCTTTCCTGTGATACTTCAAAGTTTGGTCTTGGTGCAGCTATTCTTCAAGAAGGCAGACCAGTAGCCTATGTGTCTAGAACTCTTGCCCAAACTAAGATGCAGTATGCTCAAGTTGATTAGCAACTTTTGGCAATTGTGTTTTGCATGTTCAAAGTTCCATGAATATATTTATGGCCGAGCTATCCAGACTGAGACTGATCAGCAGCCTCTAGTCACTATTTTAAAGAAGCCTACATATACATCTCCAGCAAGACTACAAAGAATGATGCTCAGATTGCAAAACTACAACCTCAAAATGGTCTATACAAAAGGCAAACATCTTTATCTGGCTGATACCTTATCCAGATCACCCAGAAATAACAGGTCCCTGTTGTTTGATCGAAAACACAGTTCATCGAACCGTGTTTCCGCAGACACACTTTAGCAAAAGTGCATTTTATCGAAAATGCACTTTTGGTAAAGAAAATCACATAAAAAGAGACATAAAAAAGAAAAAAAATCACATCAAACAGTGTTATGTCGGGAGGGCAAGCCCCCCTGCACCCCACACTCCCCCCTACTTTATTATTCTCACTCTGAGATTGCACTACAGTGGGGAAAAGGGAATATTCCCTTATTCCCACTGTACCATGATGTCAGCGATAGTTTTGTTAGTTGTAAATCAACACTATACATTGATTTACAACTAACGGTGCATGCAAACTGCACACTTTAATTTTCCACTCTCTCTTTAGCGAAAGTGCATTTTTGATAAAATGCACTTTCGCTAAATTGTGTCAGCGGAAACACGGTTTTGATGAACTGTGTTTCGACAATGTGACTAGGACCTGAAATAACACAGAAAAGTTTGACATTGATGTCAGTGAAGTGTGCAATTTTTCTACCACAAGACTGATCCAATTTTGCAAAACCTCAACCACTTCTTCAATGTTGGATAGCCATCTAAATGATCTTGTGTACCAACAGAAGTGCAACCTTATTTTCCTTACAGAGATGAGATGTTGATAAAGAGGGTATCATTTTCAAAGGTCCTAAAGTTGTCGTTCCTACTTCCTTGCAATATGAGTACATCCAGACTTTGCATCATGGCCACCCAGGTTCTCAAGCTTCCAAAAGAAGAGTGAGGACTAGTATTTTGGCCTTCTCTGTCAAAAGATGTCGATAAAGTACTTTAGTCTTGTTCAGTCTGCAATAGTACTAAATAGCATTTGCAAAAAGAGACACTTCAGCTGAACCAGATTCCTGAAATACCTTGGTCAACAGTAGTCACTGACATATTCCAGTGGAACAGTCAATATTATTCAAACTGGTTTGAGGTTGATTTGCTACCTAACCTAACATCCAGTACTGTCATTACGAACTTGAAACATCATTTCTCAGTCCATGGTAGTACACACAAAGTTATTTCTGAAAACGGTGTGCAGTTTACTAGTAAACTATTTCAGAAATTTGCAAAAGAGTGGGACTTTATCCATGTTACCAGTAGTCCTGAGTACCCACAGTCAAACAGCTTAGCTGACAGTGTAGTACAAAGTGCAAAGCAATTACTAGAGAGGTGAAAGAGTGACAATACCAATGTTTTCTTGAATTTGCTTAATCTCAGAAATGTACCTAGTGACAATTTACTTGGTTCACCTACTAAGAGACTTTTGTCTAGATAAACCAGAACAACCTCACCTATCAGTTCGTTTGTTGGTGCCTAATGCTAAAAACACCAGAACAATCAAAGCCCAACTATTTAAAAAGCTTTCATTCCAAAAGTCCAACCATTAATTGAGCATATTTCTTTGTCCATTGAATGGAGAGATGGTGAGGATGCAAATAGCGAAAGGTTTTGATTGAATTGGTCAAGTGAGAGGTATATGTACCAAGCAGAGATCTTACATAGTGGAATATGAGAGTATAGAATGCAGAAGAAATTGCAGACATCGTCTTCTGGTATCTGAATCAATATCACAGCATTGTTGTCGTGATAGAGACTCTAGATCTCAGAGCAATCCAGACGATGTTCCCGTTGAAGGACATGTCTCAGTACCTATTCCCATTCCTAATGTCCCAGCTGTCCCTGAAGTTGAACATTAATTAAAGACGGTCCCTGTTGCTAAACCAAGTCCTAGGTTTTTATGTCATATGATCAGATCGTATTTCCAGACCTACTGTAAAATACACAGTAACCTGGACATGATTGTTCCATTTGTAATTAGTTCTGTATAATTGCATGTTAAATGATTATTTTTGTACAACTGCATGTCAGTGGTTGTTATTACTGTGCATGACCTATTCTCAGACAGGGAGGATGCAAACAGAGCATGTGTTACAACTTTAAGAAGCATTTCAAAGTGAGGGCACGTGCGTATAAATAGAGAGCACATGCAGGCAGCAGTGCTATTTTGAGAGAACAGCTAGATTGTTACCATGTATGAGTGCAGTAGTCTATTTGTTTATAAGCTTATTTAAGTTACTAATCCTCAATCCTGATGTGTTTGTGTATAATAAAGCTACATGAAGCAAACTCACAACTGTTCGTCTGTTTTATCCTGACCGGACAAGTGACAGATTCCCCTCAGATTCCATCGCACTAAGCAAGCAAAACAGAGAGATGGATTTGATGTAAGAAAATCCCAGCTCACATGATATAGTTTGGGGCACAATGAGTAAGTGACATGTTACTGGAGATCCTGAGAGAAACCAAACCATGATGAGTACATACCATACAGCAGCGGGTTATGACCCAGGACAAATAGCTTGTTTCTGCTACCAAGTAGCAGTACAAGATATGTCAAGCATTCAACTGCTGCTGCTGTTGGTAGTTAAAACAGGACTAATGTACACCACTGGCCACACATCCATCATGGTCACGAACACTTCTACCCATTCCACAGGGCTGCCATCAGTGGCTACTTGTTCTGTGATTCATGAACCAGATTATCAGCACCTTAACACGGCTGCCTGTCCCAGGAATGTTGTAATACCCAACACACCCTCTTCTCCAAGAAGGCTAAAGAAGTCCATCCTTGTTGCTTCCAGAGTAAAAGGATGCCTTCCTATTTCAATAACAGATATCAGTCTGTATATATTAGTGTATACTGACCAATGAGGTACAGCACAATCAGCAACATAGTGACCTTTAAATTATTTGTGTCTGGTGGAAGTTAGATATTGGCATGGTAGCATGTAGTCACTGAAAACGATTAGCCTAGCCCTGTTCTTCATCCATCATTTGTAAATGTAGTACACGAGGGTGACAGTGGATAGCTACCGGTGGCGTACTGCAATAGTCGGTTTAGGTATGACACCCAGTTCAAAGAGAGAGGCTTATCTATATGCCTCATGCCAACTTCTTTGTTCTAGGTGGATGTGCATCTTATTAAGCTGTGCAAGTGACTCTTGTGTTGTTAATTTCCTGCTACATTATAAGCATGTTTTAGAGGTTTCATTAATGGTTAATATATTGTGGTCTGTAGCAAAGAAAGAGTAGTACATGCTAGACACATTATAGGCTCTCCCTACAGTTGTGTTGAAGAGCAGTTCTTAAAGATACAGAAACTTGTATATGTATTTATATCTTGTTATGGATAGGAAGAGGATGGGCCAACAGTTTGCACTATAGTTGTATCATAATGTCACATGTGTTACTTTGGATCACTGTGCTGCAAGTGCTGGCTCTGTGTTTCATAGACTGGGTTCCAGTCTGTGTAGCAATGCTGATGTATGCTTTTGCCAAGGCTACAGCTGTGGACTGTAGCACTGATCTACTGCAATGATTTCCAATGTGTCTGGAAAGTAAATATTTTTATTTATTTATACATACATTTGTTAATCAGGTAAGCTCAAACTACACAAATGCCCTTTTTCAGGGGCAAGCTGTGAGGTTAACTGACTGGTTAAATGACTTGCTCAGAGTCACATATTATGCAAATTGAGGAGGAAGGAATCAAACCCTGTAGTCTGGACCATAGGAAGCAACTTGTTAATAGCTCAAAGCCTTAATCCTATGTGCTGCCACACACACAGACGCACACAGACAGACACACAAACACACACAGACACACAAACACACACAGACACACAAACACACACAGACACACAGACACACAAACGCACAGACAGACACACAAAAACACAGGCACACAGACACACACACACACAGACACACACCAGCATTACTTTTCATGCACAGTTACATATCAGCCATTGTAGGGCAAACAAGGGCTTAATGGGAAATGAATACTGCTTCAGCTTGCTTGCACTAGCGTTATAGAATGTGCACAATATCTCTAACTCTCATTAATAGTGGCTGATGATGAGAACATGGAGATAAGCAGGAGGAGGAGAGGAAGATGATAGAGCTAAAGTGCTAAGAATAGAACTATTGGCTCCAATCCTGGCCTCCAGGCTGCACTGCTGTAAAGCTGTGGGTGTTCATTATTCCTATGTACCAGCTGAGTGCTCATCAATTCATTAGTGTTACATTCTCTCTGCTCAGACAAATTTACTTTTTCCTTAACATCTTAAAAACATTACGAGTTATTAAGGTAACAAAGTTTACAACGTTACAACTATCCGAAGTAAGACTTGAAACACAGGTCAGCAAAAAGTGTTCAGGATTCAGTATACAAAAATAATATGCAGTAAAAAGAATAGAAATCACATAAAATAGCCTTGACAAGATAAAATCTTCACTTACTAAAACAAAATAGAAACACTAAGTTAAAAGACGAAAAAATGAATAAGACAAACTACCACAAGAAAATCACAAAGTCATCTAGATGACAAGCTGCCTATACTAAATACCATTAAACTAAAAGCAGAAGTATAAACTTAAAAGACATTAGCCTCACTACACAACGGTAGTAATAATTATATCATAAAGCTACATGAAAATAAGCAAGTGAATGAAAGAAATTCCTCAAAAGTATAAGAAAAGGCCAGGCATAACCCGACCAAGGTATAGTTAACACAGAGTATTACAGACTATGAAGTACTAACGAGCTACTTCTAGTAGGCCAGGGTTTGATTCTCTCAGCTTTTATTTCCCGCCTGTGTGAACTTGATCAAGTCACTTAACAAGATAGTGTTCTGGACCAAGTGGGAAACTGAGCTAGTCCCCTCAGTGTACTCATGGACCACATGGTGAATGCCTATTAACTACCTATGAATGTACAAAAAGCTACAAAATCTAAAAGCCCTTCTTGACTGATAATCTATACAGTTGTTATATTCCATACAAATGAATGTGGGAATAATGGACAAATTATACATGCAAATTTTGGGTATATGAGAAAAGTGAAAGCTACTTTAGTATTAAGAAAGTTAATTAGTCACTCAGAGTTGCGGACTTGTCACAAACTCAACATACTCCATGGGATACATGGGGTCTGCTGTTACATAAAACTGATTCACAGGGTTAAGGAACAAGTCTTGTGATGAGTACTAAACTCTTAAGACATGAAATGCACTCCCTAATACTAGAGTACAAGATATTTATCAACAACAAATTCCCATAGATTTAATTTATCATCTTTTTCCTGTGCGTTTAGAGTAGCTCTCCGTTTTTCTACACTGATTCTAATAGACAGTGTTTCTGTATTTTTTTTTTTGAATAGGTAACATTTAATATGCATTTCAAAATTCTGATTTATCTATCTGTCCTTTATTGACTGGATTAGTCCTACTAGGCTAATGGCATCTTTTCAGAGAACACCTGAGATAGTATTTATACTACTAGAGGAAAGTTGGCCAGGGCTCTGGTGAACTTCCCATACTCTTAAATAGGTGTCATCGGATCTTTTACATTTACCTGAGCTACCACCAAAGCAAGCAAATAAGACCTTGGTTTACCATCTCATATTCAGATTAATTAGATTTTGGAATCAAATTGCTAGGAGAAACATTAAAAGCCTCAGATATGCAAGGGGTGCCACTCTTGATGGCTAAAAAGTGAGGAAGAGTTGACGATCCTATCAGTGAAGGTGAAAATTGAAAACACGCAAGCTCACAATATGCAACACCAAAATAAAGTTGTGTAATCTTTCCCTGATAATTGTTAGCAAATATATGTGGAAGCAGTAGAGGCAGTAACAAATTTTATTTTACTGGGCCCAAGGATCTCTGCAGATAGTGATTGCAGCCAGGAAATTAAGAGATGCTTGATTCTCTGATGGAAATTTATTTATTTATTTTTTTATTTTACATTTGCTAACCGGGCTAGTCTGGCTGGATACATGTCCATTTTCAGCAGAGGCCCGAGGAGAAAAGCTCCACTATAATACTATACTTTTACAGTTTAAAAAGATACAATTAGTAAAAATAGTAAAAATAACAATAACAATCAATCAAACAGTAAACACAAGCAAAGTACTGACAAAAGAAAAGTAAAGTCAAATAGAATGTACAGTATTGCCGGGCTTGTGTGGCTTGATACATGTATATTTTCTACAGAGGGTTGAGGAGGAAAGCTCAATTATCATACTAGAGACTATACAATTTAACAGAAACACTAGAACAGAAGAGAATCGTTGCATTGCATGTGTTGTGAAATTGTTGTGGCAAGTGCAGCTCTTCATACTCTCAAAAATTTTAGCACACTTGGCCTTCCTGTGAACTGCTTTTTTTCAGTTTCTTGCAAATTTATATTCATTACTTGCTTAACACTGTTTACCCATTTTAGCATCTATTTTTCCTTTCTTTTTTTGCCATTTTGCCAATATCAGTGATTCCTCACATTCAGTTTTGTTCTGCAAACTGATAACAAATCTGGATATGACTTTAAAAAACAGAGTTCTCATTATCAAACAAATACCAAATGAATGTAAACAGTACTAAAAACAAAAACCAGATCACAGCAAAAGTACTAATAGCAGTTAAAATGACAGCAAAAACCTATTATAAAATCAGCTTATTTTACAGTATGTTTTACAGTTGTTATAGTTATTGGTTAGGTGGTCATTTCATCCAATGACATTTTTGTCAGGTGTATACATTTTATGCTGTTACTTTAACATTCTGAGGAAGTCCAATGACTAAGTACAAAAGCACTAAATAAAGTAACTCTTCAGTGTTTTACTTTTGCTCATTATCTTCAAAGGTCCTTATAGTGAAATCTGTGGTTTTCCAAGTAATAATATATGGGTGTGAAGCTGGATTAGGTAATTAAAACTGTCTTCTGGACAAGTGATACTTTTGAAGTGTGACATTGGAAAAAAGTTTTGAGAATTCCATCTACTGCAAAATCATCATATCAGTGAATATTTATGGAAACAAACCTACACTAGACATTTGAAGGTTTGACAGTAAAACTAAAATTTGTATACTTTGCTCAAATACTGCAGATAAGATACACTAGAGGAATCACTGATATTGGCAAAATGGCAAAAAAAGAAAGGAAAAATAGATGCTAAAATGGATAAACAGTGTTAAGCAAGTAATGAATATAAATTTGCAAGAAACTGAAAAAAAGCAGTTCACAGGAAGGCCTAGTGTGCTAAAATTTTTGAGAGTATGAAGAGCTGCACTTGCCACAACAACTTCACAACACATGCAATGCAACGATTCTCTGGTTAATGTAGGTTAAGTTAATTTGATAATTTTATGAATTTCTAATGTTTTGAGAAGATTTTTACTTTTATATTTGTTATTGGTTGACAGTATGGCATTTGGAATTTGTAGGAGTTTTTTTTTCAGTACATGCATCTGAATGTATACACTGCCACCAATCTAATTCTGGTAATCATTCATCTGAGTTTATACATTGCCACCAATCTAATTCTGGTACTATGGTGTCCTGTAGTTTTTAACAAAGCAAATTTTCTCTCTGCCAATTAGGAATGATTTTAAGAATGTAGAACATTAAGCCTTAGAAATAACTTATTCCTCCATGAAAGAAAATAAGACTGAATATATTTTCTACTGTTGACTTTCTTTCAGGGCAAACTACCATTGTAGCATATTTGAGTTAACTGCACTTTGAATTCAGCATCAGTACATTTCTGAAGGTATTTTACTTTTTCTTCAATGCCTGAAAAATGCAGAATTAGCCAAAGACTCTCTAATACGTGTTTGAGTAGTAGTTCTCTGCTAAACATGTAATGTGATGTGTAGTACCTTGCCTGGCTTGTAATTCACCTTTCAGGTGGTATTTCTGGATATAAAGTAATATTCTGTAGAATTTCACAGATGCCTTGTACAGGGACTCTTTGAACATGCTTTACAAAGGGTTTGTGGTATGGTTCCATTTGAACTTTTTTCATGTAAATATTTGTGAAGTCGTTCACATTCACTTACTAATGCAAGCAGTTATTTTTCTGTTCGTGCATATATATATATATATATATATATATATATATATATATAATCAGTGCATCAGCAAATGGACATAACTCACATTCAGTTTTATTCTGCAATAAGATTACAGCTTCTATATCAATCTGACAGGCATATATTTGTGACAACTGGATTTTTCACATTCTTTAATGCTGGAGCAATTATTAGTTTCTTGAGCATTTCAAAATATTTTTGATTTCATAGCTATATTCTCATGCTACATAATTGTCTAACAGTTTTAAAAGCACAGTTATCTTAGAAAAATTTGTTTTAAATTTTGTAGGATACTGCATAATTTCTAGAAACCATTAAGAAGGCTGTTCATTTTCTGGCCTTGGCATGTGTACAGCTTCAATATTTTCGTAGATCAGTTTTCAGACATTATGGCATTACAATATAAAACTGTAGTCCACACTTAATACATTTATTTACATTCAATCTTAACTAACTTAAAATTATGCTTTTTTGTTTATTACATGTATAAATCTTTTGCTGTAATGTTATGTTTGACCTATATTAGAAGATCAACAGTCATATTAACAATACCATTTATACTTTCAATTGCATTAATAGCTTTTTGGAACAGTTCTAGTGCTGATAAAATGTCAAACAAAAGCCTAAGCAATGTTTACATTCCTAAAGAGGTACTAAATATTCAAACTCAACCTTTTCTTATTTAGCTTTACAATTCAGACGCTCTGGTTTTCATTTAGTACAGAAAAGAACTTATGCTTTCTGAAATTTCTGAGATCACTTCTTTAACAGCAGCACATTTTAATGCTCTTTCAATCATTTTATTAAGATCTTCCAGGTGAATATAACTGTGACTCTTGTTTTTATAACAGTAATCATAACAAAGTATTTTTATTAGTTTTAACTGCTTCTAGACAGCAAGTAAGCTTTGCATTCCCTTCATTTCCTTCTCAGCTTTAGTCATTAAAGCTATTGACGCTTTTCTAGCGGTATGAAACACTGGCTTTGCATCAGTACTTATGTGTGCGATATTCTATTGATAAGTTTGCAAATCCTTTTTAAAACAGCCAGCATAGTTTTCAGGATATCATTACTACAGCTCTACAATGTATCCGGAGTGCTTCTCTAGAAGTTCTCACGCACTGTTTAGATTTGGCTTTAATGGTATTTTTAGAAGAGATAAAGTTTGAAAAGCATTATTTCAAATATCTAGGTGCAACTTTTGATTTGGATGAGATAGTTCAGTTGCAGAGGAAAAATAAATGCAATGCAATCAAATGAAACAAAGTTGAAAAATAGCAAATGACAAAAACTTTGTTAAAGACTTATGTATTAAGTAAAGGTATAAATTTAGCAAAAATGTTGATATCTGAAAAGAGACTCTTACTAGGAATTTTCTTAATGGGAATTTGGTGAATCAGTTAAACTCCCATTAAGTGAAGGATTTTGCATCAAACAATGGGAGATTGCAAGCAATACATTTAGTTTTATCTTACGATTATACGTGTTTAAATACATTGCATAAGCCACTACTGGGATGCTATTTGCAATGTTGTTATGGCAGAATATTAGAAAGGCAGAAAGCAAATTTAAAACATTTGGATCAAGTGCACAGTTTAAAATCAAGTTATTTCCAAAGAATAATAGGTAATGGGATTTTACTGGTGTGCTAATCTTATGGAGGAATAAATTGTATTTAAAATTGCTAACAACAAAGTTATGTTGTAGGATGAAAGTCTAAGAGAGGCTGTTAGAAAAGGTTTGCATCATTGGATGCACAAAGTTTCTAAATTTCATTCCTTATGCATTGATCACGCCAAAACTGCTAGTGAAAGTAATGATAAATTATTAAAAAACTCAAAGATTATGAGCATGTGGAAAGCTGGAAATAACTTGAAATATACTTTTTTTAATTAGTCAAAAGTTTTGGGGAACTTGGAAATCTAATTTTAAGTTTCTCATCTATTATTATTTATGATTCACCTGACCTTGATTTCCTTTGTTATTGAATCATTGTGGAAAACTGTAATCAAATGCTGTTATGATTTGTTTGATGCTTATTTTATAGAAAACTGGACTGTTATAATTGTAAATGTCTTATAACTTTTTTTAGGGGAAGTTTAACAAGTGGTTTGAAATTATTTTGCTCATAAAAGCCAAGTGTAATTTTTACTTTAAGAATCATAATTAATGTTAGATTTCTTGATTTGCTCATTGAGTAGCAGCAATAAGCTAAGTCCACTACTTTAATTTTTCAATTCCACAGGTTCTTTTACACCACCACAACTACCAGCAGTTCAGGTAGGTGAGACCATAGTTTAATGTTATCTAAACCACACACCTCATGCTGTACCCCAGTGTCACTCCTGAATAATGGATACATGAAGCTGTTGTGGGACTAGAACATCCAGTCCTCTGATAAGTACACTACTGTTTATATGCCTGAGGAAGCTTTCAAGTGAAACTACAACATTGCATATTAAAGTATTTGACTCCGGTTTGGTGCTATGTTGTTTACAGTGGATTTTTCTCTTTTTTGGCTGTTTGTACTTGTTTTCATTGCAATTTACCAGCAGATTATTCCTCTCTCTATTACTTTTTGAGGTACTGACACTGCATACTTCCCATGCATTAAATGCTATTATTGAATGGGAAACGGATACTAAATGGTGGCCATATACTAACACTAGTGACACTCAGGAAATACTAAAAAACGCAAATCAGATTTAGTTATTTTAACCTAAGATCAGATTTCAATGAAGTTCCTCTAACAAATCCATAACAGTATACATTTACAGTTATCTAACATACATAAGAGTACATTTGATCATTATTTAACATGTATACAGAATAAGAACAATCAAAACTTTTTTGATGAAAAGACATTAAATGTGACTTGTGATTAGATGTGAAATGTTAAGTTGTCGTTAATTATGTAGAAAGTCTAAGACTGAGGAGCGGCATGGTCGAGACTGGATTTTTTTTTTTTTTTTAGTTAGTTTTCAACCCATTAGCTTGTCCAGCTCTGGTCTATAGCTCTATTAATTTAAAATGTGTGTACAATGTATATGCTAATCAACACCTAACACCTTTCTTGCACAAGTCTTTCATATGCTCTGTTAAGAATATGGTGCCTTAAATATTCTTCAACATGTCTGCATAACCAGCTAGAAGCCACTGAACCAGCAACGGTAGTTGTACAAGATTCAGGACTAGGTAGCTGAGGCATTAATGCAGGTGAAGCATATTGGACAGCATTTACATGAAATACAAGAGAAATTAATTTGTATTTACTGGAAATCATATACAACACCAAATGTACAGGCATAGAGATTACTGGATTTTGTAAACACAAACTCCCTGGACCACATTGCCAATACTCAACTATGGATGCAACAATACTGTATGTGGTCCTCATAAAAATGGAATAGTACTGCCTTCTCTGGTAAGGTCAGACCACAGAATGGGCTCCTTTGAAGTAAAAATAAAACATGGAACCCCAGCTAACCCTGGAATATTCAGGAACTACTCTAAGGCTAACTTCTTACTATTAAGTGATAACCTAGCAAAATTTCAACTCCATATAAATCATGAGAACACTGCTGCCTATGCAGAACTGTTCACAGAAACCCTATACAGGCATGTTAATAGCTGCAGAGATGCAGCTGTACCCACCAAGAAGTATTACAGAACCAACTCAAAAAACAAGCCACCCTGGTGGAATAACATCATCAATAGGTTGTATAACAGAAGGAAGAAAATCATGGCAAAATTAGGAAGTACAGCACCCAACAGGATAAAAGCACTCTCATCAAACTAAACAAACAACTCAGAGGACAAATAAAGTCTACCAAAGCCAAAATGAGGTAAATTTAGCCTCCCAGGCTGAGGAGAATCACAAAGCATTCATTACCTATGTCCGCAATCTCAAAGGCAATACACAGTTGTGTTCAAAGCTCATTGTAAATGGAGCCACCTATACAGATGCAGAAGATATAACAAACCTACTGGCCAACAAAATTCAGCTCCAACTTTACCCCCTCTCTCCCTATCAACCTTTCCTCAAGAAATACCATCAGATACAACTCCCCCTGCTATCACTAGGGAAGAAGTCCTTAATGCTCTCTCGAACGCCAACAACACTGTATCAATGGGCCCAGACAATATCCCGGGATGCCTTCTAAATAGCATGAAACACGATTTATCAGGCCCTCTGGAATTACTATTTAACTGTAGCCACCAAACAGACTTCATGCCTCATGAATGGAGAGCAGTAACAATCATCCCTCTGCACAAAGGTGGGCCATCTACAGAACTTGGAAAATACAGACCCACAAATATCACTAATCTCATATGCAAAGCCATAAAAAGAATTAGCATGGAAATGATCAATAACGACATAAGAAACCTGCAGACAATGGGCCTAACCCAATCTGGTTTCATCAAGGATGGGTCATGTCTACTTAACCTGGTGGACTTCTTTGAGAAGGTTGCAAAAGCAATGGATAAGGGCAAAATTGTGCATACTGCCTACCTTGACCTGGCCAAGTTATTCAACACAATCTCCCACTTGGGCATTGTTGACAAACTTAAGAGGTTAGTTACAAACCCTTATGCCATCCAGTGGATAGCCAACTGGCTCACAGACAGGACCCAGGAAGTTGGAATTGGGGAATCCACCTCTACAAACAGGCCAGTCTTAAGCAAAGCCCTTCAGGGAGCAGTCCTCAGTCCACTCCTTTGTGGCGTTTACTTTTCTGAAGTCAAAGCCAATGTCAATGGCCTCTGGCTGACTAAATTTACAGATGACTGCAAATTAGGAGCTGTCACGGAATTGCCCATTAACACAACAGTTCTCCAGGAAGGGCTGACACAGACAAAACTGGTGCCAGAGCCATGGAACAAAACTAAATGCAGAGAAATACGTAATAGGATCCTTCAGGAAGTCTTCCACTCCTGGAAACTATCAGACTGACAACACACCCCCTAAGAGTTGACCCAGTAGTCTGGGACTTGGGGAAACACACCAGTGGCGTAGCTATGGGGATGTCTTTCAGTTTGCCGCCCCTTCCCCCTCACAAAAATCATAGTCATATGGGGACCCCCATACCCCTCGCTACCATTCCAGTGTCCCTTTACTTGGCTATTTCTCCCCATTTACCGTAAACTCTGCAATGTCACACTGCTTTACACTTTACTTCTACAATGATTATTTGGATTTAATTTTAAAAACTTTTATTTTAAATTTTATAGTGCAAACACTGACAGACATCTGCTAAACAAAGCAATACAGTTTCACAATGAAAACAGACTTAGCATTAAAGCTTCTCTGCCCTTGAAACCCACATTCATTGAAACAGCATTGAGACCCACATTTAAAGAAAATGCATCTGGCCAGTGGTAGATGAGGTTTACCTTTGGGTTGTTTTCAAATCATAGGTCCTTTTCACAAATATTTAAGCCCATGCAAACATACATGTGTTCTTTGATTCACCTTCCTGATTGTATTAAATTATATTCCTTGTTTAATACAGCACACTAGTTAGAAAGTGTTTTAAATTTGTTTTGAACATTTTTCCAGTAAGCAATGAAACAAAATGTATGAATCAATAACGACAAAACTGCCCAATTCAGAACATTTCCATATAAAAGTCTACTCAAACTTCTGTCATTACAATTTACAAACATCAGTAAATATGACCAGTCTCTGCAGAAGTAAAAGTCATCTAAATAATTCCACATTAAAAATATATGTTATTAATTAAGAGGTTGCTGCTAGCAAGCAACTTTATATCATTTTTTTCATCTACAAATAAAGTCCCTGCTAACCTTGAAAAATAAATTGCCTAGGTTACATAAAAAATGATAAGCTAGTAATACTGCAATAGGAAGTGGGGGGCAAACTGATAACAGGCTCATAGTTACTAGGTGTCTCCTCCAAAGGAGGACATTCTCAAGACTGCAGCATCTACCCCCCTTTAAAGTGCAACACAGTACAGTATCAGCAATCCATCTACATACTGTGGGAGTAGAACCCACAGCCTTTTGCATCAAAAGCAAGTATACTTCCTGTTGTGCTACTAACAATGCAAACAGACTTGCTATAAGCAGTACTAAACTTCTCTTCCCCTGAATCTCTAAGCTCCTTGTAAAATCCACTTGACACCCAATTATATCGGTAAACTTTGCAGCAAAATAAATCTAAAAAAATAAGCCAAAATGTATTTTAGGGGGGGCGGACTCACAAAACCATGGACACATTTTTAACATTACTTGTATAACCTTAGAAAGTTGCTAGACTAAAATGTGTGTTAACATGCATTTCCTGAAAGATAAGACAACTGAAACTGAAGTATTAAGTGAATTAAGTTCTCACTGATTTGCCAGAAAAGCACAAATTTTAAGAGGAACAGACCAAAGGTATGAGCCAAACATTTCCAAACCTGGGCAGTTCCTTGAAAGGATAGAGTATTCGGGCTCTTGTTCCCTATACACAAGGTACAGGGTTTGAGCCTGAGTAACACCTAACTGGGGCATTTTACACATACACTTATACACACACACACACACACACCACACACACACACACACACACACACACACACCCCTTTGAATTAAACAAGATGAACACACATACACCTTTGAATTAAACAAGATGCGCACTCACACCTCTTGAATTAAACAAGATGCACACACACACCCCTTTGAATTAAACAAGATGTGCACACACATCCCTTTGAATTAAACAAGATACACACACTTTACTTGCTGCAGTTGGGTTGCACCTCTTGAACTCATTCAAACTTGCACTGTCTACATGATAATTCTCCTTAAAGCTGCATAAATACCTCACTATATATTGACAGCTGCATAAAAATATCTCCTTACCAGTTTGCAGTTGAACTCACTCCATACTCAGAGTTTCCTCAATAAACATCCATTCAGCTCCTGGCTTGTGCATGAAAGTAGCATTAAACTCCACACATGGCATGTCAAACGCATGTACACAGATGTGATTGGACCCAGACATGTTGTGAATGGATCAGAAAAGTGCTGTCCAGGGCGGACTGCCTCTCACGTCTCTATCAAGCTATGCCACTGACACACCCACACACACAGACAGTATCTAGCCTTTGACCATCACGTCTACAGTAGTGAAGAAATCATTCTATGTTGTACAACTTATAAACAAATGTATGCCATCTAGGTTCAAATAAGTCATTATTCCACTGTATTTAGCATTCATCAGACCTATCACTGAGTACAATGCCCCATTTGGTATGTACTTAACCAGACATATCCAACAACTGGAATGTCCACAGAGGTTCTAAACTAAAAGAATAAAGGGCAAGTAACATGTCCTATGCAGACCGCCTCAAGGCCATATCCCCATATTCTGTCTACTCCAGACTATTGAGAGGAGATCTATGCCTAGCATACAAGGCATTGTCAGACCCCATTCTGATGGACCTCCTGCATATCCACCAAACAAATAGCACCAGAATTACCTTGCCTGTGATATAAATAGGACCTGCTGGAGAAACAGGTATGTATACCAGAGACTGCCCCTTCTCTGGAACAGGCTCCCCATCCATGTGAACCAGAGTTCCTCCCTAATCCAATTCAAGTGCGACTTGGACAACTGGGCAAGAAAGAGGAAATTCATCCCTGGTTAGGCACCTGTCTCGTTAATGGTTCATTTCCCAGGCCCCTTATTGTAAATATTTCACCTCCCAAGCCCCTGCTTACACTTATCAAGGGTGCCAGAACTTGTCAGAGATTTGGGATGCATGGCTAGGCTTAAAAAGGCCCTTGTGGTCATTAGCCTAGTCCACACCTATGAACCTGTGCCATTTCATAAAGCAAAGAAAAAAATGACAAAATGTTTATCAGATGATCGAATGGATTGTCTTTTTTTTTTCTAGAATTCTCTAAGAACAGTTCAGCTGAATGTGAATGGAAAATATGTTTTTCTGAACAGGGATCTTACCACTGATAATGGTGATGGGAGAATGATAGATGAAAGTCTCACATAACATTTGCTTATGAGAAGTTATTCAAAAGCAGTAGTAGGAAAACTAGCAGAAAAATGCTCAAATAAGGGAGGAAATGTCAAGAGATACCAGACTTTGAATCCAGCAAATGGATTAGACAGAATATTGGTAGGAAGCTATCATAAAAGGCAACTGGAATATATAGAGTGCCAATCCTGAAAAACAGGCTATCATCCCAATTTTGTTAATAAATGAAACATGAATATGAAAAATATTTTTGAGAGAGATAACTTGGGAATGGTAGCAAAGGAAGGCAAAAATCAACATTTACAAGCGTCATACATGTAATATTTGCAGGTTTACTGATGAAGGTGTCAATATATACTGTGCTATCGCTATTAACATACATGTAAGCACCCAAAATATCTCCATTATCTTTCTTAGTATGTAGCTTATATTTCTGTTTGCACAGCTTGCAATTTATTTTATAACGGGAAAAGTAACAGGCTGTTAAAAAGCAGGATGTATGGAAATACATATGGCATTAAAAACAAGAATTCCTTTAGTGCTTTATATAGGAAGACCGTATTATATAAGACTTTTAAGACATTTTCTTTTCTTACAAATTATGTGACCAACGGCATAAAAAAGAGGAAGCAGAGATGATAAAACACACCATTTAGAATGCAGATGGCAAGATAGACTAGATATAATCAGGCAACAAGGAATTTTGGACTTGATCTTAGAATTAATTATAACTGTGATTTTAAGGAAAGAAGTTTTTTTTCGATAAATGCATATTTATTTGTTTTGAAATGAATGCTTGCGCATTTGACTATATCACGATTCTTAGAGAAGTTGACGTTTGTAGAATTTTTATTAAGTTTGATTAGGTCTCTGAACCAATGTTTTTTAATGCGATGATGAATGAACTAACTTGTTCACTTCTTTTTGCTTTAATTAAATAGTATCTGTTTTTTGCTGTATCCCTCTCCACTCATTCAGTTCTTTCACATCTGCATAGATTAGCAAGTGAACTGAAGAACTTTTTTTTTTTTTTTTCCAGGAGTTACAAGTGAAACTTTTGCCATTAAAGGAATTTGAGAATGGAAAAGCAGATTTTAATTGCATTTTGAATTGCTTCAGAAAAGAACAAATATTTTGGAAGCTGTAGCAACCAGTGAGGAAATTGTGACATGGAGACCTGGGACTGTGGAGCATAACTATTATGACATATGCTGTGTGTCTGAGGTTTGAAAATTTAAAGAAGAATTGCATTTAAATTTCCATTCCTGGCTATTCTGAATGTGTTTTGAAATTGCAGAATGTTGACACTTGATTATCCACACAAAGCTGTTGGAGATATAAAAGAACTACCCATGAGTGTAACTTTATCAAGGATGGAACAAACAGTTGAGGAAATTGCTGCTAAAACTAGAGAAGGTGGATATTTCGGGAAAAAAATACAAGATAAGTGGTAGAAGGGAATGCATTCTAATGATAAGAAATGCAAATATATGTTTGCTTAGCCAGTATCAAGATGGCTGAATAGATTGAAAAACCCTAAGTGACAGCATGAACTGGGGGATGTTCTAAGCATTCCACATTAAAAAACAATGCAAAGATAGATCCATTTAACAAGTACCGGTGAGGGCTAAAATTGACAAATATCTATTAAACATTTATCTTAATATTCCTTAAATGTAGGCTATTATTTTAAATAATACTAGTAAAATTAACAGACATTGGCGCTATTTTTATTCAAATGGAACCTTTTTTTAATTTCTGTTGAATGATCAAATTTAAATGGGATGGCCGAAAGTTGGACAGTGATGAAATGAAATAAGTTACTGGCTTGAGAATGGTCTGAAATAGTTTAAGGTGAATGGCCATGCCATTAAATTGTGTTCTAATTAATGTGTCCCTCTGTGAAGGAAAAAGTAGCTTCTTTAGATTTTATGATAGCAAAATGGACAGGTAGTGGGGCAACCCAGTTAGAGTGTGCATTTATCAGTTACCGTCATTGACCACATGACTCATTGAACAGATCTTCTTAGTTCTGCTGGTCTGATAAGGTAGTATGGCCAGTTTTGGTATCCTTACTGAACTGTGTACGTATTTTGAAACATTTATACCAGTTGTTCATACAGCGCTTTACTGGCCGGATAAGATGTTTATAACAATAACAAATTAATAATGATGGCTTGAAGAAAATATTTATTCTCCTTGTCTTCTGTTGCTAATATTGAGGACTGGTATATGTAAATATGTGGTCAAGGCAGAGGCACGATACAGACTTGTCACATGTCAGAATGTATGAAACAAACGAATAGTGACGGGATGTACAAAATCAATATCAAGCTTCAATTAAATACTGCCAGCAGGGAGAGTCAAAGTGATAATGACAAAGAAAATGTATTTATGAACTGCTTGAAGTGTTGTCTAGGAGGCTAATGGTAGACCAAAAACTAGGTTACAGAGTGAGGGCTGTCTTGGTGGGATTAAGATACTATACAGCACATAGTCTTACAGCAATGTTACAGGCATAGTTATTTTGCTACCAGAGAGTTTAAGATACAGTGAGGTTTAGATAGCACTGTGTACATCTATTATGCATATATGGATACATGTTAGTTGATCTAATCACACTTCACTGAAAAGAAAAAAAAAATGACTGAAAATGTTTTTTCATCTGAAACATCAATCACTGAATCAAATTTCATAGAAAACTGTGTGAGGCTATAGAAAATTACTGGTGCTGAGTTTTTGGGCAATAGTGAATTATAATGCAAATGAGCATTCATCACTGTTTTTACCTTGCTAGTGTTCACTGCTATGTTGTACCTCCTCCTCTAGAACACTGTGTCTGCACCAGCAGTGTGTGAGGAGCTCTGTCTTTTCTGGTGGTTATGCAACTGTGGAGTCAGTGTATTTAAACAAAGAGGGGTATGGAGGAAGAGACTCCCCATGGGTGTTGCTGGGTGGACTGCCCCTCTACGAGGTTTATTTAGTGTACAAAAAATGTTTTGGTGGCATATTCAGTGTATATGAAATTTTCTGTGAAATGTGTTTCATTGATTTGTGTTTTTGATTAAATGTGTTTTCAATTGTGTAATTTATTTTCTTTTCAATGAAATGTGACTGATATACGATATTTTAATTGATCTAAACAGCATAAATTAGGGAAGGGCAAAAGAAAAAAGCAAAGATTACATGCAGGGAATGTAAAGTGGGCATAATACAGGGTCTATATCAGAACATCGAAGTTTTAAAACTTCAAATGTTCTAATATCGACCGCTATTCAGTGACCGTTAAAACTAGCGAAGCTGCAGAACACCGAATGTTTTCCTAGGGAAAGAATTTGGCTGGCCATTTCTGTGGCTTCGCTATTTTCAGCGCTGTGGTGGAAAGTTACGGGTCGGGTTCAGGTAAGTGTGCGATTGTGTGGACGTTAGGGTTAGGGGCAGGTTAAGTGAGTTAGGGTTAGGGGACGTGTCAGGTGAGTGTGCAATAGTGACAGACTTTAGGGTTAGGGGTGGGTTAAGTGAGTTAGGATTAGGGCTCAGGTTAGGTGAGTGTGTGATAAGTGACGGACCTTAGGATTAGGGTTTGGGTTAAGGTAAGTGGATAGATAGTAGTGTATGTACAGTTTAGTGTAGGGTTAGATGTAGGATTTTAAGTGTTTGTGTGTGGATTGCTGTTTTTTGGTGTGCTTGTGTTGTGTGTATGTGTTTTGGAATAGCAAATTTTTTTCATGGGAAAAAAATTTGCTGCCCTGAATATTCGATATATTGTGGTTTCGATATTTTAGGTTTGATGAAATAACTTTTGCTATTTTCATCTTTCAATAGCGTGATATAAATGCTAATACATACGAGTGCAAGGTATTCAGAATGTATGTGAGCAAGGGAGTATAAGAAATGTATATGTATCCAGATTATACCCCAGAACAATGATCATGTAAAATTAAAACTGTACAACTACTTTGAGGTTTGGGTCTTATATTGGATATTAGATATGATAAATCTATATTTTTATTAAGCCAAATGTAATTTTTTTTCTGTGGTTTTATTTGATGCATTTTATTAGTTCAGTTGTTTAGCAAGGCTTAGTATAGGATTTGATAGCTTCACAGTTTATTTTATTTAGTCTGTTTTTGTTTAGACAGAATCGTGTCTGATTTGCTGTTAATACAATTTTCTTATTGGCTAGCTTGTGACCGGCATTTTTTTTTCCAGATAAGAATGAAGTTTATCTGGGTAGATTTAGGTGAGTGGGCCTGTTTATGGAGACTGTAGTATGGATGTTGTCTTGCTGCATGTAAACTTAGGGTAGTTTTCTCAGTTATTTTGTTAGCTCATTAAGGCTAGCCATGGCGTCCGTGAATGACCATGGCAAATCCAAGATTCAGAGACACAATTATGCTAATGAGTGATGCCACAAATGAGCATAAGCAAATGAAATGATTAAATGAAAATGAGAAATGATTTAAAACAGCTTATGGTAATGAAGCCATCTCCCGCTTACTTGTGATTCATAGTCAGTCTTTCATGGTTTTGTGCAACATCCACATATTTATTATAAAAGCTGGAATTGCACCTTTTCTATCTTCTTTGCAACTCACAGTGATGCTGTCATTTTCTGCTAGACTTACTGTTTCTTGGTGTGAGCATTTGATGGCCTAAAACTGCTAATGACTACGGTCCTCACTAGCCAAGAACACTTCTAATTCTGATGAGATGGAGTACCTAAGTACACATGTACTGAATTCCTGAAATGGTATAAGTTATACTTCATTAATTAACACGAGTTCATACCTTGCAATTGAATGAAAATGTATCATATTGGTGTTTATATTATGCAATGTTTCCACAATGTGAAGTTTGCTGTCTGTTGAGGTACTGCACATCAGATCATTTCATTTTTTCATACACAGTTTGTGGCATAAGAGACACAAAACATAATTTGTGCTGTGATGAGGGTGAAGTGGAAGCAGTGTTTGTTTACAGGGCAGAATATTCATTTTAACTTAAGTTTCTTTTAGCATTTAACTGAATAATTGTGCATTACTGCTTTCAAGTTGTAGGTAATTGCCAGCCTCAACAATGGTAGTGCATAGAGCATTAATGGTGTTAATAACTGCAATCTTATGTTATGACATACAACATTCTTTCCACAGACCCATGAGGTTTACAGCAGTACAATTACAGGAATGAGATGCATACAAATGAAAACTGTCTTAAGTTTCCTCCTACCAACATTTTTTTTTACTTTGTTTAAAAATGTATTCCCCTTTAAGTTAACATTGTCAAATGCATATGAAGGTCAAATTGTAAGTGACAGAAATGTCATACTTGAATCACAGTGGGTCAAGATGAAATGTGTCACACACATCTCCTAAAGATAGGCTAGGTGATGGTGCAAGTTATTTTGAAGAGTGACTGACATGAGAACTAGATGGTAAGTTGGTCTGATGTTGAAACCTTCTTGATGCAGGTTATCCTACAGACATTGATCTGGCAGTGCTATGGGACCATGACAGGAACCTCAAATGAGAGGTTCTGTTAGTTGTGGATAGAAACTGTGGCCCACATGAAGTCTATTATACTTGTTCCCCTGACTACCTGACTACAGTACATTTCTTGAAAAGCACTTGTAATTTCATGGGATCTTCCCCCCATATGGTACCCCAACTATTTCCTTTTCTGATTTCCTACTTGAGTGTGACAAATCATAACTGGTGTATAAATGGAGGTGGCCATGGGAACTTGGTGTGCCACCAGACTATGCATTAATATGATTGTGGCATTATCCCTACCAAGTGCCAATTCCATGTAGTGCTGCAAATCCTCACGTATGCCTTGAAAGACTGACCATTTCTAACTGATTTTCTTTGGCAGTGCTCTGAGCTCTAAAAATGTCACAGAATATATGCCATTGGGAAGCCAATGCTTTACATGTTTCCTGGGGTAAATGTAACAAATTCCTGTATCTGGCTTCCCTTTGTAATGGTGTTACTGTGGACATCTACCTCTGAATTTCTGCCATCAGCCTGAAAGTGTTCATTTGGGTTTGGCATTACTGCTATAGAGGAGTGTGGGTTTTCTCCCTGTACAAGCTGGGCTATAATTTCAGCTTGTGTTTCACTTAATGATGCACTATTTCCTGCAGACCTACTAACATATTGTAAGGTTTGAGATCCTGCTATTAACTTGGGGACCGTCTCTTTTGTTCCTCATAGGTTTATAAATAATTATATCATCATCTTCAACAGCTATTCTACTGATAATAGCCTCCAAATTTATTGGACTACTGGAAACGTTTTTGCTTCCACTACTGATGCTGTAAAAATTATTTGGAAATATTAGCAATAAAGAAGTATCATACAAAACTGTATGCTGCTACTTTATTGGTAATGAAGTAGCAGGATACATTACTGCATGCTGAGTAAGGACGTGTGGGGCACTTACCGCACACATTGTGTTTATTGCTATTCTGTGCAGATGAGGAAGGTTAACCTGTTAATAGTAATTATGGTGTGTTTTATAAAATGATTTGATTCTCTGTATAAATGTATGTCACTGTTTTTAAATCAACCTTCCGGAGCAGATGTCGATAATAGCCAGTGTCCACACCACCTCTGATTATTCCATTGCCACTGTCTTCCATGTCACAGTCATCACTATGAATGTAGAAGAGGTATTCCTTATCTGATATTAGAGAGATAAGTGTTGGATACCCCCCACTACCAAATACTGGTAGGGGCAATTGCAATCTGCTTCACCATGCCTCTAGCACTTCCTACCATATTATTTCCCCTCTTTCATCCACCGACTGCATTATTACAACTTGATTCCAGGGCTTTTGTCCTCTGAGCTTGTTTGGGCCCCCATTAGCAAACAAACATTTGCCATATGTCCAAAGGGCTGCCATGAGAATACCTTGTTCCTCATGGTTGAGGTTGTCCACTCTCTGCTTTAATCCATTGGTCTGCATCAATACCCCTATATAAAAAATGCCACAGTCAACACATGCCTGCCATCCTCAGAAAAAAAATACAGCTGTGTAAAATTTTACTATAACAGTAGAATTCCTTCCCATCACTGTTGCAGTACTTTTTACTAAAGGGATCCCCTGCTAAGGGCAGCACAATATCCAGCCAGTATACCAACCCACTAGGATTTTCAAGGATGCTGTACATCACACGTATGCTCCCCACTCACAGCATAGGGCATAAAGGTGACATACATACCTCAGAACTGAAAAGCCACAGTAGAAACACTTCCAGAAGAAAAGGAGGAACATGTGCATCCAGAAAGAAAAAGAAAAAGGAGTAGAGAAGAAGGGGGAGGAGGCAGGAAGTGAATATTTCAATGGTGAAGGGAAAGACATCTACTGTTATGGTAAGATTTTACACAACTGTACTATGTCCTTCCATATCACTGTTGCAGTATTGTTTACTAAAGGGAGAGTACAAAAGCTCAAGAGGAAACACGGGAGAAGGAAGGCCCAAAAGAAACCCATGCAGGATAGCCCTGGCAAATCCAGCTCTAGCCCTGGAAACCACATCCAGCTTGTAATGTTTAGTCAAGGTATGTACAGAAGTCCAAGTAGCAGCTTCAAGAATGAAAGTGGTTTCCAGTCTTTGAATAAAGCACCAGGGCAAGCCGTAGCCATGGTAGAATGAGCCTTTACAGAAGCAAAAGGCTTTTCCCATGAAAACACATAAAAAAGAAATGGTCTTAGAGATCCATGAAGAAATGGTTTGTTTAGAAACAGACAATCCTAGAGATCAAGGATGAAAAGAAACAAAATTCTGCTCAAACTTGTGAATAGCTTCAGTCTTATCCAAATAATACCTGAGCTGTCTATGCAAATCCATGGTGTGAAGAACCTTCTCACTGGAAACTGCAGAAAACAGAAAAAGTGGACAAATTAACTGACCAACTAAGGGACAATTCATTAACTACCTTTGGCATAAAAGAAGGATTAGTATGCAGAGACATCCGGTACCTATGAAAAACTAAGAAATGGAGGGACACCCATAAGGGCCTAAAGCTCAGACACCCTCCTAGCTGCAAGAAAGGGCCAAAACAACAGTCTTCCATATATAATGTTACAGGGAACTGAAGCTGCAGGCTCAAAAGGCACAGAGTCAATTTTCCAAGAACAAAATTAAGGTCCTAAGAAGGAGGAGTAGGGCTTCATGGGGGCCTAATATAAAGGACACCTTTAAGAAATTGTTTGACCTCAAACCAAGATGCCAAAAGAGGAGTCAAAGGCAGACGAGCAGAAATAGCTGAAAGGTGAGCTTTAAATGAAGAATATGCAAACCCAGCTCAGTTTGGAGCAATTCACACAAATGAGAGAGAATCACAAGAACCTCCACAGAAAGTGGATCCTGGCCATGTACAAGTCACCAGACAGAAAATCTCTTCCATTTGGACAAGTATGACTTCCTTGTACAGTTGGTTTTGTGGTTTCCTGAGATCACGAAGCATGTCCTCAGAAACAAAAAAGGTGCCTAAATGAAATCAAAACCCTATCACCCACAGTGTCAGATGAAGAGTGGACAAATAAGGATGGATGAGAGTCCCCTTGTCTTGTGTGAGTGGGTGCGGTGTAACTTGTGGTGACTTGCCCTTGGCTAGATGCATAAGAGTAAACCAATGCTGTCTGGGCCAAGATGGTGTCACCAACCAGATTTTGGTGGAGTCCTGTTCTATCTTGAGCAGGACCCTCAGTATGAGAGGAAGGGGAGTGAAGGAGTAGAGAAACACCCCCTTACAAGGAGAGGGCATTCACCCTCCATGCCAGAGGAGTTGGGAGTCTTGTGCAAAAGAGAGGAAGTTGTCTATTCAGAGGGGAGGCAGAAAGTTCTAAGTGAGGAGTACTCCATCAGTGGACATTGTCCAGAAATGCATCTTTGGGAAGAATCCTCTAGCATGCCTATGTTGGGAATCTACTGAGAGAGTCCTCCACAAAGTTTTGTTCTGGATTATAAATCACCTGAAGTGTCACCCGATATTGGACAGCCAAATCCCAAACCTAAAGAGCTAGTCGGCACATGAGGCAAGACCATGTTCCCCCTTGCTTGTTGATCCACCACATCACTGCTGTACTGTCTGTAAAAATGTTGAGGCGCCCTAGACGAAATTGAGTATGGAAGGCCTGAAGAGCAAGGAGAGCTGTCATCTCCTTGGTGTTTATATGAGCTGCCCTCTGATGAATGGGCCAAAGAACCCGAACCTATAGAGGGCCAAAAGAAGCACACTACCCCATGTCTGAGGCATCTGAAAAAAGTTCCTGGCAGGGAACTGGAGACAAAAAAGAAAGCCCTTGGTTGTTCAGCAGCTGATGAATTCACCAGTAAAGCCCTAGTTTTAGGAATGGAAGAGGAGAAAATAGAAAGTTTAAAGGATGAAAATGTTGAAGCCACACTGACTTTAGGAAGCACTGTAACTTCTTCATATGAAGCTTGGCTAGAGGAAGCATAGATATGGTGGAAACCATGTAAACCAGAGCCCTTAGAAACTTCCAGGCTGTAACTGATACTGAAGGAAGAAGGGACTGAAAAAAGGCAGTTAGAGCCAGAGCTTTGGGTGGTGTCCAGGAAGCCAGCATAGGAATGGCCAGAGCCTGCAAGCTTTGGATGGTGCCCGGGAAGCCAGCATAGGAATGGTCGGAAGCCTGCAATTAAGGAAAACATAATCCTAAGGAGGAGACCAGAAGGATTTCTGGAAATTTATTGGAAAAGCTAGGCTTTACAAGAGGTAAATAGCATAGTGAAGGTGCTGAATCAAGGCTTCTGGGGAGGAAGCCTGAATGAGCAGGTTGTCTAAGTAAGGAAGGATTTGTATCCCTCTCATCCTGCAAAAGGCAATCACAGCAATGAGGCATTTGGTGAAGACCCTTGGGGTGTAGAAAGGCCAAAGGGCAAAGGAAAACTGAAAGAATCAAAGAAAAGCAAATATTTCCTGAAACAGAGATGAATAAGGATGTGAAGACAGGCATCGCTGAGATCCAGAGAGACCAGGAAAACCTGAGGAAGAGGAGGAAACAAGGTCTGAAGGGACCACATTCAAAAAGAAAGGATCTTCATTAAAGTGTTTAGTTGGGAAAGGTGCAGAATGAACCCTCCAGGTGCTCCTTTACTGGGAACCAAAAACATTATGGAATAAAACCCGTTCCCTCTTTGAGAAGTAGAAACTACTTGGATGGTGCCCCGAGAAAAAGGTCCTGAAGTACATCCAGAAAAAAAGGAAGCTGTTCTTGAGGAGGTTGAAGAATGCCTAGAGAAGGAGGAAGGGATTCCTACACCAGGAATTATCACAGATGGATGATGGACAGAACCCAAGAATCCCGAGTGATATTTAACCAATTGGGAAGAGACAGAGAAAGACAGAGACAAAGGAACCTGATCTAGGGCAGAGGGAATAAGACAGACAGAACCTGGTTTGTCTGGAAAGGAGGCTTCTGAGGATAGGAGTCTTAGTAGGTTTAGCAGCAGGAGCCAATTTAGAACCCTTTTTATCTTTGGAAGGAGGGTGAGACTGTCTATATACAAAGGCAGGCCTAGGATGATAATTCCTCTGAAATTTGGGAACAGGGGAAACAAAAATGTTTTAATTCTTGCAAGGCATTGTCCTTCTCTTGCAGGGCCATAGAAAGCTCAGCAGCTGCAGAACAAAGACTTTTATTGTCAAGAGGAGCATCCATCAATTTAGCCTTAATATCATCAGGTAAAGGTCGAAGGCAAAGCAAAGAATAACGGCTTAATGCAGAATCAAGGGGAGCAGCTCTGGAAGAAGCATCAGCTACATCATAACTATTTTTAATAAAATGGCGATCCACTTGAACAAATGAGCCCAACAAACAGAAGGCCATAAACCTTTACCTCAGAATCATGAGGGTCAGAAATAACCTGACAGGCTTGGGAAAAAAGAGCTAAGGCAAACCTTGTCATACGAGTTTGATAATTAATAGCCGAAAAGGACAGGATAGCAGCAGCTCCATGGCCCTACTTGTCAGAAGGAAGCAATTTAGTAGAAGGCAATAGTTCAGAAGGTTTGTCAAAAGAAAACGTCACAACAGAAGGATCAGCAGATGGACATTTGTAATGAAACTTATAGTTATGAGACACCTTATAAAACCTGTCAGATTTTTTTAGGGGGCTACAGGCTAGGAATCAGGAGCCTAAGAAGCTGCCAAAAAAGTAATCAACAGGGCAGCTAGGTCCGGAAGAACAGCAGAGGGCTTAAAGGACTCCATCTGGAGGAGTTCATAATACCTCTTCTGGACATCAGACACCTGAGTACAGTCCCATTTAAAGAATTCCATCATACAAAAGATAGATCCCCAAAATAAAGCTCCTCAAAGGGAGAATCTGGACTAATGGAGTGTTCCTCGTTAGAACCATAGTCCAATTGAGAAGGAATCAGAGGAGTAAGCCAAGGACTCTTCCCCAAAGTCCAATTTCTCATCAGAAGAGTCCTGCTCTCTAGATCTCTTAAGAGGAGTAGATGACTGGAGAGGGCAGGAAAAGTAACTCCCTGTGGAGGCTTCAAGGCCATGAGTGCATTAAACAACCACTGTATAACATCTTGCCATTCATGCTGGGGATCACTGGAAGCTGGGAAATAGATTTAGTTTTCTGCTCCTTAAACAAAGGAATGTCAGCCCTAAAGACCTTAGGAGGTTCAGACCCTTGTCGACATTCAACCAGTGTATTAGGATTCTCCTCCCAAACAAGAATCTGTGGAACACCCCTCAGTCCCTCAGATATGATTAGCCTAGGTTACCCCGCAAAATCCCTAACGGACATCTGCAGACCTTCTGAGGCCATGTGAGAAGCAAGATCCATGCTAGCCACTGAAGCAGTTGCAGCAGAGGAATCCCATTAAACAACTGGATGATTTTCCAGGTTTTCACTAGCCTCAAGAGAAACATCTGGGGGAGGTGGTACAGCAGATAAATCTGACCTGACTTTTTTTCTTCATTTTCTTGGCAGAATGCTGACCCTCAGGACAGGAAGATTCCACCATCACACCTTGTACCAACAACTTAAGATGTTGGTTCTCTAGGTAGATAGCCGAAGAGGAGACACAACTACGAGGGGTCTTAGGAACAGATGCTTAATAAATCAAGTATGAAATATGGTCATGAGAAGCACCCAAGCAAAAAGACACTGCTCGTGATTGTTCTTATGGGGAATACGTCTCCCACAATGACATTTTCCATTTCTGGATGACATATAAACTCACAACCAAAGAATAAACAAGATAACAAAAAACAGTTTGTTAACCAGCACAAATCAAGGAGTGTTTAATATTGATGAGCGAAGATGGCATTCAAACCAGCAGCAAAGAAGTTCTGAGGTATGCACGTACATCACCTTTATGCCTTACGCAGTGACCAGGGAGCATATATGTGACGTATTATGCCCTTGAAAATTCTAAGGCTTTGGTATACTGGCTGGAGATTGGGCTGCCCTTGGCAGAGGATCCCTTTAGTAAATACTGCAACAGTGATATGGTAGGACAGTTAGGTGACAAACCCATTATTATATAAACATGCAGAATCTTAGCCCAGCCAAGTACTGTTGCGCTGAAGTAATGTGTGCAGTATCATGAATACATTTCACAATAAAGCAGTCTGTTAACAGATCCATCCTTCCCCTAGCTCTTACCACTTTCTTGTAATCATATTGTCATTTTTCATTCATCTGTGATACTCAGAAATCTCCAAGTAAAGACACATGCATGTTGAGCCAACAAAGCATCTTTGCAACTTCAGTACTTCACCATTAAATCACTGCATTTCTACCATGTATGCAAAAATAACTTCATGGCAACATAAATGATTTTCTCTTTGATCAGTAATCATTTCTACTGCTATACAGTATTCACTAAATCCATTATACAGCCATTATACAGCCCATCAGAAGCAAAAACAAAATATTTCTTGAAGTGAACTCAAACATATTATTTTGAACTGTTTCATATTAATTTGCAATATTTCTATTTTTTCTTACTTTAAAAAGTCTGCAGTTTTTTCAAGTCATTTGCCAACTAGGTTGAGCAATCATAAGTTAATATGGTGGAGTCAAATTTATTCACATATATTTTGGGTCATTTATGCATTTTATATGCAAATTAGGCCCTTTTCATTTATCTCTATGAATTGTTTTTATATTCAAATGTGTACAGAAACTTATTCATATAAATTAGGTCTCAGCTACTCAGGAATACAGCCTTAGGTTCATGTGAACCCACCAGGGGAAAGCGGGAGAGTCTTCAGTACTCCCCAGAATGCCGCTGCTACATGCCTCAGGTATGATCAAAATGATGTCATATGCATCTGGGTTTGCACAACCATGAAGTGCAATCCCTGCTCATAGTTACATACCAGGCTAATGACAACCAGGACATTTATAAACCTAGCCATGCAATCCAACACAATTGTGTCCCTTTGTATCATGGGCTTTTATTAGGAGGGAGTATGTTAGTTACTAATATTGTACAGGTTGAGGGGGTTATGGTAGTTTGGGCATTAGCATCTGCCTCTGTCTATCAGACACTAGGGGGTCAGACTCGCAATGAATTTCCAGTTTTCCTTCCATTGGTCAAGGTTATGCTTAAACAGGGTTAGGGATGGACTCTTCTTGACATGGATGAGGATCTTCAGAGACTTACCTGTCTCATCAAATGTCTTGTATCACAAGCAAAATTTGAATTCTTGAATCTAGTGGTTCTGATGTCGTTCATTTTGTGGGTTACAAAAGATCCATTAGACATGGATCAGAGGTTGTCTTGTTTGCCAGTCATAAATAACCTCTCAGTAATCTGTTGGAGACATAGTACAGAGACAGGGCTTTTAGATGACCCATATAGGATGATGACTTCTTCTTTCGGCTGCTCCAGTCAGGGGTCGCCACAGCAGATCAACTGTTTCCATTACTTCCTGTCCTCTGCATCTTGCTCTGTCACACCAACCACCTGCATGTCCTCTCTCACCACATCCATAAACCTTATCTTAGGCCTTCCTCTTTTCCTGTTACCTGGCAGCTTCATCCTTAGCATCTTTTTCCCAATATACTCTGCATCCCTCCTAAGCACATGTCCAAACCAATGTAATCTTGCCTCTCTGGCTTTGTCTCCAAACCTTCCAACCTGGGCTGACCCTCTAATATACTTATTCCTAATCCTGTCCATCCTCGTCACACCCAGTGCAAATCTTAACATCTTCAACTCTGCCACGTCAAGGCTCAGACTCCTGCCTTTTTGTCAATGCCACTGTCTCTAACCCATATAACATAGCTGGTCTCACTACACTCTTGTAGACCTTTCCTTTCACTCTTACTGGTACTTGTCTGTCACAAATCACTCCTGACACTCTTCTCCACCCTCTCCATCCTGCCTGCACTCTCTTCTTCACCTCTCTTCCACACTCACCATTACTCTGAACTGTTGATCCCAAGTATTTAAACTCATCCACCTTCACCACCTCTACTCCCTGCATCCTCACCATTCCTCTATCCTCCCTCTCATTCACACACACATTCTGTCTTAGTCCTGCTGACCTTCATTCCTCTTCTCTCTAGAGCATATCTCCACCTCTCCAGTGTCTCCTCCACCTGTTCCCTACTCTCACTACAGATCACAATGTCATCTGCAAACATCATAGTCCACGGGGACTCCTGCCTGATCTAGTCTGTCAACCTGTCCATCACCATTACAAATAAGAAAGGGCTCAGAGTTGAACCTTGATGTAATCCCACCTCAACCTTAAATGCATCCATCACTCCCACCACAGACTTCACCGCTGTCACACTACCCTCGTACATATCCTGTACTACTCTTACATACTTCTCTGCCACTCCCGACTTCCTCATACAATACAACAACTGCTCTCTAGGCACCCTGTCATATGCTTTCTCTAAATCCACAAAGACACAGTGCATCTCCTTCTGACATTGTCTATACTTCTCCATCAACACTCTCAAAGCAAACATTGCATCTGTAGTGCTCTTTCCTGGCATATAACCATACTGCTGATCACTAATTATCACCTCCCTTCTTAACCTAGCTTCCACTACTCTTTCCCATAACTTCATGCTGTGACTGATCAATTTAATCCCTCTGTAGTTACTACAGCTATGCACATCACCCTTATTCTTAAAAATCAGTACCAAAACACTTTTTCTCCATTCCTCAGGCATCCTCTCACTTTCCAAGATTTCATTAAACAATCTAGTTAAAAACTCCACTGCCATTTCACCTAAACACCTCCATGCTTCCACAGGTATGTCATCTGGACCAACAGCCTTTCCATTCTTCATCCTCTTCATAGCTATCCTTACTTCCTCCTTGCTAATCCATTGCACTTCATGATTCACTATCCACACATCATCCAACCTTCTCTCCCTCTCATTCTCTTCATTCATCAGCCCCTCAAAGTACTCTTTCCATATGCTCAACACAATCTCCTCCTTAGTCTTCACCACCTCTCTCTTTGCTATGCACCTCATCTCCTTATACTCCTGTCTACTTTCTTCATCTCTTTGACAATCCCACTTCTTCTTTGCCAACTTCTTTCTCTGTATACTCTCCTGTACTTCTTCATTCCATCACCAGGTCTCCTTGTCCTCCTTCCTCTTTCCAGCTGTCACACCAAGCACCTTTCTAGCCATCTCTTTTACTAGCTCTGCTGTAGTTACCCAACTATTTGGTAACTTTTCACTGCCACCCAGTGCCTGTCTTAACTCTTCCTTGAACATCACCTCACAATTACCATTTTTCAATTAACACCATTTGATCCTTGGTGCTGACCTCACACTCATCCGCCTCTTCTTGATCACCAATGTCATCCTACAAACAACCATCCTATGCTGCCTAACTATACTTTCCCCTGCCACCACTTTACAGACTCCAATCTCCTTCAGACTGGCCCTTCTACATAAGATATAATCCACCTGTGTGCATTTTCCCCCACTCTTGTATGTCACCCTATAGGTGTTTATATTCCGGATTCTCCTGGTAAGGAACCTTTGTGGGCATTCCAACTATTCCATATGACTGGTTTGCTACATGCCAAAGGGTGGGAGCATTTTACTTGATGGGCCTGATGAGGGCTAAATAAAGTGACGCTATGACTTCCTTGGACCTGAATGCCATGCCCTTTCTTATAAGTTGGGCAACATAGAATGATTTTCTTACTACCTTGGACACTTATTGGTCAAAGACTAGATTACAGTCTACATATGTTCCCGGATCCCTGACTACTGGGTCAACTCTTAGGAGTGACTTATCGATGGAGTAATTTTCTTGAGTGGGAGTTTTTCCCAAAAGGCACTATATTGCATATGTTGTCTGAGTTTTATTCTATGACTTTGGCACAAGTCATTTGTTTGTGTTAGACCCTCTTTTAAGATGTTTGTGTTATTGGAGAATCCACGATGGCTTCCATTTATCAGTCAACTGTGAACTTGTCAGTCAAAGGCACTTGACATTAACCTTTACCTATGAGAAGTCAAGGGCAAATAAGAGTGGTCTCAGCATAAGCCCTGGGGTGTCCCACTGGTGATCAGTATCTTAGTGGAGGTGATATCACCAATCCTGACTTCGTGGGGCCCATTTCTGATCAAGCTGGCAATCCAATGAGCTATTTGGGGGGGGGGGGGTTATTCCCAGTTTGGTGAGTTTGTCAGCTATACCCAGCTGAGGTACTAGATCAAACTCCTTAGCCAGGTCCAGGTAGGTGGTATGTACTGTTTTCCTCTCAGCCATTACATTGTTGAATTTCTCAAAGAAGTCCACCACATTTAGTAGGCATGATGTTCCCTTGACAAAGCCAAACTGTGTTAGGTCCAGTTTCCAGAGCTTGCCTATGTCTTTGTTGATCATTTCCATGAAAATTCATTCCATGGCTTTGTATATTAGACTAGTCAAATATGTCTGAAGTGGGATAACTGTTGCAGTCCTCCTTTCTCATGTGCAAAGCATGTTTTCAGGGCACAGCTGCAAAGTGACTCAAGTGGTCCTGATAGGTCATGTTACCAGATATTTAGGAAGCATCCTGGGATATTGCTGAGGCCCCACTGAGACTGTGTTTTTGGCTTTGGTGACTGTTGCCAGGACCTGCTCCCTCTTAATAGTTTGGGGTGGTGGGTTATGCTAGTAGGTTTTCCTGGAAGTAGGCAGGGAGGGAATGAGGGTTGAAGACTGAGATGAATTTGTCAGCCAGCAAAATTGCTATGTCACTGTGCTCAGTAAAAGTGGCACCATTGTCCACCAGTTTGGCACAGGTGTGTGCTGCTTTTGAGGTTTCAGACATTGTGGTTGTCTGTAGCCTGTCAGGTTATCTAGAAATTGTAATTGGTCTTGTTGGACTTCATTAGTCTTAATTTTCTGTTTAGTTTAATTAAAGACCTCCTTTCACTACTGGAGTTGCTCTTCCTGATTTTAGCCATGACTTTTTTCCTTTCGTTATATACCCTATTAAGGTAAGGATTCCACCAATATGGTTTGTTCTTAGACTTTGTTTTGGGCTTACTTCTAGTATGTACAGCAGCCTCTAAACAGCCATTGATATCTGTGCTTTGTTTCTGTGAACAAATCCTCATAGGTTGTTGTGAATTCTGGATTAGGAAGGGCACTGAATTTTGATAAACCATCACTTAAAAATGGTCTTGTTTGATTTGGAATAGTTTCTGCTGTTTACTGGGTTTGTTGGGGTTACTAAGTTGAATTTATTTTGAAGTATACAAGTTTGTGGTTCAACCTCACCAGTGAGGACATGACAAAGGAGGTGGTAGTGCAGAACTCTACCATGCATCTGAGGTCCGGTATGTTTGAACCTCTTGTGGGTATGTGAACTAACTGGTCAAGGATATTTGTGTTAATAAAGTCTAGGAATCATTGTGCCTGTGAGTATGAGGCAGTGTATGTTTCCTAGTCTACAGAGGGGTAGATAAAGTCTCCCATGAATAGGGCATTTGGTTTAATGCGGAGTGTCCCCAGTAGGTCTGGTATGAGCTATGGAATTCTAGGGTCATAGAGTTTGACCTATAGCATGCTAGGATATGGTATGGTACTTTGTCTATGGTGACTTGTATGTGGATAAATTCCATACCATCTTCCTGTTTAACCTTCTTCTTTTGGCTTTTCCTGGTTAGGGGTTGCCACAGCTGATCATCTGTCCTCTCATGAATGGCAGTGGAGTTTTACAGTGCTGAGTTGCCAGCCTGCCATGCAACTTTCCACAGAAGGCACACACACACACTCATGCCTCTGGCCAATTTGGTGTCCGATCCACCTACAACATGTCTTTAACCAATGTAAAGTTATGCTTGTTGCTAATATAAATTGAGACCCTTCTCCTTTTGTCCCTGTCTAAGCACCTGATTATCTAAATGTGTGGAAGACACCAAAGCCTTTCACTGCTGGAGTACTTTCTGCACATTTTAAACCATGTCTCAGTAATGGCACAGAGGTCAATCTTCTCCAGAGTGAGGCCAGCTTGTAGGGTGTGGAGTTTCTTGTTTAGGTTCGTAGCAGTGAACAAGAACACCTTTAGGTCTCTCTGGGTTTTATTCACTATGTTGGTAGGTTTGTCAATTTGGCATTGCCAAAAAAATTCATTATAAAGATGGATAACATTTTAGGCAGTATTCAGAAGACAAAGGGAGACAAGATGCAGGCCATCCTTTGCAAAGCAATGTGATCTCATGTTCTCCCATGCTGATAAATACTGAATCCTCAGTACGATGGTTGGAAAGACAAACCATTAACCAAAAAACTATAAACATACACACACATACAAAAAAAGCGTTCTATAGTGAGGTTATCCCCCTGTTCCCTAGACCACTTGCTACTTATATATGGCTGGCAGTTTGGTTTACAAGGCATGTTTGAATCCAGCTCTGATGGACCTTTTGTACATCAACAGCATCAGAATCATTAGATCCTAGGATTTAAATTTTGGTTGAGACATAAATAGCACATGCTGGCAAGACTGGCATGCATCTGAGAGGATCTCCATGATCTGGAATAGCCTCCCCATCCATGTGAAGCTGAGTTCATCCCTAACCCTACTTAAGAATAACTAATGGGTGGAACATTGGAAATTTATCCTGGGTATGGCCTCCATGTCACTGAAAGACAGAGCCAAACAGTAATTATGCCTGAACTAACATACATCCCCCTCACATAACCTATATAAACTTCCTAAGTAACATACCCCCCCCCAAATAAAAGCTCATAATATGTAGCCACACAAACTGGTTAGGTTGTACATCTAGGATTATACACTAGCCTAGCATGTACCTATGAGCAATACCGGGCAAAGGGATTTAATTCCAAATACACAGCATTCAAACCCAAACGACTTGTGAATCGAATAAAATCATTCAGTTCACCCTGTTTCAATGAAAGAAACATTTGACAAGTCAAAGTGGTAGAAAAAAAAAAAAAAAATATATATATATATATATATGGGTCTACTACCATAGATCAAAATTACACTATTTTGAAATACGATAGTAGTGTCCCACAAACGCGAAAGTGCACTTCCACAAAGTCACTAGAACGAAGGGTTAGGGCTTTGGTTATGGATAGCCAGTAGGGCTTACCCACTATCCTTAACCCAAGCCCTAACCCTAAGGTTCGTGACTACTGCACCAAAGTACAGGAAATTGTATTTGCTCCACTGAGCAGTAGTTATGGACCTATTTCCTGTACTGTGGTGCAGTAGTCATGGCCCTTAGGGTTAGGGCTTGGGTTAAGGATAGTGGATAGCCCTACTAGCTATCCACTATCCTTAACCCAAGACCTAACCCTAAGGTCTGTCACTATTGCACCACAGTGAAAGAAATGTCCCATTCGAGCTAGTGACTTTCGTGAAAGTGCACTTTCGTTGAAGTGCACTTTTGTGTTAGTGGGACACTACTATTGCATTTTGAAATCATGCAATTTCAATCTACGGTAGTAGACCCATATATATATATATATATATATATATATATATATATATATATATATATATGGGTCTACTTCAGATGGTCAACTTTTCACAAAGTTGACTTTCATATGGCAAAAACCATAGGATCGACTTTTGAAAAGCCGATCATGGGGAACCACTATCTCCGTACAGTGTGGAATGGGAAAATTTCCCTCTTCTGCACTATAGTGCGATTTCGGAGTTGGTATATTTAAGTTACGGGGGGGGTGGAGCCCCCCTCGGGGTTGGTGCAGGAGGTGCTTGCCCCCCCTGCT